>NW_027601316.1:0-363000 GCF_053455715.1 Rhinoraja longicauda
AAATATCTATGGGTATTAGGAAGATTTAATGTCGAGTGTAAATAAATCATAGGCAGCAGATTGATAAAAAACTGGCCAACTAATTCAGGTAACTAATTGTTGCAGAATTTTAAATCTAACAACAAATGCTCAATCAAAATAGCATGTAAAAATCCAATATTTTCTGTCGAAGTATACGACATGAAACTTTGTGCCATAACATGATGACAGTTTGGTGCACAACACAGTGATAACAATTCTGCCTTGTGAAATAAAAGGTGTCCAGTTTCCTTGAAATATCCATTGATGTCTCATCTTAATTTCATCCACAGAACCAAGCACAACAACTGCCACTACATCGACTACTAGCAGCGAAACAACAGGTACTAGATAATGCAGCACCAGCATTCACTGATCAGACTTTAAAGACATAAATTACTTATCACCAAAAGTGACAAACAGTAGATGTTTCTTGATCAAACAATGTTCCTCAAAGAGGCCAAACCATCGGTTCATTCGGTACCAAAACTGTTCATGATTCTAAAGATTCATTAGAACTCCCAAAATTACCCACCCAATTTTTTGTTGAATTCATTGTTCACACATTTCTTGTAGTCAGTTTAAATTTCACTACCCCACTTTACCTGCTTTAGGAATCATAGTCCAATTTTCTTTCAAAATCCATTGATGTCACTTCTTCATTTCATTCTCAGAACGAAGCACATCTGCCACTGCATCGACTACAGCTGCCACCAGCAGCGAAACAACAGGTACGAGGATAATGCAGCACCAACATTCACTGATCTGAACGGAATATGCGTGTACAAGTTGAATACTTTCAGTTGACGACTACTACATTAAAAATTGATCAATACAATTGTGATAATTCCGTGCAAAACAGACAAAGGAATTTACATGCCAAAATGTTTCTTGATTCCAAACAACTCCAAATGTTATCCACACAATTATTAATGTAATCCTTGGCTCACATTTCTTCTTCTCAGTTTAATTTACACTGCTACACTTTACACGCTTTATGACACAAAAAAGTGTCCAATTTACCTTCCATTTCCATTGCAATATCTATTGATGTCACATCTTCATTTCATTCACAGAACTAAGCACAACTGCCACTGCATCGACTAGGTCCGCTACTAGTAGCGAAACAACAGGTACTAGGATAATGCAGCACCAGCATTCACTGGTTTGACTTTAAATGATACAATATTTACCAACACATGTGACAAACAACAGTTGATGCTTGATCAAGTCATTAGCCAATCTTTCTCAAAGAGACCAATCGATCAGTCACTTCGAAGTTATTTGCTGAGAATTGTTGAACAATTCTAGAGAAACACTGTTCATTATACTTAAGATGCATTAGAACTCCCAAAATTACCCACCCAATTATTTGTTGAATTCATTGTTCACATTTCTTGTCGTCAGTTTAATTATCACTACCCCACTTTACCTGCTTCATAAATCAAAAATAGTCCAATTTTCTTTCAATATCCATTGATGTCACATCTTCATTTCATTCTCAGAACCAAGCACAACTGCCACTGCATCGACTACATCTGCCACCAGCAGCGAAACAACAGGTACTAGGAGAATGCAGCACCAACATTCACTGATCAAAACGGAATATGCGTGTACAAGTTGAATACTTTCAGTTGACGACTACTACATTAAAAATTGATCAATACAATTGTGATAATTCCGTGCAAACCTGACAAAGGAATTTACATGCCAAAATGTTTCTTGATTCCAAACAACTCCAAATGTTATCCACACAATTATTAATGTAATCATTGGCTCACATTTCTTCTCGTCAGTTTAATTTACACTGCAACACTTTACATGCTTTATGACACAAAAAGTGTCCAATTTACCTTCCATTTCCATTGCAATATCTATTGATGTCACATCTTCATTTCATTCACAGAACCAAGCACAACTGCCACTGCATCGACTACGTCCGCCACGAGCAGCGAAACAACAGGTACTAGGATAATGCAGCACCAGCATTCACTGATCAGACATTAAAATGATACAATATTTACCAACACATGTGACAAACAACAGTTGATGCTTGATCAAGTCATTAGCCAATCTTTCTCAAAGAGACCAATCGATCAGTCACTTCGAAGTTATTTGCTGAGAATTGTTGAACAATTCTAGAGAAACAACAGAGTGTGGTCAGGAGAATATTGCAAGAGAAAAATAAGTCACTTGAAAAAGAAAAATATTTTGTCAGTTTACGTTCTTCTGTATGTATAATTTCTAATATTATACAGAGTTGCAACTGGGATATAATATTGTGGCCTAACGCTTTGATGTCATTTCTAAAAACATTCATTAGTATAATCACCTCGTTTAATTTAAATAGAAATGTCTTGCAAATAGTCAAATAAGCCAAAAATAAGTCAGGCAATTTATATTTTGTATTATCATTGATGCTTCTATGTTCGGAAAATAGTAGTATATATAATGCCCCAGTCATCAATTACATGACTGCAAGATGCTAACATGCATCAATAGATAAAAAGAAACAAATAATTAAAGTCAGTTTTGACTTCCATGGACATTTTACAAGTGTAGACATGAGAGTGCTGCATGTATTTTAACTGAGATTTCTCTGCATAGTTGATTCCTCCACTATAAACATTCTGTACATTCACCCTATCTATTCCCATTTGATTTTATTACACCTCCACAAGATAAACCTTCAGCCTCCTTTCATCCAAGAAATAAAATCCAAGACTGGACTTTTGCATATACATTATTTTAGTTATTTATACTGCCCACATTCTATCTTCTGGCCTTGATTAACAACAGCAAAATGAAACAAAACAAGGTTAAAAATATCTATGGGTATTATGAAGATTTAATGTCGAGTGTAAATAAATCATAGGCAGCGGATCGATAAAAAACTGGCCAACTAATTCAGGTAACTAATTGTTGCAGAATTTAAAATCTAACAGCAAATGCTCAATCAAAATAGCATGTAAAAATCCAATATTTTCAGTTGAAGTATATGACATGAAACTTTGTGCCATAACATGATGACAGTTTGGTGCACAACACACTGATAACAATTCTGCCTTATGAAATAAAAGGTGTCCAATTTCCTTGAAATATCCATTGATGTCTCAACTTAATTTCATCCACAGAACCAAGCACAACAACTACCACTACATCGACTACTAGCAGCGAAACAACAGGTACTAGATAATGCAGCACCATCATTCACTGATCAGACTTTAAAAACATACATAACTTATCACCAAAAGTGACAAACAGTAGATGTTTCTTGATCAAACAATGTTCCTCAAAGAGGCCAAACCATCGATTCATTCGGTACCAAAACTGTTCATGATTCTTAAGATTCATTAGAACTCCCAAAATTACCCACCCAATTTTTTGTTGAATTCATTGTTCACACATTTCTTGTAGTCAGTTTAAATTTCACTACCCCACTTTACCTGCTTTAGGAATCAAAAATAGTCCAATTTTCTTTCAATATCCATTGATGTCACTTCTTCATTTCATTCTCAGAACCACGCACAACTGCCACTGCATCGACTACAGCTGCCACCAGCAGCGAAACAACAGGTACGAGAATAATGCAGCACCAACATTCACTGATCTGAACGGAATATGCGTGTGCAAGTTGAATACTTTCAGTTGACGACTACTGCATTAAAAATTGATCAATACAATTGTGATAATTCCGTGCAAAACTGACAAAGGAATTTACATGCCAAAATGTTTCTTGATTCCAAACAACTCCAAATGTTATCCACACAATTATTAATGTAATCCTTGGCTCACATTTCTTCTCGTCAGTTTAATTTACACTGCAACACTTTACATGCTTTATGACACAAAAAGTGTCCAATTTACCTTCCATTTCCATTGCAATATCTATTGATGTCACATCTTCATTTCATTCACAGAACCAAGCACAACTGCCACTGCATCGACTACGTCCGCCACTAGCAGCGAAACAACAGGTACTAGGATAATGCAGCACCAGCATTCACTGATCAGACATTAAAATGATACAATATTTACCAACACATGTGACAAACAACAGTTGATGCTTGATCAAGTCATTAGCCAATCTTTCTCAAAGAGACCAATCGATCAGTCACTTCGAAGTTATTTGCAGAGAATTGTTGAACAATTCTAGAGAAACACTGTTCATTATACTTAAGATGCATTAGAACTCCCAAAATTACCCACCCAATTATTTTTTGAATTCATTGTTCACATTTCTTGTCGTCAGTTTAATTATCACTATCCCACTATACCTGCTTTATGAATCAAAAATAGTCCCATTTTCTTTCAATATCCATTGATGTCACATCTTCATTTCATTCTCAGAACCAAGCACAACAACTGCCACTGCATCGACTACATCTGCCACCAGCAGCGAAACAACAGGTACTCGGAGAATGCAGCACCAACATTCACTGATCTGAACGGAATATGCGTGTACAAGTTGAATACTTTCAGTTGACGACTACTACATTAAAAATAGTTCAATACAATTGTGATAATTCCGTGCAAAACTGACAAAGGAATTTAAATGCAAAAATATTTCATAATTCCAAACAACTCCAAATATTATCCACACAATTATTAATGTAATCCTTGGCTAACATTTCTTCTTGTCAGTTTAATTTACACTGTTACACTTTACATGCTTTATGACACGATAAGTGTTTAATTTACCTTCCATTTCCATTGCAATATCTATTGATGTCACATCTTCATTTCATTCTCAGAACCAAGCACAACCGCCACTGCATCGACTACATCCGCCACTAGCAGCGAAACAACAGGTACTAGGATAATGCAGCACCAGCATTCACTGATCAGACATTAAAATGATACAATATTTACCTACACATGTGACAAACAACGGTTGATGCTTGATCAAGTCATTAGCCAATCTTTCTCAAAGAGACCAATCTATCAGTCACTTCGATGTTATTTGCTGAGAATTGTTGAACAATTCTGGAGAAACAACAGAGTGTGGTCAGGAGAATATTGCAAGAGAAAAATAAGTCACTTGAAAAAGAAAAATATTTTGTCAGTTTACGTTCTTCTGTATGTATAATTTCTAATATTATACAGAGTTGCAACTGGGATATAATATTGTGGCCTAACGCTTTGATGTCATTTCTAAAAACATTCATTAGTATAATCACCTCGTTTAATTTAAAAAGAAATGTCTTGCAAATAGTCAAATAAGCCAAAAATAAGTCAGGCAATTTATATTTTGTATTATCATTGATGCTTCTATGTTCGGAAAATAGTAATATATATAATGCCCCAGTCATCAATTACATGACTGCAAGATGCTAACATGCATCAATAGATAAAAAGAAACAAATAATTAAAGTCAGTTTTGACTTCCATGGACATTTTACAAGTGTAGACATGAGAGTGCTGCATGTATTTTAACTGAGATTTCTCTGCATATTTGATTCCTCCACTATAAACATTCTGTACATTCACCCTATCTATTGCCATTTGATTTTATTACACCTCCACAAGATAAAACTTCAGCCTCCTTTCATCCAAGAAATAAAATCCAAGACTGGACTTTGGCATATACAATATTTTAGTTATTTATACTGCCCACATTCTATCTTCTGGCCTTGATTAACAACAGCAAAATGAAACAAACCATGTTCAAAATATCTATGGGTATTAGAAGATTTAATGTCGAGTGTAAATAAATCATAGGCAGCGGATTGATAAAAAACTGGCCAACTAATTCAGGTAACTAATTGTTGCAGAATTTAAAATCTGACAGCAAATGCTCAATCAAAATAGCATGTAAAAATCCAATATTTTCAGTTGAAGTATACGACATGAAACTTTGTGCCATAACATGATGACAGTTTGGTGCACAACACAGTGATAACAATTCTGCCTTATGAAATAAAAGGTGTCCAATTTCCTTGAAATATCCATTGATGTCTCAACTTAATTTCATCCACAGAACCAAGCACAACAACTGCCACTACATCGACTACTAGCAGCGAAACAACAGGTACTAGATAATGCAGCACCAGCATTCACTGATCAGACTTTAAAAACATACATTACTTATCACCAAAAGTGACAAACAGTAGATGTTTCTTGATCAAACAATGTTCCTCAAAGAGGCCAAACCATCGGTTCATTCAGTACTAAAACTGTTCATGATTCTTAAGATTCATTAGAACTCCCAAAATTACCCACCCAATTTTTTGTTGAATTCATTTTTCACACATTTCCTGTAGTCAGTTTAAATTTCACTACCCCACTTTACCTGCTTTAGGAATCAAAAATAGTCCAATTTTCATTCAATATCCATTGATGTCACTTCTTCATTTCATTCACAGAACCAAGCACAACTGCCACTGCATCGACTACAGCTGCCACCAGCAGCGAAACAACAGGTACGAGGATAATGCAGCACCAACATTCACTGATCTGAACGGAATATGCGTGTACAAGTTGAATACTTTCAGTTGACGACTACTACATTAAAAATTGATCAATACAATTGTGATAATTCCGTGCAAAACTGACAAAGGAATTTACATGCCAAAATGTTTCTTGATTCCAAACAACTCCAAATGTTATCCACACAATTATTAATGTAATCCTTGGCTCACATTTCTTCTCGTCAGTTTAATTTACACTGTTACACTTTACATGCTTTATGACACGATAAGTGTTTAATTTACCTTCCATTTCCATTGCAATATCCATTGATGTCACATCTTCATTTCATTCTCAGAACCAAGCACAACCGCCACTGCATCGACTACATCCGCCACTAGCAGCGAAACAACAGGTACTAGGATAATGCAGCACCAGCATTCACTGATCAGACATTAAAATGATACAATATTTACCAACACATGTGACAAACAACGGTTGATGCTTGATCAAGTCATTAGCCAATCTTTCTCAAAGAGACCAATCTATCAGTCACTTCGAAGTTATTTGCTGAGAATTGTTGAACAATACTAGAGAAACAACAGAGTGTGGTCAGGAGAATATTGCAAGAGTAAAATAAGTCACTTGAAAAAGAAAAATATTTTGTCAGTTTACGTTCTTCTGTATGTATAATTTCTAATATTATACAGAGTTGCAACTGGGATATAATATTGTGGCCTAACGCTTTGATGTCATTTCTAAAAACATTCATTAGTATAATCACCTCATTTAATTTAAATAGAAATGTCTTGCAAATAGTCAAATAAGCCAAAAATAAGTCAGGCAATTTATATTTTGTATTATCATTGATGCTTCTCTGTTCGGAAAATAGTAGTATATATAATGCCACAGTCATCAATTACATGACTGCAAGATGCTAACATGCATCAATAGATAAAAAGAAACAAATAATTAAAGTCAGTTTTGACTTCCATGGACATTTTACAAGTGTAGACATGAGAGTGCTGCATGTATTTTAACTGAGATTTCTCTGCATAGTTGATTCCTCCACTATAAATATTCTGTACATTCACCCTATCTATTCCCATTTGATTTTATTACACCTCCACAAGATAAACCTTCTGCCTCCTTTCATCCAAGAAATAAAATCCAAGACTGGACTTTTGCATATACAATATTTTAGTTATTTATACTGCCCACATTCTATCTTCTGGCCTTGATTAACAACAGCAAAATGAAACAAACCATGTTCAAAATATCTATGGGTATTAGGAAGATTTAATGTCGAGTGTAAATAAATCATAGGCAGCGGATTGATAAAAAACTGGCCAACTAATTCAGGTAACTAATTGTTGCAGAATTTTAAATCTAACAGCAAATGCTCAATCAAAATAGCATGTAAAAATCCAATATTTTCAGTTGAAGTATACGACATGAAACTTTGTGCCATAACATGATGACAGTTCGGTGCACAACACAGTGATAACAATTCTGCCTTATGAAATAAAAGGTGTTCAATTTACTTGAAATATCCATTGATGTCTCAACTTAATTTAATCCACAGAACCAAGCACAACAACTGCCACTACATCGACTACTAGCAGCGAAACAACAGGTACTAGATAATGCAGCACCAGCATTCACTGATCAGACTTTAAAAACATACATTACTTATCACCAAAAGTGACAAACAGTAGATGTTTCTTGATCAAACAATGTTCCTCAAAGAGGCCAAACCATCGGTTCATTCGGTACCAAAACAGTTCATGATTCTTAAGATTCATTAGAACTCCCAAAATTACCCACCCAATTTTTTGTTGAATTCATTTTTCACACATTTCCTGTAGTCAGTTTAAATTTCACTACCCCACTTTACCTGCTTTAGGAATCAAAAATAGTCCAATTTTCTTTCAATATCCATTGATGTCACTTCTTCATTTCATTCTCAGAACCAAGCACAACTGCCACTGCATCGACTACAGCTGCCACCAGCAGCGAAACAACCGGTACGAGGATAATGCAGCACCAACATTCACAGATCTGAACGGAATATGCGTGTACAAGTTGAATACTTTCAGTTGACGACTACTACATTAAAAATTGATCAATACAATTGTGATAATTCCGTGCAAAACTGACAAAGGAATTTACATGCCAAAATGTTTCTTGATTCCAAACAACTCCAAATGTTATCCACACAATTATTAATGTAATCCTTGGCTCACATTTCTTCTCGTCAGTTTAATTTACACTGTTACACTTTACATGCTTTATGACACGATAAGTGTTTAATTTACCTTCCATTTCCATTGCAATATCTATTGATGTCACATCTTCATTTCATTCTCAGAACCAAGCACAACCGCCACTGCATCGACTACATCCGCCACTAGCAGCGAAACAACAGGTACTAGGATAATGCAGCACCAGCATTCACTGATCAGACATTAAAATGATACTGTAGTGGCCTGGCGGAGGCCAGAGAAAAGGCAAGACGCCAGGCAGTTTTTAGTAAGATTCTTTTATTATGCTGTGAGCTCCTGCCCACAGCGTAGTTCTCCTAGGGATGAGCCACGCCTCCCCTTGGTCTCACTTTTAACGCCTTACGCCTGTCCGTCACGTAACGAGGGGCTGACCCAAGGAGTGGCCTGATCCGCCACAGGACCCCCCCCAAGAACCGGAGGTACAAAACGGACAGGAGGGCGCACGAGGCGACCAGCCCGGGTGCGCACCATGACCGGCGCAGGGACCGGCGACTGACCGACAGGTGGAGGGGTCGTAGCAGACACTGGAGGGGGTAGCTTGGACGGGGGGCGACCGCGCGGGCGGGGCTGCGCAACCGGCACCGGCCGATCAATGTCCACGTGTGCCGGCTTCAGCAGTGCGACCGAAACAGTCTCTCTGCGACCCCCCATGTCCAGAACGAATGTGGCCGAGCCGTGTTGCAGGACCCGGAAGGGGCCCTCGTACGGCCGCTGGAGAAGTGATCGGTGTGCGTCCCTGCGCAGGAACACAAACTGGCAGTCCTCTAGAGCGGCAGGGACGTGTGGCTGGAAGGTCCCATGACGTGACGTGGGCACAGGTGCCAGCCTGCCCACCGTCTGCCGAAGACATTGCAGGGCGTCAGAAGGCTGCTCCACTCGACCCTGCGCTGGTGGGATGAACTCCCCGGGAACCGTCAAGGGGGCCCCGTACACCAACTCGGCGGAGGAGGAGGCCAAGTCCTCCTTGGGTGCGGTGCGGATCCCCAGCAAAAACCACGGCAGGGCGTCCACCCAGTCTGGGCCCGTGAGCCGAGCCTTCAGGGCAGCTTTCAGCTGGCGGTGAAAGCGTTCCACCAACCCGTTCGACTGTGGATGGTACGCCGTAGTGTGGTGTAGGCTGACACCCAAGAGTCTTGCCATGGCCGACCACAGTTCCGAAGTGAACTGTGGCCCCCGGTCGGATGTAATGTCCAGTGGCACCCCGAACCGGGCGATCCAGTGCGCCGCCAAGGCCCGCGCGCAGGTGGCCGTCGAGGTGTCTGCCAGCGGAATGGCCTCCGGCCACCGCGTGAAGCCATCTACCACAGTGAAGAGGTGGGTCATGCCCCGGGACGGCGGCAGCGGCCCCACGATGTCCACATGAATGTGGTCGAAGCGCTGCCGAGGGACACAAAACTCGTGCAGAGGAGCACGCACGTGTCGCTGGATTTTTGAAGTTTGGCACGGGATGCAGGTGCGTGCCCAGTGTGCGACCTGCTTACGCAGCCCGTGCCACATGAAACGGGAGGATACAAGGGCCACCGTCGCCCGAATGGAGGGGTGAGACAGCCCGTGGAGCACCTCGAATACCCTGCGACGCCAGACGACAGGGACGATGGGCCGCGGCAGGCCAGTGGAGGTGTCGCACAACAGTGTTGTATCCCCTGGGCCACAGACAATGTCCTCCAGCTGCAGGCCGGACACGGCTGTACGATAGGTGGCCATCTCCTCGTCCCCCAGCTGTGCGGCTGCTAGGGCGGAATAGTCGATCCCCCCGGCCATTTGTAGGACGGCGTGGATCGCGGGTCTAGACAGGGCGTCGGCCACCCTGTTGTTTTTTCCCTCCACGAACCGAATTGAGGTGGTGTATTCCGACACATAAGCCAATTGTCTCTGTTGCCGCGCAGACCACGGATCCGAAACCTTGGCGAACGCAAAGGTGAGTGGCTTGTGGTCTGTGAACGCGGTGAAGGGTCTCCCCTCTAGGAAGTACCGAAAGTGGCGTACCGCGAGGTAGAGGGCGAGGAGCTCCCGGTCGAACGCGCTGTAATGCCGTTGGGCCCCGCTGAGGTGCCTGCTAAAGAAAGCGAGTGGCCGCCAACACCCGTCGATGTGCTGCTCTAGCACCGCACCGACCGCCACCTCAGAAGCGTCCACGGTCAGGGCGGTTGGGGCATCCTCCTTAGGATGGACGAGCATCGTGGCCCTGGCCAGGGCCTCCTTAGCCTGCTCAAAGGCCGCTCCTGCTTCGTCGTCCCACTCGACCTCCTTGCGGCGACCAGCCATGAGGTGGAAGAGTGGGCGCATAGTTCGGGCTACCGACGGCAGGAAGCGGTGATAGAACGAGACCATCCCAGCGAATTCCTGCAGGCCCTTGACAGTGGTCGGTCGGGGGAAACGGCGGACAGCTTCGACCCTGTCCGGAAGAGGTACCACCCCTTGTGGGGTCACCCGATGGCCGAGGAAATCGATGGCCGTCACCCCAAAACGGCACTTGGAAGTATTGATGGACAAACCGTACTCGCTGAGGCGTTTACACAGCTGGCGGAGGTGGGTGCAGTGCTCCTGCCTCGAGCGGCTGGCCACGAGTACGTCGTCCAAGTACACAAAGACGAATTCTAGGCCACGGCACACACAGTCCATAAGCCGTTGGAAGGCCTGTGCGGCGTTCTTCAACCCGAACGGCATCCGTAGGAACTCGAATAGGCCGAACGGGGTGATGATGGCAGTCTTGGGGATGTCATCGGGGTGGACCGGGATTTGATTATATCCGCGCACAAGGTCCACCTTGGAGAACACGGATGCTCCGGCCAGGTGGGCATTAAAGTCCTGGATGTGCGGAACCGGGTATCTGTCGGGAACGGTCGCGTCATTTAAGCGCCGATAGTCCCCGCACGGTCGCCAACCCCCATCTGCCTTGGGGACCAAGTGGAGTGGTGACGCCCACGGGCTATCGGAGGGGCGCACGATGCCCATTGACTCCATCTGACGAAACTCCTCTCGAGCTAGACGGAGCTTGTCTGGAGCGAGACGCCGCGCTCAGGCGTGCACGGGTGGCCCGGTGGTGGGGATGTGATGTTGCACCCCGTGCTTGGGAGCGGAGGAGGAGAAGTGGGTTTCCACAATGTCCGGGAAGTCCGCCAGGATGCGCGCGTACGTCGCATCCACGGACGACAGGTGTGCGACGTTGGGGGAGACCGGCCTCAGCGTGCTGGAGTGCACCAGGCGCTGCCGCCTGACATCCACGAGCATAGAATGCGCCCGCAGGAAGTCGGCGCCCAGCAGCGGCTGGGAAATATCTGCAATGATGAAACGCCACGTGAACCAGCTGTCGCCGAAGTTAAGGGCGAGCTGGCAGACCCCGTAAGTGTTGATGGGGCTACCGTTCGCCGCAGTGAGGAGGGGGCCGCGTTTGCCCGTATGGATATCGGCGGTGGAAGGAGGTAGGACGCTCACCTCTGCTCGAGTGTCGACGAGGAACCGACCCCCGGTGCGGCGATCCCGGGCGAACACACGATGGATCTGGCCGGCCGCCGAAGGGATCACTGACGGCGGGCCCTTGCGTTTTCCGGAAAGGCACAGGGTAGGCGACATTGCTTGGCGTTCGGTCCCCAACGACGGTGATAATAGCACCAGCCCCCTTTGCTGGTGTCCGGTGGTGGTGCAGACTGGGATGACCACCAGCGACCTCCGGTGGTCTCCAGCGGTATTGGAGGTGGTGCTGCTTGGGCCGACCACCAGCGACCTCTGGTGGCGTCTGGCTGAACTGTCGGCGGGCCGTGTGAGAAGGGCGTGCCGGCACCGGGGTGCCCGATGGCGACCGGATTTCGCCGTGGGGGTCGCCCTGAAACGGGGTCGACGGCGGCTCCAGCTTGCTGTTGGCCTTCCGACGCCACGGAAAAGACGGCTAGGGCTTCCAGGTCTTCCCGACGGGACATCCATATTTGATCAGCGCGCTCGCCCAGCCGCTGCGTGTCGGTGAAGGGATCCTCAGCGAGCTGAGAACGGAGGTCGACCGGGAGCTGCCGCAGGTAGGCCTGCTTGAATAAGAAACAGGGCGGGTGGTTGCCCATAAGGGCGAGCATGTCCTCCAGAAGGGCCGACGGCCGTCGGTCCCCGAGCCCCCCCTGGCTCATAACGCGAGTTGCCCTCTCGGCGTCGCTGAGGCCGAACCTCCTGATAAGGAGTTCTTTAAGGCCCTTATATTTGTCATCCGCGGGGGGGTCATTAAGGTAAAGCTTTATTCGCCTTGCTGTCGCCTGGTCCAGGGCGCCGACGACATAAAAGTACTTCGTCAAGTCGACGGTTACCCCTCGCACAGCAAACTGTGCCTCTGCCTGCTGGAACCAGACCTCAGGCTCTTCGGTCCACAGGGTCGGGAGTTTGAGGGAGACGGCATCGAGGTCGGCAGGACCGAGGTCGGCAGGACCGGGTTGCGCATCATCGTTCGACATCACTACGTGTGATGTCCGTCGAGGTCACCAATGTAGTGGCCTGGCGGAGGCCAGAGAAAAGGCAAGACGCCAGGCAGTTTTTAGTAAGATTCTTTTATTATGCTGTGAGCTCCTGCCCACAGCGTAGTTCTCCTAGGGATGAGCCACGCCTCCCCTTGGTCTCACTTTTAACCCCTTACGCCTGTCCGTCACGTAACGAGGGGCTGACCCAAGGAGTGGCCTGATCCGCCACAATACAATATTTACCAACACATGTGACAAACAACGGTTGATGCTTGATCAAGTCATTAGCCAATCTTTCTCAAAGAGACCAATCTATCAGTCACTTCGAAGTTATTTGCTGAGAATTGTTGAACAATTCTAGAGAAACAACAGAGTGTGGTCAGGAGAATATTGCAAGAGAAAAATAAGTCACTTGAAAAAGAAAAATATTTTGTCAGTTTACGTTCTTCTGTATGTATAATTTCTAATATTATACAGAGTTGCAACTGAGATATAATATTGTGGCCTAACGCTTTGATGTCATTTCTAAAAACATTCATTAGTATAATCACCTCGTTTAATTTAAATAGAAATGTCTTGCAAATAGTCAAATAAGCCAAAAATAAGTCAGGCAATTTATATTTTGTATTATCATTGATGCTTCTATGTTCGGAAAATAGTAGTATATATAATGCCCCAGTCATCAATTACATGACTGCAAGATGCTAACATGCACCAATAGATAAAAAGAAACAAATAATTAAAGTCAGTTTTGACTTCCATGGACATTTTACAAGTGTAGACATGAGAGTGCTGCATGTATTTTAACTGAGATTTCTCTGCATATTTGATTCCTCCACTATAAACATTCTGTACATTCACCCTATCTATTCCCATTTGATTTTATTACACCTCCACAAGATAAACCTTCAGCCTCCTTTCATCCAAGAAATAAAATCCAAGACTGGACTTTTGCATATACAATATTTTAGTTATTTATACTGCCCACATTCTATCTTCTGGCCTTGATTAACAACAGCAAAATGAAACAAACCATGTTCAAAATATCTATGGGTATTAGGAAGATTTAATGTCGAGTGTAAATAAATCATAGGCAGCGGATTGATAAAAAACTGGCCAACTAATTCAGGTATCTAATTGTTGCAGAATTTTAAATCTAACAGCAAATGCTCAATCAAAATAGCATGTAAAAATCCAATATTTTCAGTTGAAGTATACGACATGAAACTTTGTGCCATAACATGATGACAGTTTGGTGCACAACACAGTGATAACAATTCTGCCTCATGAAATAAAAGGTGTCCAATTTCCTTGAAATATCCATTGATGTTTCATCTTAATTTCATCCACAGAACCAAGCACAACAACTGCCACTACATCGACTACTAGCAGCGAAACAACAGGTACTAGATAATGCAGCACCAGCATTCACTGATCAGACTTTAAAAACATACATTACTTATCACCAAAAGTGACAAACAGTAGATGTTTCTTGATCAAACAATGTTCCTCAAAGAGGCCAAACCATCGGTTCATTCGGTACCAAAACTGTTCATGATTCTTAAGATTCATTAGAACTCCCAAAATCACCCACCCAATTCTTTGTTGAATTCATTGTTCACATTTCTTGTCGTCAGTTTAATTATCACTACCCCACTTTACCTGCTTTAGGAATCAAAAATAGTCCAATTTTCTTTCAATATCCATTGATGTCACTTCTTCATTTCATTCTCAGAACCAAGCACAACTGCCACTGCATCGACTACAGCTGCCACCAGCAGCGAAACAACAGGTACGAGGATAATGCAGCACCAACATTCACTGATCTGAACGGAATATGCGTGTACAAGTTGAATACTTTCAGTTGACGACTACTACATTAAAAATTGATCAATACAATTGTGATAATTCCGTGCAAAACTGACAAAGGAATTTACATGCCAAAATGTTTCTTGATTCCAAACAACTCCAAATGTTATCCACACAATTATTAATGTAATCCTTGGCTCACATTTCTTCTCGTCAGTTTAATTTACACTGCTACACTTTACATGCTTTATGACACAATAAGTGTCCGATTTACCTTCCATTTCCATTGCAATATCTATTGATGTCACATCTTCATTTCATTCACAGAACCAAGCACAACTGCCACTGCATCGACTACATCCGCCACTAGTAGCGAAACAACAGGTACTAGGATAATGCAGCACCAGCATTCACTGGTTTGACTTTAAATGATACAATATTTACCAACACATGTGACAAACAACAGTTGATGCTTGATCAAGTCATTAGCCAATCTTTCTCAAAGAGACCAATCGATCAGTCACTTCGAAGTTATTTGCTGAGAATTGTTGAACAATTCTAGAGAAACACTGTTCATTATACTTAAGATGCATTAGAACTCCCAAAATTACCCACCCAATTATTTGTTGAATTCATTGTTCTCATTTCTTGTCGTCAGTTTAATTATCATTACCCCACTTAACCTGCTTTATGAATCAAAAATAGTCCAATTTTCTTTCAATATCCATTGATGTCACATCTTCATTTCATTCTCAGAACGAAGCACAACAACTGCCACTGCATCGACTACATCTGCCACCAGCAGCGAAACAACAGGTACTAGGAGAATGCAGCACCAACATTCACTGATCTGAACGGAATATGCGTGTACAAGTTGAATACTTTCAGTTGACGACTACTACATTAAAAATAGTTCAATAAAATTGTGATAATTCCGTGCAAAACTGACAAAGGAATTTAAATGCAAAAATATTTCATAATTCAAAACAACTCCAAATATTATCCACACAATTATTAATGTAATCCTTGGCTAACATTAATTCTTGTCAGTTTAATTTACACTGTTACACTTTACATGGTTTATGACACGAGAAGTGTTTAATTTACCTTCCATTTCCATTGCAATATCTATTGATGTCACATCTTCATTTCATTCTCAGAACCAAGCACAACCGCCACTGCATCGACTACATCCGCCACTAGCAGCGAAACAACAGGTACTAGGATAATGCAGCACCAGCATTCACTGATCAGACATTAAAATGATACAATATTTAACAACACATGTGACAAACAACGGTTGATGCTTGATCAAGTCATTAGCCAATCTTTCTCAAAGAGACCAATCTATCAGTCACTTCGAAGTTATTTGCTGAGAATTGTTGAACAATTCTAGAGAAACAACAGAGTGTGGTCAGGAGAATATTGCAAGAGTAAAATAAGTCACTTGAAAAAGAAAAATATTTTGTCAGTTTACGTTCTTCTGTATGTATAATTTCTCATATTATACAGAGTTGCAACTGGGATATAATATTGTGGCCTAACGCTTTGATGTCATTTCTAAAAACATTCATTAGTATAATCACCTCGTTTAATTTAAATAGAAATGTCTTGCAAATAGTCAAATAAGCCAAAAATAAGTCAGGCAATTTATATTTTGTATTATCATTGATGCTTCTATGTTCGGAAAATAGTAGTATATATAATGCCCCAGTCATCAATTACCTGACTGCAAGATGCTAACATGCATCAATAGATAAAAAGAAACAAATAATTAAAGTCAGTTTTGACTTCCATGGACATTTTACAAGTGTAGACATGAGAGTGCTGCATGTATTTTAACTGAGATTTCTCTGCATAGTTGATTCCTCCACTATAAACATTCTGTACATTCACCCTATCTATTCCCATTTGATTTTATACACCTCCACAAGATAAACCTTCAGCTTCCTTTCATCCAAGAAATAAAATCTAAGACTGGACTTTTGCATATACAATATCTTAGTTATTTATACTGCCCACATTCTATCTTCTGGCCTTGATTAACAACAGCAAAATGAAACAAACCATGTTCAAAATATCTATGGGTATTAGGAAGATTTAATGTCGAGTGTAAATAAATCATAGGCAGCGGTTTGATAAAAAACTGGCCAACTAATTCAGGTAACTAATTGTTGCAGAATTTCAAATCTAACAGCAAATGCTCAATCAAAATAGCATGTAAAAATCCAATATTTTCAGTTGAAGTATACGACATGAAACTTTGTGCCATAACATGATGACAGTTTGGTGCATAACACAGTGATAACAATTCTGCCTTATGAAATAAAAGGTGTCCAATTTCCTTGCAATATCCATTGATGTCTCATCTTAATTTCATCCACAGATCCAAGCACAACAACTGCCACTACATCGACTACTAACAGCGAAACAACAGGTACTAGATAATGCAGCAACAGCATTCACTGATCAGACTTTAAAAACATACATTTCTTATCACCAAAAGTGACAAACAGTAGATGTTTCTTGATCAAACAATGTTCCTCAAAGAGGCCAAACCATCGGTTCATTCGGTACCAAAACTGTTCATGATTCTTAAGATTCATTAGAACTCCCAAAACTACCCACCCAATTTTTTGTTGAATTCATTTTTCACACATTTCCTGTAGTCCGTTTAAATTTCACTACCCCACTTTACCTGCTTTAGGAATCAAAAATAGTCCAATTTTCTTTCAATATCCATTGATGTCACTTCTTCATTTCATTCTCAGAACCAAGCACAACTGCCACTGCATCGACTACAGCTGCCACCAGCAGCGAAACAACAGGTACGAGGATAATGCAGCACCAACATTCACTGATCTGAACGGAATATGCGTGTACAAGTTGAATACTTTCAGTTGACGACTACTACATTAAAAATTGATCAATACAATTGTGATAATTCCGTGCAAAACTGACAAAGGAATTTACATGCCAAAATGTTTCTTGATTCCAAACAACTCCAAATGTTATCCACACAATTATTAATGTAATCCTTGGCTCACATTTCTTCTCGTCAGTTTAATTTACACTGCTACACTTTACATGCTCTATGACACAATAAGTGTCCAATTTACCTTCCATTTCCATTGCAATATCTATTGATGTCACATCTTCATTTCATTCACAGAACCAAGCACAACTGCCACTGCATCGACTACGTCCGCCACTAGTAGCGAAACAACAGGTACTAGGATAATGCAGCACCAGCATTCACTGGTTTGACTTTAAATGATACAATATTTACCAACACATGTGACAAACAACAGTTGATGCTTGATCAAGTCATTAGCCAATCTTTCTCAAAGAGACCAATCGATCAGTCACTTCGAAGTTATTTGCTGAGAATTGTTGAACAATTCTAGAGAAACACTGTTCATTATACTTAAGATGCATTAGAACTCCCAAAATTACCCACCCAATTATTTGTTGAATTCATTGTTCACATTTCTTGTCGTCAGTTTAATTATCACTACCCCACTTTACCTGCTTTATGAATCAAAAATAGTCCAATTTTCTTTCAATATCCATTGATGTCACATCTTCATTTCATTCTCATAACCAAGCACAACAACTGCCACTGCATCGACTACATCTGCCACCAGCAGCGAAACAACAGGTACTAGGAGAATGCAGCACCAACATTCACTGATCTGAACGGAATATGCGTGTACAAGTTGAATACTTTCAGTTGACGACTACTACATTAAAAATAGTTCAATACAATTGTGATAATTCCGTGCAAAACTGACAAAGGAATTTAAATGCAAAAATATTTCATAATTCCAAACAACTCCAAATATTATCCACACAATTATTAATGTAATCCTTGGCTAACATTTCTTCTTGTCAGTTTAATTTACACTGTTTCACTTTACATGCTTTATGACACGATAAGTGTTTAATTTACCTTCCATTTCCATTGCAATATCTATTGATGTCACATGTTCATTTCATTCTCAGAACCAAGCACAACCGCCACTGCATCGACTACATCCGCCACTAGCAGCGAAACAATAGGTACTAGGATAATGCAGCACCAGCATTAACTGATCAGACATTAAAATGATACAATATTTACCAACACATGTGACAAACAACGGTTGATGCTTGATCAAGTCATTAGCCAATCTTTCTCAAAGAGACCAATCTATCAGTCACTTCGAAGTTATTTGCTGAGAATTGTTGAACAATTCTAGAGAAACAACAGAGTGTGGTCAGGAGAATATTGCAAGAGTAAAATAAGTCACTTGAAAAAGAAAAATATTTTGTCAGTTTACGTTCTTCTGTATGTATAATTTCTCATATTATACAGAGTTGCAACTGGGATATAATATTGTGGCCTAACGCTTTGATGTCATTTCTAAAAACATTCATTAGTATAATCACCTCGTTTAATTTAAATAGAAATGTCTTGCAAATAGTCAAATAAGCCAAAAATAAGTCAGGCAATTTATATTTTGTATTATCATTGATGCTTCTATGTTCGGAAAATAGTAGTATATATAATGCCCCAGTCATCAATTACCTGACTGCAAGATGCTAACATGCATCAATAGATAAAAAGAAACAAATAATTAAAGTCAGTTTTGACTTCCATGGACATTTTACAAGTGTAGACATGAGAGTGCTGCATGTATTTTAACTGAGATTTCTCTGCATAGTTGATTCCTCCACTATAAACATTCTGTACATTCACCCTATCTATTCCCATTTGATTTTATACACCTCCACAAGATAAACCTTCAGCTTCCTTTCATCCAAGAAATAAAATCTAAGACTGGACTTTTGCATATACAATATCTTAGTTATTTATACTGCCCACATTCTATCTTCTGGCCTTGATTAACAACAGCAAAATGAAACAAACCATGTTCAAAATATCTATGGGTATTAGGAAGATTTAATGTCGAGTGTAAATAAATCATAGGCAGCGGTTTGATAAAAAACTGGCCAACTAATTCAGGTAACTAATTGTTGCAGAATTTCAAATCTAACAGCAAATGCTCAATCAAAATAGCATGTAAAAATCCAATATTTTCAGTTGAAGTATACGACATGAAACTTTGTGCCATAACATGATGACAGTTTGGTGCATAACACAGTGATAACAATTCTGCCTTATGAAATAAAAGGTGTCCAATTTCCTTGCAATATCCATTGATGTCTCATCTTAATTTCATCCACAGATCCAAGCACAACAACTGCCACTACATCGACTACTAACAGCGAAACAACAGGTACTAGATAATGCAGCAACAGCATTCACTGATCAGACTTTAAAAACATACATTTCTTATCACCAAAAGTGACAAACAGTAGATGTTTCTTGATCAAACAATGTTCCTCAAAGAGGCCAAACCATCGGTTCATTCGGTACCAAAACTGTTCATGATTCTTAAGATTCATTAGAACTCCCAAAACTACCCACCCAATTTTTTGTTGAATTCATTTTTCACACATTTCCTGTAGTCCGTTTAAATTTCACTACCCCACTTTACCTGCTTTAGGAATCAAAAATAGTCCAATTTTCTTTCAATATCCATTGATGTCACTTCTTCATTTCATTCTCAGAACCAAGCACAACTGCCACTGCATCGACTACAGCTGCCACCAGCAGCGAAACAACAGGTACGAGGATAATGCAGCACCAACATTCACTGATCTGAACGGAATATGCGTGTACAAGTTGAATACTTTCAGTTGACGACTACTACATTAAAAATTGATCAATACAATTGTGATAATTCCGTGCAAAACTGACAAAGGAATTTACATGCCAAAATGTTTCTTGATTCCAAACAACTCCAAATGTTATCCACACAATTATTAATGTAATCCTTGGCTCACATTTCTTCTCGTCAGTTTAATTTACACTGCTACACTTTACATGCTCTATGACACAATAAGTGTCCAATTTACCTTCCATTTCCATTGCAATATCTATTGATGTCACATCTTCATTTCATTCACAGAACCAAGCACAACTGCCACTGCATCGACTACGTCCGCCACTAGTAGCGAAACAACAGGTACTAGGATAATGCAGCACCAGCATTCACTGGTTTGACTTTAAATGATACAATATTTACCAACACATGTGACAAACAACAGTTGATGCTTGATCAAGTCATTAGCCAATCTTTCTCAAAGAGACCAATCGATCAGTCACTTCGAAGTTATTTGCTGAGAATTGTTGAACAATTCTAGAGAAACACTGTTCATTATACTTAAGATGTATTAGAACTCCCAAAATTACCCACCCAATTATTTGTTGAATTCATTGTTCACATTTCTTGTCGTCAGTTTAATTATCACTACCCCACTTTACCTGCTTTATGAATCAAAAATAGTCCAATTTTCTTTCAATATCCATTGATGTCACATCTTCATTTCATTCTCATAACCAAGCACAACAACTGCCACTGCATCGACTACATCTGCCACCAGCAGCGAAACAACAGGTACTAGGAGAATGCAGCACCAACATTCACTGATCTGAACGGAATATGCGTGTACAAGTTGAATACTTTCAGTTGACGACTACTACATTAAAAATAGTTCAATACAATTGTGATAATTCCGTGCAAAACTGACAAAGGAATTTAAATGCAAAAATATTTCATAATTCCAAACAACTCCAAATATTATCCACACAATTATTAATGTAATCCTTGGCTAACATTTCTTCTTGTCAGTTTAATTTACACTGTTTCACTTTACATGCTTTATGACACGATAAGTGTTTAATTTACCTTCCATTTCCATTGCAATATCTATTGATGTCACATGTTCATTTCATTCTCAGAACCAAGCACAACCGCCACTGCATCGACTACATCCGCCACTAGCAGCGAAACAATAGGTACTAGGATAATGCAGCACCAGCATTAACTGATCAGACATTAAAATGATACAATATTTACCAACACATGTGACAAACAACGGTTGATGCTTGATCAAGTCATTAGCCAATCTTTCTCAAAGAGACCAATCTATCAGTCACTTCGAAGTTATTTGCTGAGAATTGTTGAACAATTCTAGAGAAACAACAGAGTGTGGTCAGGAGAATATTGCAAGAGAAAAATAAGTCACTTGAAAAAGAAAAATATTTTGTCAGTTTACGTTCTTCTGTATGTATAATTTCTAATATTATACAGAGTTGCAACTGGGATATAAGATTGTGGCCTAACGCTTTGATGTCATTTCTAAAAACATTCATTAGTATAATCACCTCGTTTAATTTAAATAGAAATGTCTTGCAAATAGTCAAATAAGCCAAAAATAAGTCAGGCAATTTATATTTTGTTATCATTGATGCTTCTATGTTCGGAAAATAGTTGTGTGAGATGCAAATGTGAGTGCTCACAATCACGATGCTCGAGACAATCTAGAGAAACAAGTATTTTATTTGCAAGTCTGCAGAGTTGGGTGCCTTCCCTCTCAAGACACACCGAGGTCGGGAAAATCCCTTCTTTTTATTCACTTCAATTTACAATTGTCACACCTTTAATTCCTCCCCTTCGGGCTCCTTCCAATCGGAGCACTGAGGTGCACAATCTACCGTCACCGCCCCTGTTGCCTCCCACATCATACATCGCATGTGCATTTAAATGAGGCATCTTGTCATGCGGGGCGTTTTTGCAATATTCATTTATCTTATTAGGCAGGCGCAGTACAGAGTAGTTCATGCCCTCTCTCCTAGTTCTTTGGATATCTTGCCCTCTCTCCTAGTGCTCTGGTTATCTTGTGCTCTCTCTGCTAGTTCTTTGGATATCTTGCCCTTATCCTTGGAATGTCACCATTTGTTCTTGCGGTTCTTATCTAGCCGAGCACAGTCGGGTCAGCTATTTCTCATGGTCCTTAGTTTAAATCAATTATCCCTTTTTACCTCTCTCTCACAATCCACCCTTTTTCTTATGCCACGCTACTTTGATTTATACTATTTCCTCCTTTTCTAGTGCTAGCAGCAGAGTCTTTGCCTCTCTATATTCCTCCTGCTGGTCATACTGTATTCTACAGGCCATCATGGCGATGTCGTTCTTTGACAGGGCTGTCTCTATCAATCGCTGAGACAACCCCCGTATGCAGGGAATGATACAACATCCGAATAGACACATCACCCCCATCACAACTATCACTGATGTTAGGGCTGATGTAAAGATGTGCTTCCATTTCCCAAACCAGGAGTCTAGAAACACGGTCCAGGAGGTGTCTACTCCAGAGTTCTCGGCCAATTCGATAGACAGGGAGGTGAGACTTGCTAGGGCCCTTGACACGGACCCATCAGGAGCAGTGTTGTTGGGGATGTAGGTGCAACATTGTTCCCCAAACATCACACACACCCCCCCTTTCTCAGCCAGGAGCATGTCCAAGGCCATGCGATTTTGCCAGGCCATTAGGCTGGTAGCTCTCAGTTGTTCCGCTAATCCTTCAACCGCATCTCGAGTGTAATTTATAAAGTGTTGTTGATTGTAGTATAGGTAGTTGATCCAGTCCACATTTTTATTAATTGTGGACCACCAGAAGAGTATGGACTGAAAGCCAGCAGCTATCTGGTTTCTGGCTTTGAATTCATCGGGTACCCCTCTTGGCCCCCCCCCATATTGCATCTATATAGATGTGTGTGTCAAATGATCCTCTCACCTCTCTCCTTTGTCGTCGGCCTCCTTCATTGAGTTTGACCGCATGCTCTACTGCTATGGTGAAGGGCATCATCAGTTGTGTAAGGGTACAGGTTCCCGTCCATGACCCTGGTATCCGGGGCCACAGGGTATCCTCTCCGCACCACCACCAGACATCGGCTCTACTGACTATCTGCTTTCTCAGCCAGGAGCTACTGAACAGTGACCCCTGTTCCTCAGCTGTTATGTTATACGTCTGATTGCAGTTTAGCACCTCCCCTATTTCCTGTCCATCTGGGTTATATCTTGTATAGCACTGAATCCCTCCTCCCCGAGGGGAATGGTGAATGGGGGAGGTCAAGGGTCTTTCCTTCGGCCCTTCGTGTTGTTGTTGCTAGCCGGGAATAGGTAATGGTAGCTCTGGCAGGTCTCATTCTTTGGTAGTATGGGATTCGTGAATAGTTGTAGTATACATGACATAGCCCCAGGTGTCCTATTCCAATTCAGGGGAAATGGTACTGGGACCAGCTGAGGCTTAGCTCCGGCGCAGGCGTAGCAATTGGTTTGTTGCATACTTCTGGCCGTGTACATCATCCAGGTAAGCCAGGTGTTGGTTCCCTTTCCCCCTGTTGGTATTCCCTCCCCATACAATTGCATTAATTCTATTTCTCCTTTTACTATCATTATATTTAAATCCTTAGGCTCATATTCCGTGGTGACATTACTGACTACAGGTGGTGCTGGGGTAACCCAGGGATCCCTACTCTGACTGTCATCTATCCGGAACATTTCCCCCTCATCCTCATATTTTACCATATATCCGCCCCGTTCTACCTCTATTTCAAACCTCATGCATGCGTCCTTCCCTGTTTTATCTGCACATATCCAATACCTACCACTTTCCTTCATTCGAACCCTCTGTATGCTTACATATACACGTCCTGGCAATCCCTCGTTTGGGTTTTGATATACTCTCCACCTATCAGTTTGATAGGTGGGCTTATGCCACCCTTCTCTGGATGAAGTGAATACCTCGCGCCAATTTTTACAGGGATGGGTGCATACATATATCCTATAACCACACCACCATTTTCCTTTACATATATCAAATGGGATGGTGGTGGCCCTTCTATTCTGTGGTATAGTGATTTTTATTCATGCTACATTACTCACAAGTTGGGTAACCACCCAGCACCCGATCCACCAGCACAAAGTCTTCATTTTCCGTGCGGGGTATTGGCTCCTTTCCTCCACGTACCGTCCACGGGCTGATATTGTCTGGTGGGGCCTCCACGGGACCCTTAAATCGACTTGCGTGTGTCCACCCTTTTTCTTTTGTTCGTACTGCTGTCTCGGTGGTTAATAACACAAGGTAGGGTCCAGTCCACCTAGGTTGCAACTTTTCTTCCTTCCACGTTTTTATTCGTACCCAGTCTCCAGCCTTGACTGAGTGAATCGGAAAATCCAGTGGCGGGCTCTGGGCCAGTAATCCTTTAGTTTTTAGTTCTGCAAGAGATTGGGATACTGCCAGTAAATAGTTCCTTAGGAACACGTCGTTCCCTGGTATTGTTGGGACCCCTTCTATCTTTCCTAAGTACGGGAGCCCGAATAACATTTCATATGGTGATACCCCTATGTCTTTCCGAGGTGCCGTTCGGATTCTTAACAAGGCTATCGGAAGGCACTTAATCCAGGGGAGTCTCGTTTCCTCTACTAACTTGGTGATTTGGGTCTTCAAGGTGCCATTCATTCTTTCCACCTTTCCGGAACTCTGGGGATGCCATGGTGTATGCAATTTCCATTCAATTCCTAATGCTTCACATATCATTTTATGTGTTTTGGAGGCAAAATGGGTCCCTCTATCCGAGTCTATTGTTTCCACAATCCCATATCTGGGTATAATTTGCTCCAATAATACCTTGGCTACCGACTGTGAGGTGGCAGTTACTGTAGGGAATGCTTCTACCCATCTAATGAAATGGTCTACTACCACTAACAGGAATTTCCATCTCTGTATCCGGGGCAACTCGGTGAAGTCTATCTGTATTCTTTGGAAGGGCCTTATTGCCAATAGTTGTCCTCCTCCTGGGACTGCTCTCATGATTTTCTTGTTGATTCGCTGACATATTACACAACCCCCTATGACTTGTTTGGCCATGGTATACATCCCACGGCAAGCGTAGGTCCTGAGGAGGGTATCACAGAGGGCTTGGGTTCCCCAATGGCTTTGCCCGTGCAGCCCCCCTAATAACTCCCTTATAATTTCTTTGTTCAATAGCTGCTTTCCATCCGGTGTCCACCATTTCCCATTTGGGGTACACCGGGCTCCCATTTCTCTCATGTGTTCCTGTTCTTTTTCACCAAAGATAGGTATCTTTTCCTTGGGTTCCCTTAAAGGTATCAGTGACATCATTTCTACCGTCTGATCTGTGGCTGCTCTCTTTGCCACCTCATCCGCTGCCCTATTTCCTCGGGCTTCCAGGGTGTTACCCTTCTGATGCCCTGCCACATGTGCTATGGCTATCCGTTCTGGTTTCTGCAAGGCCTACAATGTCTGTCCTATCAATTGCTCATGCGCTAATTCTTTCCCCCCCCCGAGCTGTTATCATTCCTCGCTCTTTCCAGATCTTCCCAAAGGTGTGTACTACCCCAAAAGCGTATTTTGAGTCGGTATACACTGTTCCTTCCTTTCCCTCCAATAGTTCCTAAGCTCTCATTAATGCGTATAATTCACAAGATTGGGCTGACCAACTACCAGGCAGCCTGCCACTTTCAATTTCCTCCATAGTTTCCCCATTCACTATACCGTATCCACTATGTCTTTTTCCATCTATACATCTGGAGGACCCGTCTATAAACCATCGGCCTCCCTCGGACAGAGGCTGTTCCTCCAGGTCTTTCTGACGGGTAGGATCGGAGTATTGTATGGGGACATACATGGTTCCAATACCCCGTCCTTCAATAGATTCTCAATGATTGGTTGTAAGCCTTTTCGTCCCTCGGTCGAAATGGGGTACTGTCTTACTCGTACTATGTCTGCACCGTCCTTTAATGCTAACTGTAGAGGGGGTATTTGAAAACCTCCTCGGTTTCCTTCCTTGGCCCAGACTTGGTCATTAATTCTTTGCTCGTCCTCCTTCCTTAGAGTATACAACTGGACCACTACCCTTCCCTCTACCGGTGCTGTGCCTATTCCCAATTGTATTTGTAAATCTCTGCCCATTAAATTTACGCCAGCCTTGGGGTACTAAGATCAGGTCCTCTACCGCCTCCCGGTTTCCATACCTTACATTCACTCCTCCTATCTCGGGAGCTACCATCATAGTTCCCCCTACCCCGGTAATTTTTACTCTCCCTTGTCCTGCCTCCATACCTGTTGGTACTTTGGTCACACTTGATCGCTCCGCTCCTGAATCTACCATGAACACCGTATCTTCTCCTTGGGGTCCTATTTTTAAATTTACCAGGGGCTCCCTTCTATAGTCTCTCGACCCCAAGGACAGGAACCCTTGACCCCCCTATTCATTTTCCATCATACTGTACGTGCGGGACTCCGCTACAAGCTCAGGGCACTCCCTTTTGAAGTGTCCTTCCTTATTACAAAAATAACATCTTGAAGGCCCTGTCCTCCAACCTTGTCCCGTACCCGTATTTCCCCGGCCCCTGCCGTATCCTTCTCCATATCCTGTTGTGGTTCTATCTGTATACTTTCCCACCTCATTCTTCTCTGGGCGTACCCCTGGCTTTCCTTTCTTTTTCTTTCCATATCTTTTTCCATCTCCCTTATCTCTATATCTAAGGGCTTTGTGGATGCGTCTATTTCCCTTCTACACTCCCTTGTTCTTTCCCCATCACTTTCTAATTCTGCTTCATTCTCACAGTTTTGCCCTCTCTCTGATGCCTGCTGATTACATGCCTGTGTTTCTGCGTTGCTGTCTCCCTCATACTCCTCATTTGCTGCCTGACGGGTCCCATAAATCTTTCTGTCCCTGAGGTCCCTGAGGTCCTGCAGCCTTTTGATGTCTGCTTCTAGTTCCCGTGCTTCTTGCTTCATCCTTTCCTTTTCTCGCTGCCCCCTTCTCTGTCTATATTCCTTTATGTCTTGCTCATCGTTCCAAGTTGTGACTTCTCCCTCTATCTCCACTATTCCCTTTTACCAAAGGGCACTGCTTTGTTCCGTCCTGGCCGGAATAGGGAGGGGGATACCCAGGGTCCCATAGGCTGGGGTACAGAGTTGATTTTTTTCTCCTGAAGCTCCTGACTTTCATGCTGTTTTGGGGGTCTTTCACCCTTGTTTGGGGTGGTATTCTTTTCCTGGTATGCTTTCCTCAGCCTTTCTCCTTCTATTCTAAACAATTTAAGTACGTCTAGTTCTTTTTCCCCTTTTTTTTTTTTACTCGGGTTTCTGATTTATCCTTAGACTTATAGTTCTTAATTAACACTCCCATTTCAACACACATATTTACATCAAAATATAAATATATCAACATTTATATCAAAATTTATATCATATTTATATCATTCCGTGGGCCATTTCGTAACCAATTGTTTCGTCCTTTTTTTTTTCCATTTCTCAGAGTGTTTTTTTAAAATATCCTCTTTGGATACGGGGAACTTCCTACTTAGTAGTTCAACTGCAGTTATTTTATTCATTTAATATCCTCTTTGGATACGGGGAACTTCCTACTTAGTAGTTCAACTGCAGTTATTTTATTCATTGTATTCGTCTTATGTTAGTGCACTTGGTCAGTCAGTTTAAATGCAGTCCTTGTTCTCTCTCCGTTCCGTCTCTATAGTCACTGTGCTACCTATTACGCTATTTCTATCTTCTATAGTTCTACTATATTCCTTTAATATTTATTCCGAGGCATCGGCAAGCCTGTGATTCCTGCGATTCTTTCAGGATTTATACTTCGCTTTCCCCTTACAAGCATAACAACTTTCCTCCAGATTAGGGGAAGCTTTTGAATTAACAAACACATTTAGTGCCTGCCGTACTCAATTCTCATCGGAGCCCAGTCGTGGCCACCAGACTGAACTCCCTTTTATTGGTTCCTTTGGCCAATCAAAATAACAGAACTTAATAATTTTTGTCTTCTCCAATCCCTGGGTTTTCCCTGCCCCCAATTGCTCAGCATTCGCCCCAACGGACTATCAGGTGGAATGCGGGGGTTGGGCTTACCGCCCTTCCCCTCCCTTTTGGGCTTTCCGTTTTCACTGCCCATCCTCCCGATCGGAATTCCCCTCTGATCTTTTATCCTCCCGATCGGAATTCCCCTCCGATCTTAGCTGTAATCGCCCGAGTAGTACTTAATAGTCAGTTTTCTTACCCGGGTCCTGTGCACAAGAAACACTCGATTTAGCTCCTCACGATTTCCTGCTCCTCCCACTTGTTTCTCGAGTCTCTGGTCCAGGTATCACTCGCTCAAACCGCTGACGGCAAGCAAGGAGTCTGAGACCGCTGAACTCAGCGGGGTGCACCGTCCCTTCTTCCGTATACTCCCGTCATCCACCGGAGTGGCGATTCCGGACGAGCCCCCAAACTTGTGAGATGCAAATGTGAGTGCTCACAATCACGATGCTCGAGACAATCTAGAGAAACAAGTATTTTATTTGCAAGTCTGCAGAGTTGGGTGCCTTCCCTCTCAAGACACACCGAGGTCGGGAAAATCCCTTCTTTTTATTCACTTCAATTTACAATTGTCACACATTTAATTCCTCCCCTTCGGGCTCCTTCCAATCGGAGCACTGAGGTGCACAATCTACCGTCACCGCCCCTGTTGCCTCCCACATCATACATCGCATGTGCATTTAAATGAGGCATCTTGTCATGCGGGGCGTTTTTGCAATATTCATTTATCTTATTAGGCAGGCGCAGTACAGAGTAGTTCATGCCCTCTCTCCTAGTTCTTTGGATATCTTGCCCTCTCTCCTAGTGCTCTGGTTATCTTGTGCTCTCTCTGCTAGTTCTTTGGATATCTTGCCCTTATCCTTGGAATGTCACCATTTGTTATTGCGGTTCTTATCTAGCCGAGCACAGTCGGGTCAGCTATTTCTCATGGTCCTTAGTTTAAATCAATTATCCCTTTTTACTCTCTCTCACAAAGAGACCAATCTATCAGTCACTTCGAAGTTATTTGCTGAGAATTGTTGAACAATTCTAGAGAAACAACAGAGTGTGGTCAGGAGAATATTGCAAGAGTAAAATAAGTCACTTGAAAAAGAAAAATATTTTGTCAGTTTACGTTCTTCTGTATGTATAATTTCTAATATTATACAGAGTTGCAACTGGGATATAATATTGTGGCCTAACGCTTTGATGTCATTTCTAAAAACATTCATTAGTATAATCACCTCATTTAATTTAAATAGAAATGTCTTGCAAATAGTCAAATAAGCCAAAAATAAGTCAGGCAATTTATATTTTGTATTATCATTGATGCTTCTATGTTCGGAAAATAGTAGTATATATAATGCCCCAGTCATCAATTACATGACTGCAAGATGCTAACATGCATCAATAGATAAAAAGAAACAAATAATTAAAGTCAGTTTTGACTTCCATGGACATTTTACAAGTGTAGACATGAGAGTGCTGCATGTATTTTAACTGAGATTTCTCTGCATAGTTGATTCCTCCACTATAAACATTCTGTACATTCACCCTATCTATTCCCATTTGATTTTATTACACCTCCACAAGATAAACCTTCAGCCTCCTTTCATCCAAGAAATAAAATCCAAGACTGGACTTTTGCATATACAATATTTTAGTTATTTATACTGCCCACATTCTATCTTCTGGCCTTGATTAACAACAGCAAAATGAAACAAACCATGTTCAAAATATCTATGGGTATTAGGAAGATTTAATGTCGAGTGTAAATAAATCATAGGCAGCGGATTGATAAAAAACTGGCCAACTAATTCAGGTATCTAATTGTTGCAGAATTTTAAATCTAACAGCAAATGCTCAATCAAAATAGCATGTAAAAATCCAATATTTTCAGTTGAAGTATACGACATGAAACTTTGTGCCATAACATGATGACAGTTTGGTGCACAACACAGTGATAACAATTCTGCCTTATGAAATAAAAGGTGTCCAATTTCCTTGAAATATCCATTGATGTCTCAACTTAATTTCATCCACAGAACCAAGCACAACAACTGCCACTACATCGACTACTAGCAGCGAAACAACAGGTACTAGATAATGCAGCACCAGCATTCACTGATCAGACTTTAAAAACATACATTACTTATCACCAAAAGTGACAAACAGTAGATGTTTCTTGATCAAACAATGTTCCTCAAAGTGGCCAAACCATCGGTTCATTTGGTACCAAAACTGTTCATGATTCTAAAGATTCATTAGAACTCCCAAAATTACCCACCCAATTTTTTGTTGAATTCATTGTTCACACATTTCTTGTAGTCAGTTTAATTTACACTGCTATACTTTACATGCTTTATGACACAATAAGTGTCCAATTTACCTTCCATTTCGATTGCAATATCTATTGATGTCACATCTTCATTTCATTCACAGAACCAAGCACAACTGCCACTGCATCGACTACATCCGCCACTAGTAGCGAAACAACAGGTACTAGGATAATGTAGCACCAGCATTCACTGGTTTGACTTTAAATGATACAATATTTACCAACACATGTGACAAACAACAGTTGATGCTTGATCAAGTGATTAGCCAATCTTTCTCAAAGAGACCAATCGATCAGTCACTTCGAAGTTATTTGCTGAGAATTGTTGAACAATTCTAGAGAAACACTGTTCATTATACTTAAGATGCATTAGAACTCCCAAAATTACCCACCCAATTATTTGTTGAATTCATTGTTCACATTTCTTGTCGTCAGTTTAATTAACACTACCCTACTTTACCTGCTTTATGAATCAAAAATAGTCCAATTTTCTTTCAATATCTATTGATGTCACATCTTCATTTCATTCTCAGAACCAAGCACAACAACTGCCACTGCATCGACTACATCTGCCACCAGCAGCGAAACAACAGGTACTAGGAAAATGCAGCACCAACATTCACTGATCTGAACGGAATATGCGTGAACAAGTTGAATACTTTCAGTTGACGACTACTACATTAAAAATAGTTCAATACAATTGTGATAATTCCGTGCAAAACTGACAAAGGAATTTAAATGCAAAAATATTTCATAATTCCAAACAACTCCAAATATTATCCACACAATTATTAATGTAATCCTTGGCTAACATTACTTCTTGTCAGTTTAATTTACACTGTTACTCTTTACATGCTTTATGACACGATAAGTGTTTAATTTACCTTCCATTTCCATTGCAATATCTATTGATGTCACATCTTCATTTCATTATCAGAACCAAGCACAACCGCCACTGCATCGACTACATCCACCACTAGCAGCGAAACAACAGGTACTAGGATAATGCAGCACCAGCATTCACTGATCAGACATTAAAATGATACAATATTTACCAACACATGTGACAAAAAACGGTTGATGCTTGATCAAGTCATTAGCCAATCTTTCTCAAAGAGACCAATCTATCAGTCACTTTGAAGTTATTTGCTGAGAATTGTTGAACAATTCTAGAGAAACAACAGAGTGTGGTCAGGAGAATATTGCAAGAGAAAAATAAGTCACTTGAAAAAGAAAAATATTTAGTCAGTTTACGTTCTTCTGTATGCATAATTTCTAATATTATACAGAGTTGCAACTGGGATATAATATTGTGGCCTAACGCTTTGATGTCATTTCTAAAAACATTCATTAGTATAATCACCTCGTTTAATTTAAATAGAAATGTCTTGCAAATAGTCAAATTAGCCAAAAATAAGTCAGGCAATTTATATTTTGTATTATCATTGATGCTTCTATGTTCGGAAAATAGTAGTATATATAATGCCCCAGTCATCAATTACATGACTGCAAGATGCTAACATGCATCAATAGATAAAAAGAAACAAATAATTAAAGTCAGTTTTGACTTCCATGGACATTTTACAAGTGTAGACATGAGAGTGCTGCATGTATTTTAACTGAGATTTCTCTGCATAGTTGATTCCTCCACTTTAAACATTCTGTACATTCACCCTATCTATTCCCATTTGATTTTATTACACCTCCACAAGATAAACCTTCTGCCTCCTTTCATCCAAGAAATAAAATCCAAGACTGGACTTTTGCATATACAATATTTTAGTTATTTATACTGCCCACATTCTATCTTCTGGCCTTGATTAACAACAGCAAAATGAAACAAACCATGTTCAAAATATCTATGGGTATTAGGAAGATTTAATGTCGAGTGTAAATAAATCATAGGCAGCGGATTGATAAAAAACTGGCCAACTAATTCAGGTAACTAATTGTTGCAGAATTTTAAATCTAACAGCAAATGCTCAATCAAAATAGCATGTAAAAATCCAATATTTTCAGTTGAAGTATACGACATGAAACTTTGTGCCATAACATGATGACAGTTTGGTGCACAAAACAATGATAACAATTCTGCCTTATGAAATAAAAGGTGTCCAATTTCCTTGAAATATCCATTGATGTCTCAACTTAATTTCATCCACAGAACCAAGCACAACAACTGCCACTACATCGACTACTAGCAGCGAAACAACAGGTACTAGATAATGCAGCACCAGCATTCACTGATCAGACTTTAAAAACATACATTACTTATCACCAAAAGTGACAAACAGTAGATGTTTCTTGATCAAACAATGTTCCTCAAAGAGGCCAAACCATCGGTTCATTCGGTACCAAAATTGTTCATGATTCTTAAGATTCATTAGAACTCCCAAAATTACCCACCCATTTTTTTGTTGAATTCATTGTTCACACATTTCTTGTAGTCAGTTTAAATTTCACTACCCCACTTTACCTGCTTTAGGAATCAACAATAGTCCAATTTTCTTTCAATATCCATTGATGTCACTTCTTCATTTCATTCTCAGAACCAAGCACAACTGCCACTGCATCGACAACAGCTGCCACCAGCAGCGAAAGAACAGGTACGAGGATAATGCAGCACCAACATTCACTGATCTGAACGGAATATGCGTGTACAAGTTGAATACTTTCAGTTTACGACTACTACATTAAAAATTGATCAATACAATTGTGATAATTCCATGCAAAACTGACAAAGGAACTTACATGCCAAAATGTTTCTTGATTCCAAACAACTCCAAATGTTATCCACACAATTATTAATGTAATCCTTGGCTCACATTTCTTCTCGTCAGTTTAATTTACACTGCTATACTTTACATGCTTTATGACACAAAAAGTGTACAATTTACCTTCCATTTCCATTGCAATATCTATTGATGTCACATCTTCATTTCATTCACAGAACCAAGCATAACTGCCACTGCATCGACTACGTCCGCCACTCGTAGCGAAACAACAGGTACTAGGATAATGCAGCACCAGCATTCACTGGTTTGACTTTAAATGATACAATATTTACCAACACATGTGACAAACAACAGTTGATGCTTGATCAAGTCATTAGCCAATCTTTCTCAAAGAGACCAATCGATCAGTCACTTCGAAGTTATTTGCTGGAATTGTTGAACAATTCTAGAGAAACACTGTTCATTATACTTAAGATGCTTTAGAACTCCCAAAATAACCGCCCATTTTTTTTGTTGAATTCATTGTTCACATTTCTTGTCGTCAGTTTAATTATCACTACCCCACTTTACCTGCTTTGTGAATCAAAAATAGTCCAATTTTCTTTCAATATCCATTGATGTCACATCTTCATTTCATTCTCAGAACCAAGCACAACAACTGCCACTGCATCGACTACATCTGCCACCAGCAGCGATACAACAGGTACTAGGAGAATGCAGCACCAACATTCACTGATCTGATAGGAATATGCGTGTACAAGTTGAATACTTTCAGTTGTCGACTACTACATTAAAAATAGTTCAATACATTTGTGATAATTCCGTGCAAAACTGACAAAGGAATTTACATGCCAAAATGTTTCTTGATTCCAAACAACTCCAAATATTATCCACACAATTATTAATGTAATCCTTGGCTAACATTTCTTCTTGTCAGTTTAATTTACACTGTTACACTTTACATGCTTTATGACACGATAAGTGTTTAATTTACCTTCCATTTCCATTGCAATATCTATTGATGTCACATCTTCATTTCATTCTCAGAACCAAGCACAACCGCCACTGCATCGACTACATCCGCCACTAGCAGCGAAACAACAGGTACTAGGATAATGCAGCACCAGCATTCACTGATCAGACATTAAAATGATACAATATTTACCAACACATGTGACAAACAACGGTTGATGCTTGATCAAGTCATTAGCCAATCTTTCTCAAAGAGACCAATCGATCAGTCACTTCGAAGTTATTTGCTGAGAATTGTTGAACAATTCTAGAGAAACACTGTTCATTATACTTAAGATGCATTAGAACTCCCAAAATTACCCACCCAATTATTTGTTGAATTCATTGTTTACATTTCTTGTCGTCAGTTTAATTATCACTACCCCACTTTACCTGCTTTATGAATCAAAAATAGTCCAATTTTCTTTCAATATCCATTGATGTCACATCTTCATTTCATTCTCAGAACCAAGCACAACAACTGCCACTGCATCGACTACATCTGCCACCAGCAGCGAAACAACAGGTACTCGGAGAATGCAGCACCAACATTCACTGATCTGAACGGAATATGCGTGTACAAGTTGAATACTTTCAGTTGACGACTACTACATTAAAAATAGTTCAATACAATTGTGATAATTCCGTGCAAAACTGACAAAGGAATTTAAATGCAAAAATATTTCATAATTCCAAACAACTCCAAATATTATCCACACAATTATTAATGTAATCCTTGGCTAACATTTCTTCTTGTCAGTTTAATTTACACTGTTACACTTTACATGCTTTATGACACGATAAGTGTTTAATTTACCTTCCATTTCCATTGCAATATCTATTGATGTCACATCTTCATTTCATTCTCAGAACCAAGCACAACCGCCACTGCATCGACTACATCCGCCACTAGCAGCGAAACAACAGGTACTAGGATAATGCAGCACCAGCATTCACTGATCAGACATTAAAATGATACAATATTTACCAACACATGTGACAAACAACGGTTGATGCTTGATCAAGTCATTAGCCAATCTTTCTCAAAGAGACCAATCTATCAGTCACTTCGAAGTTATTTGCTGAGAATTGTTGAACAATTCTAGAGAAACAACAGAGTGTGGTCAGGAGAATATTGCAAGAGAAAAATAAGTCACTTGAAAAAGAAAAATATTTTGTCAGTTTACGTTCTTCTGTATGTATAATTTCTAATATTATACAGAGTTGCAACTGGGATATAATATTGTGGCCTAACGCTTTGATGTCATTTCTAAAAACATTCATTAGTATAATCACCTCGTTTAATTTAAATAGAAATGTCTTGCAAATAGTCAAATAAGCCAAAAATAAGTCAGGCAATTTATATATTGTATTATCATTGATGCTTCTATGTTCGGAAAATAGTAGTATATATAATGCCCCAGTCATCAATTACATGACTGCAAGATGCTAACATGCATCAATAGATAAAAAGAAACAAATAATTAAAGTCAGTTTTGACTTCCATGGACATTTTACAAGTGTAGACATGAGAGTGCTGCATGTATTTTAACTGAGATTTCTCTGCATAGTTGATTCCTCCACTATAAACATTCTGTACATTCACCCTATCTATTCCCATTTGATTTTATTCCACCTCCACAAGATAAACCTTCAGCCTCCTTTCATCCAAGAAATAAAATCCAAGACTGGACTTTTGCATATACAATATTTTAGTTATTTATACTGCCCACATTCTATCTTCTGGCCTTGATTAACAACAGCAAAATGAAACAAACCATGTTCAAAATATCTATGGGTATTAGGAAGATTTAATGTCGAGTGTAAATAAATCATAGGCAGCAGATTGATAAAAAACTGGCCAACTAATTCAGGTAACTAATTGTTGCAGAATTTTAAATCTAACAACAAATGCTCAATCAAAATAGCATGTAAAAATCCAATATTTTCTGTCGAAGTATACGACATGAAACTTTGTGCCATAACATGATGACAGTTTGGTGCACAACACAGTGATAACAATTCTGCCTTGTGAAATAAAAGGTGTCCAGTTTCCTTGAAATATCCATTGATGTCTCATCTTAATTTCATCCACAGAACCAAGCACAACAACTGCCACTACATCGACTACTAGCAGCGAAACAACAGGTACTAGATAATGCAGCACCAGCATTCACTGATCAGACTTTAAAGACATAAATTACTTATCACCAAAAGTGACAAACAGTAGATGTTTCTTGATCAAACAATGTTCCTCAAAGAGGCCAAACCATCGGTTCATTCGGTACCAAAACTGTTCATGATTCTAAAGATTCATTAGAACTCCCAAAATTACCCACCCAATTTTTTGTTGAATTCATTGTTCACACATTTCTTGTAGTCAGTTTAAATTTCACTACCCCACTTTACCTGCTTTAGGAATCATAGTCCAATTTTCTTTCAATATCCATTGATGTCACTTCTTCATTTCATTCTCAGAACGAAGCACATCTGCCACTGCATCGACTACAGCTGCCACCAGCAGCGAAACAACAGGTACGAGGATAATGCAGCACCAACATTCACTGATCTGAACGGAATATGCGTGTACAAGTTGAATACTTTCAGTTGACGACTACTACATTAAAAATTGATCAATACAATTGTGATAATTCCGTGCAAAACAGACAAAGGAATTTACATGCCAAAATGTTTCTTGATTCCAAACAACTCCAAATGTTATCCACACAATTATTAATGTAATCCTTGGCTCACATTTCTTCTTGTCAGTTTAATTTACACTGCTACACTTTACACGCTTTATGACACAAAAAAGTGTCCAATTTACCTTCCATTTCCATTGCAATATCTATTGATGTCACATCTTCATTTCATTCACAGAACTAAGCACAACTGCCACTGCATCGACTAGGTCCGCTACTAGTAGCGAAACAACAGGTACTAGGATAATGCAGCACCAGCATTCACTGGTTTGACTTTAAATGATACAATATTTACCAACACATGTGACAAACAACAGTTGATGCTTGATCAAGTCATTAGCCAATCTTTCTCAAAGAGACCAATCGATCAGTCACTTCGAAGTTATTTGCTGAGAATTGTTGAACAATTCTAGAGAAACACTGTTCATTATACTTAAGATGCATTAGAACTCCCAAAATTACCCACCCAATTATTTGTTGAATTCATTGTTCACATTTCTTGTCGTCAGTTTAATTATCACTACCCCACTTTACCTGCTTCATAAATCAAAAATAGTCCAATTTTCTTTCAATATCCATTGATGTCACATCTTCATTTCATTCTCAGAACCAAGCACAACTGCCACTGCATCGACTACATCTGCCACCAGCAGCGAAACAACAGGTACTAGGAGAATGCAGCACCAACATTCACTGATCAAAACGGAATATGCGTGTACAAGTTGAATACTTTCAGTTGACGACTACTACATTAAAAATTGATCAATACAATTGTGATAATTCCGTGCAAAACTGACAAAGGAATTTACATGCCAAAATGTTTCTTGATTCCAAACAACTCCAAATGTTATCCACACAATTATTAATGTAATCATTGGCTCACATTTCTTCTCGTCAGTTTAATTTACACTGCAACACTTTACATGCTTTATGACACAAAAAGTGTCCAATTTACCTTCCATTTCCATTGCAATATCTATTGATGTCACATCTTCATTTCATTCACAGAACCAAGCACAACTGCCACTGCATCGACTACGTCCGCCACGAGCAGCGAAACAACAGGTACTAGGATAATGCAGCACCAGCATTCACTGATCAGACATTAAAATTATACAATATTTACCAACACATGTGACAAACAACAGTTGATGCTTGATCAAGTCATTAGCCAATCTTTCTCAAAGAGACCAATCGATCAGTCACTTCGAAGTTATTTGCTGAGAATTGTTGAACAATTCTAGAGAAACAACAGAGTGTGGTCAGGAGAATATTGCAAGAGAAAAATAAGTCACTTGAAAAAGAAAAATATTTTGTCAGTTTACGTTCTTCTGTATGTATAATTTCTAATATTATACAGAGTTGCAACTGGGATATAATATTGTGGCCTAACGCTTTGATGTCATTTCTAAAAACATTCATTAGTATAATCACCTCGTTTAATTTAAATAGAAATGTCTTGCAAATAGTCAAATAAGCCAAAAATAAGTCAGGCAATTTATATTTTGTATTATCATTGATGCTTCTATGTTCGGAAAATAGTAGTATATATAATGCCCCAGTCATCAATTACATGACTGCAAGATGCTAACATGCATCAATAGATAAAAAGAAACAAATAATTAAAGTCAGTTTTGACTTCCATGGACATTTTACAAGTGTAGACATGAGAGTGCTGCATGTATTTTAACTGAGATTTCTCTGCATAGTTGATTCCTCCACTATAAACATTCTGTACATTCACCCTATCTATTCCCATTTGATTTTATTACACCTCCACAAGATAAACCTTCAGCCTCCTTTCATCCAAGAAATAAAATCCAAGACTGGACTTTTGCATATACATTATTTTAGTTATTTATACTGCCCACATTCTATCTTCTGGCCTTGATTAACAACAGCAAAATGAAACAAAACAAGGTTAAAAATATCTATGGGTATTATGAAGATTTAATGTCGAGTGTAAATAAATCATAGGCAGCGGATCGATAAAAAACTGGCCAACTAATTCAGGTAACTAATTGTTGCAGAATTTAAAATCTAACAGCAAATGCTCAATCAAAATAGCATGTAAAAATCCAATATTTTCAGTTGAAGTATATGACATGAAACTTTGTGCCATAACATGATGACAGTTTGGTGCACAACACACTGATAACAATTCTGCCTTATGAAATAAAAGGTGTCCAATTTCCTTGAAATATCCATTGATGTCTCAACTTAATTTCATCCACAGAACCAAGCACAACAACTGCCACTACATCGACTACTAGCAGCGAAACAACAGGTACTAGATAATGCAGTACCAGCATTCACTGATCAGACTTTAAAAACATACATTACTTATCACCAAAAGTGACAAACAGTAGATGTTTCTTGATCAAACAATGTTCCTCAAAGAGGCCAAACCATCGGTTCATTCAGTACTAAAACTGTTCATGATTCTTAAGATTCATTAGAACTCCCAAAATTACCCACCCAATTTTTTGTTGAATTCATTGTTCACACATTTCTTGTAGTCAGTTTAAATTTAACTACCCCACTTTACCTGCTTTAGGAATCAAAAATAGTCCAATTTTCTTTCAATATCCATTGATGTCACTTCTTCCTTTCATTCTCAGAACCAAGCACAACTGCCACTGCATCGACTACAGCTGCCACCAGCAGCGAAACAACAGGTACGAGGATAATGCAGCACCAACATTCACTGATCTGAACGGAATATGCGTGTACAAGTTGAATACTTTCAGTTGACGACTACTACATTAAAAATTGATCAATACAATTATGATAATTCCGTGCAAAACTGACAAAGGAATTTACATGCCAAAATGTTTCTTGATTCCAAACAACTCCAAATGTTATCCACACAATTATTAATGTAATCCTTGGCGCACATTTCTTCTCGTCAGTTTAATTTACACTGCTACACTTTACATGCTTTATGACACAAAAAGTGTCCAATTTACCTTCCATTTCCATTGCAATATCTATTGATGTCACATCTTCATTTCATTCACAGAACCAAGCACAACTGCCACTGCATCAACTACGTCCGCCAATAGTACCGAAACAACAGGTACTAGAATAATGCAGCACCAGCATTCACTGGTTTGACTTTAAATGATACAATATTTACCAACACATGTGACAAACAACAGTTGATGCTTGATCAAGTCATTAGCCAATCTTTCTCAAAGAGACCAATCGATCAGTCACTTCGAAGTTATTTGCTGAGAATTGTTGAACGATTCTAGAGAAACACTGTTCATTATACTTAAGATGCATTAGAACTCCCAAAATTACCCACCCAATTATTTGTTGAATTCATTGTTCACATTTCTTTTCGTCAGTTTAATTATCACTACCCCACTTTACCTGCTTTATGAATCAAAAATAGTCCAATTTTCTTTCAATATCCATTGATGTCACATCTTCATTTCATTCTCAGAACCAAGCACAACCGCCACTGCATCGACTACATCCGCCACTAGCAGCGAAACAACAGGTACTAGGATAATGCAGCACCAGCATTCACTGATCAGACATTAAAATGATACAATATTTACCAACACATGTGACAAACAACGGTTGATGCTTGATCAAGTCATTAGCCAATCTTTCTCAAAGAGACCAATCTATCAGTCACTTCGAAGTTATTTGCTGAGAATTGTTGAACAATTCTAGAGAAACAACAGAGTGTGGTCAGGAGAATATTGCAAGAGAAAAATAAGTCACTTGAAAAAGAAAAATATTTTGTCAGTTTACGTTCTTCTGTATGTATAATATCTAATATTATACAGAGTTGCAACTGGGATATAATATTGTGGCCTACCGCTTTGATGTCATTTCTAAAAACATTCATTAGTATAATCACCTCGTTTAATTTAAATAGAAATGTCTTGCAAATAGTCAAATAAGCCAAAAATAAGTCAGGCAATTTATATTTTGTATTATCATTGATACTTCTATGTTCGGAAAATAGTAGTATATATAATGCCCCAGTCATCAATTACATGACTGCAAGATGCTAACATGCATCAATAGATAAAAAGAAACAAATAATTAAAGTCAGTTTTGACTTCCATGGACATTTTACAAGTGTAGACATGAGAGTGCTGCATGTATTTTAACTGAGATTTCTCTGCATAGTTGATTCCTCCACTATAAACATTCTGTACATTCACCCTATCTATTCCCATTTGATTGTATTACACCTCCACAAGATAAACCTTCAGCCTCCTTTCATCCAAGAAATAAAATCCAAGACTGGACTTTTGCATATACAATATTTTAGTTATTTATACTGCCCACATTCTATCTTCTGGCCTTGATTAACAACAGCAAAATGAAACAAACCATGTTCAAAATATCTATGGGTATTAGGAAGATTTAATGTCGAGTGTAAATAAATCATAGGCAGCAGATTGATAAAAAACTGGCCAACTAATTCAGGTAACTAATTGTTGCAGAATTTTAAAACTAACAACAAATGCTCAATCAAAATAGCATGTAAAAATCCAATATTTTCTGTCGAAGTATACGACATGAAACTTTGTGCCATAACATGATGACAGTTTGGTGCACAACACAGTGATAACAATTCTGCCTTGTGAAATAAAAGGTGTCCAATTTCCTTGAAATATCCATTGATGTCTCATCTTAATTTCATCCACAGAACCAAGCACAACAACTGCCACTACATCGACTACTAGCAGCGAAACAACAGGTACTAGATAATGCAGCACCAGCATTCACTGATCAGACTTTAAAAACATACATTACTTATCACCAAAAGTGACAAACAGTAGATGTTTCTTGATCAAACAATGTTCCTCAAAGAGGCCAAACCATCGGTTCATTCGGTAGCAAAACTGTTCATGATTCTAAAGATTCATTAGAACTCCCAAAATTACCCACCCAATTTTTTGTTGAATTCATTGTTCACACATTTCTTGTAGTCAGTTTAAATTTCACTACCCAACTTTACCTGCTTTAGGAATCATAGTCCAATTTTCTTTCAATATCCATTGACGTCACATCTTCATTTCATTCTCAGAACCAAGCACATCTGCCTCTGCATCGACTACAGCTGCCACCAGCAGCGAAACAACAGGTACGAGGATAATGCAGCACCAACATTCACTGATCTGAACGGAATATGCGTGTACAAGTTGAATACTTTCAGTTGACGACTACTACATTAAAAATTGATCAATACAATTGTGATAATTCCGTGCAAAACAGACAAAGGAATTTACATGCCAAAATGTTTCTTGATTCCAAACAACTCCAAATGTTATCCACACAATTATTAATGTAATCCTTGGCTCACATTTCTTCTCGTCAGTTTAATTTACACTGCTACACTTTACACGCTTTATGACACAAAAAGTGTCCAATTTACCTTCCATTTCCATTGCAATATCTATTGATGTCACATCTTCATTTCATTCACAGAACCAAGCACAACTGCCACTGCATCGACTACGTCCGCCACTAGTAGCGAAACAACAGGTACTAGGATAATGCAGCACCAGCATTCACTGGTTTGACTTTAAATGATACAATATTTACCAACACATGTTACAAACAACAGTTGATGCTTGATCAAGTTATTAGCCAATCTTTCTCAAAGAGACCAATCGATCAGTCACTTCAAAGTTATTTGCTGGAATTGTTGAACAATTCTAGAGAAACACTGTTCATTATACTTAAGATGCATTAGAACTCCCAAAATTACCCACCCATTTTTTTGTTGAATTCATTGTTCACATTTCTTGTCGTCAGTTTAATTATCACTACCCCACTTTACCTGCTTTATGAATCAAAAATAGTCCAATTTTCTTTCAATATCCATTGATGTCACATCTTCATTTCATTCTCAGAACCAAGCACAACAACTGCCACTGCATCGACTACATCTGCCACCAGCAGCGAAACAACAGGTACTAGGAGAATGCAGCACCAACATTCACTGATCTGAACGGAATATGCGTGTACAAGTTGAATACTTTCAGTTGACGACTACTACATTAAAAATAGTTCAATACAATTGTGATAATTCCGTGCAAAACTGACAAAGGAATTTACATGCCAAAATGTTTCTTGATTCCAAACAACTCCAAATGTTATCTACACAATTATTAATGTAATCCTTGGCTCACATTTCTTCTCGTCATTTTAATTTACACTGTTACACTTTACATGCTTTATGACACGACAAGTGTTTAATTTACCTTCCATTTCCATTGCAATATCTATTGATGTCACATCTTCATTTCATTCTCAGAACCAAGCACAACCGCCACTGCATCGACTACATCCGCCACAAGCAGCGAAACAACAGGTACTAGGATAATGCAGCACCAGCATTCACTGATCAGACATTAAAATGATACAATATTTACCAACACATGTGACAAACAACGGTTGATGTTTGATCAAGTCATTAGCCAATCTTTCTCAAAGAGACCAATCTATCAGTCACTTCGAAGTTATTTGCTGAGAATTGTTGAACAATTCTAGAGAAACACTGTTCATTATACTTAAGATGCATTAGAACTCCCAAAATTACCCACCCAATTATTTGTTGAATTCATTGTTCACATTTCTTGTCGTCAGTTTAATTATCACTACCCCACTTTACCTGCTTTATGAATCAAAAATAGTCCAATTTTCTTTCAATATCCATTGATGTCACATCTTCATTTCATTCTCAGAACGAAGCACAACAACTGCCACTGCATCGACTACATCTGCCACCAGCAGCGAAACAACAGGTACTAGGAGAATGCAGCACCAACATTCACTGATCTGAACGGAATATGCGTGTACAAGTTGAATACTTTCAGTTGACGACTACTACATTAAAAATAGTTCAATACAATTGTGATAATTCCGTGCAAAACTGACAAAGGAATTTAAATGCAAAAATATTTCATAATTCCAAACAACTCCAAATATTATCCACACAATTATTAATGTAATCCTTGGCTAACATTTCTTCTAGTCAGTTTAATTTACACTGTTACACTTTACATGCTTTATGACACGATAAGTGTTTAATTTACCTTCCATTTCCATTGCAATATCTATTGATGTCACATCTTCATTTCATTCTCAGAACCAAGCACAACCGCCACTGCATCGACTACATCCGCCACTAGCAGCGAAACAACAGGTACTAGGATAATGCAGCACCAGCATTCACTGATCAGACATTAAAATGATACAATATTTACCAACACATGTGACAAACAACGGTTGATGTTTGATCAAGTCATTAGCCAATCTTTCTCAAAGAGACCAATCTATCAGTCACTTCGAAGTTATTTGCTGAGAATTGTTGAACAATTCTAGAGAAACAACAGAGTGTGGTCAGGAGAATATTGCAAGAGAAAAATAAGTCACTTGAAAAAGAAAAATATTTTGTCAGTTTACGTTCTTCTGTATGTATAATTTCTAATATTATACAGAGTTGCAACTGGGATATAATATTGTGGCCTAACGCTTTGATGTCATTTCTAAAAACATTCATTAGTATAATCACCTCGTTTAATTTAAATAGAAATGTCTTGCAAATAGTCAAATAAGCCAAAAATAAGTCAGGCAATTTATATTTTGTATTATCATTGATGCTTCTATGTTCGGAAAATAGTAGTATATATAATGCCCCAGTCATCAATTACATGACTGCAAGATGCTAACATGCATCAATAGATAAAAAGAAACAAATAATTAAAGTCAGTTTTGACTTCCATGGACATTTTACAAGTGTAGACATGAGAGTGCTGCATGTATTTTAACTGAGATTTCTCTGCATAGTTGATTCCTCCACTATAAACATTCTGTACATTCACCCTATCTATTCCCATTTGATTTTATTACACCTCCACAAGATAAACCTTCAGCCTCCTTTCATCCAAGAAATAAAATCCAAGACTGGACTTTTGCATATACAATATTTTAGTTATTTATACTGCCCACATTCTATCTTCTGGCCTTCATTAACAACAGCAAAATGAAACAAACCATGTTCAAAATATCTATGGGTATTAGGAAGATTTAATGTCGAGTGTAAATAAATCATAGGCAGCGGATTGATAAAAAAACTGGCCAACTAATTCAGGTAACTAATTGTTGCAGAATTTTAAATCTAACAGCAAATGCTCAATCAAAATAGCATGTAAAAATCCAATATTTTCTGTCGAAGTATACGACATGAAACTTTGTGCCATAACATGATGACAGTTTGGTGCACAACACAGTGATAACAATTCTGCCTTATGAAATAAAAGGTGTCCAATTTCCTTGAAATATCCATTGATGTCTCAACTTAATTTCATCCACAGAACCAAGCACAACAACTGCCACTACATCGACTACTAGCAGCGAAACAACAGGTACTAGATAATGCAGCACCAGCATTCACTGATCAGACTTTAAAAACATACATTACTTATCACCAAAAGCGACAAACAGTAGATGTTTCTTGATCAAACAATGTTCCTCAAAGAGGCCAAACCATCGGTTCATTCGGTACCAAAACTGTTCATGATTCTTAAGATTCATTAGAACTCCCAAAATTACCCACCCAATTTTTTGTTGAATTCATTTTTCACACATTTCTTGTAGTCAGTTTATATTTCACTACCCCACTTTACCTGCTTTAGGAATCAAAAATAGTCCAATTTTCTTTCAATATCCATTGATGTCACTTTTTCATTTCATTCTCAGAACCAAGCACAACTGCCACTGCATCGACTACAGCTGCCACCAGCAGCGAAACAACAGGTACGAGGATAATGCAGCACCAACATTCACTGATCTGAACGGAATATGCGTGTACAAGTTGAATACTTTCAGTTGACGACTACTACATTAAAAATTGATCAATACAATTGTGATAATTCCGTGCAAAACTGACAAAGGAATTTACATGCCAAAATGTTTCTTGATTCCAAACAACTCCAAATGTTATCCACACAATTATTAATGTAATCCTTGGCTCACATTTCTTCTCGTCAGTTTAATTTACACTGCAACACTTTACATGCTTTATGACACAAAAAGTGTCCAATTTACCTTCCATTTCCATTGCAATATCTATTGATGTCACATCTTCATTTCATTCACAGAACCAAGCACAACTGCCACTGCATCGACTACGTCCGCCACTAGCAGCGAAACAACAGGTACTAGGATAATGCAGCACCAGCATTCACTGATCAGACATTAAAATGATACAATATTTACCAACACATGTGACAAACAACAGTTGATGCTTGATCAAGTCATTAGCCAATCTTTCTCAAAGAGACCAATCGATCAGTCACTTCGAAGTTATTTGCTGAGAATTGTTGAACAATTCTAGAGAAACACTGTTCATTATACTTAAGATGCATTAGAACTCCCAAAATTACCCACCCAATTATTTGTTGAATTCATTGTTCACATTTCTTGTCGTCAGTTTAATTATCACGACCCCACTTAACCTGCTTTATGAATCAAAAATAGTCCAATTTTCTTTCAATATCCATTGATGTCACATCTTCATTTCATTCTCAGAACCAAGCACAACAACTGCCACTGCATCGACTACATCTGCCACCAGCAGTGAAACAACAGGTACTAGGAGAATGCAGCACCAACATTCACTGATCTGAACGGAATATGCGTGTACAAGTTGAATACTTTCAGTTGACGACTACTACATTAAAAATAGTTCAATACAATTGTGATAATTCCGTGCAAAACTGACAAAGGAATTTAAATGCAAAAATATTTCATAATTCCAAACAACTCCAAATATTATCCACACAATTATTAATGTAATCCTTGGCTAACATTTCTTCTTGTCACTTTAATTTACACTGTTACACTTTACATGCTTTATGACACGATAAGTGTTTAATTTACCTTCCATTTCCATTGCAATATCTATTGATGTCCCATCTTCATTTCATTCTCAGAACCAAGCACAACCGCCACTGCATCGACTACATCCGCCACTAGCAGCGAAACAACAGGTACTAGGATAATGCAGCACCAGCATTCACTGATCAGACATTAAAATGATACAATATTTACCAACACATGTGACAAACAACGGTTGATGCTTGATCAAGTCATTAGCCAATCTTTCTCAAAGAGACCAATCTATCAGTCACTTCGAAGTTATTTGCTGAGAATTGTTGAACAATTCTAGAGAAACAACAGAGTGTGTTCAGGAGAATATTGCAAGAGAAAAATAAGTCACTTGAAAAAGAAAAATATTTTGTCAGTTTACGTTCTTCTGTATGTATAATTTCTAATATTATACAGAGTTGCAACTGGGATATAAGATTGTGGCCTAACGCTTTGATGTCATTTCTAAAAACATTCATTAGTATAATCACCTCGTTTAATTTAAATAGAAATGTCTTGCAAATATTCAAATAAGCCAAAAATAAGTCAGGCAATTTATATTTTGTATTATCATTGATGCTTCTATGTTCGGAAAATAGTAGTATATATAATGCCCCAGTCATCAATTACATGACTGCAAGATGCTAACATGCATCAATAGATAAAAAGAAACAAATAATTAAAGTCAGTTTTGACTTCCATGGACATTTTACAAGTGTAGACATGAGAGTGCTGCATGTATTTTAACTGAGATTTCTCTGCATAGTTGATTCCTCCACTATAAACATTCTGTACATTCACCCTATCTATTCCCATTTGATTTTATTACACCTCCACAAGATAAACCTTCAGCCTCCTTTCATCCAAGAAATAAAATCCAAGACTGGACTTTTGCATATACATTATTTTAGTTATTTATACTGCCCACATTCGATCTTCTGGCCTTGATTAACAACAGCAAAATGAAACAAAACAAGGTTAAAAATATCTATGGGTATTAGGAAGATTTAATGTCGAGTGTAAATAAATCATAGGCAGCGGATTGATAAAAAACTGGCCAACTAATTCAGTTAACTAATTGTTGCAGAATTTTAAATCTAACAGCAAATGCTCAATCAATATAGCATGTAAAAATCCAATATTTTCAGTTGAAGTATACGACATGAAACTTTGTGCCATAACATGATGACCGTTTGGTGCACAACACACTGATAACAATTCTGCCTTATGAAATAAAAGGTGTCCAATTTCCTTGAAATATCCATTGATGTCTCAACTTAATTTCATCCACAGAACCAAGCACAACAACTGCCACTGCATCGACTACTAGCAGCGAAACAACAGGTACTAGATAATGCAGCACCAGCATTCACTGATCAGACTTTAAAAACATACATTACTTATCACCAAAAGTGACAAACAGTAGATGTTTCTTGATCAAACAATGTTCCTCAAAGAGGCCAAACCATCGGTTCATTCAGTACTAAAACTGTTCATGATTCTTAAGATTCATTAGAACTCCCAAAATTACCCACCCAATTTTTTGTTGAATTCATTGTTCACACATTTCTTGTAGTCAGTTTAAATTTCACTACCCCACTTTACCTGCTTTAGGAATCAAAAATAGTCCAATTTTCTTTCAATATCCATTGATGTCACTTCTTCATTTCATTCTCAGAACCAAGCACAACTGCCACTGCATCGACTACAGCTGCCACCAGCAGCGAAACAACAGGTACGAGGATAATGCAGCACCAACATTCACTGATCTGAACGGAATATGCGTGTACAAGTTGAATACTTTCAGTTGACGACTACTACATTAAAAATTGATCAATACAATTATGATAATTCCGTGCAAAACTGACAAAGGAATTTACATGCCAAAATGTTTCTTGATTCCAAACAACTCCAAATGTTATCCACACAATTATTAATGTAATCCTTGGCGCACATTTCTTCTCGTCAGTTTAATTTACACTGCTACACTTTACATGCTTTATTACACAAAAAGTGTCCAATTTACCTTCCATTTCCATTGCAATATCTATTGATGTCACATCTTCATTTCATTCACAGAACCAAGCACAACTGCCACTGCATCGACTACGTCCGCCACTAGTAGCGAAACAACAGGTACTAGAATAATGCAGCACCAGCATTCACTGGTTAGACTTTAAATGATACAATATTTACCAACACATGTGACAAGCAACAGTTGATGCTTGATCAAGTCATTAGCCAATCTTTCTCAAAGAGACCAATCGATCAGTCACTTCGATGTTATTTGCTGAGAATTGTTGAACAATTCTAGAGAAACACTGTTCATTACACTTAAGATGCATTAGAACTCCCAAAATTACCCACCCAATTATTTGTTGAATTCATTGTTCACATTTCTTGTCGTCAGTTTAATTATCACTACCCCACTTTACCTGCTTTATGAATCAAAAATAGTCCAATTTTCTTTCAATATCCATTGATGTCACATCTTCATTTCATTCTCAGAACGAAGCACAACAACTGCCACTGCATCGACTACATCTGCCACCAGCAGCGAAACAACAGGTACTAGGAGAATGCAGCACCAACATTCACTGATCTGAACGGAATATGCGTGTACAAGTTGAATACTTTCAGTTGACGTCTACTACATTAAAAATAGTTCAATACAATTGTGATAATTCCGTGCAAAACTAACAAAGGAATTTAAATGCAAAAATATTTCATACTTCCAAACAACTCCAAATATTATCCACACAATCATTAATGTAATCCTTGGCTAACATTACTTCTTGTCAGTTTAATTTACACTGTTACACTTTACATGCTTTATGACACGATAAGTGTTTAATTTACCTTCCATTTCCATTGCAATATCTATTGATGTCACATCTTCATTTCATTCTCAGAACCAAGCACAACCGCCACTGCATCGACTACATCCGCCACTAGCAGCGAAACAACAGGTACTAGGATAATGCAGCACCAGCATTCACTAATCAGACATTAAAATGATACAATATTTACCAACACATGTGACAAACAACGGTTGATGCTTGATCAAGTCATTAGCCAATCTTTCTCAAAGAGACCAATCTATCAGTCACTTCGAAGTTATTTGCTGAGAATTGTTGAACAATTCTAGAGAAACAACAGAGTGTGGTCAGGAGAATATTGCAAGAGAAAAATAAGTCACTTGAAAAAGAAAAATATTTTGTCAGTTTACGTTCTTCTGTATGTATAATTTCTAATATTACACAGAGTTGCAACTGGGATATAATATTGTGGCCTAACGCTTTGATGTCATTTCTAAAAACATTCATTAGTATAATCACCTCGTTTAATTTAAATAGAAATGTCTTGCAAATAGTCAAATAAGCCAAAAATAAGTCAGGCAATTTATATTTTGTATTATCATTGATGCTTCTATGTTCGGAAAATAGTAGTATATATAATGCCCCAGTCATCAATTACATGACTGCAAGATGCTAACATGCATCAATAGATAAAAACAAACAAATAATTAAAGTCAGTTTTGACTTCCATGGACATTTTACAAGTGTAGACATGAGAGTGCTGCATGTATTTTAACTGAGATTTCTCTGCATAGTTGATTCCTCCACTATAAACATTCTGTACATTCACACTATCTATTCCCATTTGATTTTATTACACCTCCACAAGATAAACCTTCTGCCTCATTTCATCCAAGAAATAAAATCCAAGACTGGACTTTTGCAAAAACAATATTTTAGTTATTTATACTGCCCACATTCTATCTTCTGGCCTTGATTAACAACAGCAAAATGAAACAAACCATGTTCAAAATATCTATGGGTATTAGGAAGATTTAATGTCGAGTGTAAATAAATCATAGGCAGCAGATTGATAAAAAACTGGCCAACTAATTCAGGTAACTAATTGTTGCAGAATTTTAAATCTAACAACAAATGCTCAATCAAAATAGCATGTAAAAATCCAATATTTTCTGTCGAAGTATACGACATGAAACTTTGTGCCATAACATGATGACAGTTTGGTGCACAACACAGTGATAACAATTCTGCCTTATGAAATAAAAGGTGTCCAATTTCCTTGAAATATCCATTGATGTCTCATCTTAATTTCATCCACAGAACCAAGCACAACAACTGCCACTACATCGACTACTAGCAGCGAAACAACAGGTACTAGATAATGCAGCACCAGCATTCACTGATCAGACTTTAAAAACATACATTACTTATCACCAAATGTGACAAACAGTAGATGTTTCTTGATCAAACAATGTTCATCAAAGAGGCCAAACCATCGGTTCATTCGGTACCAAAACTGTTCTTGATTCTTAAGATTCATTAGAACTCCCAAAATTACCCACCCAATTGTTTGTTGAATTCATTGTTCACACATTTCTTGTAGTCAGTTTAAATTTCACTACCCCACTTTACCTGCTTTAGGAATCAAAAATAGTCCAATTTTCTTTCAATATCCATTGATGTCACTTCTTCATTTCATTCTCAGAACCAAACACAACTGCCACTGCATCGACTACAGCTGCCACCAGCAGCGAAACAACAGGTACGAGGATAATGCAGCACCAACATTCACTGATCTGAACGGAATATGCGTGTACAAGTTGAATACTTTCAGTTGACGACTACTGCATTAAAAATTGATCAATACAATTGTGATAATTCCGTGCAAAACTGACAAAGGAATTTACATGCCAAAATGTTTCTTGATTCCAAACAACTCCAAATTTTATCCACACAATTATTAATGTAATCCTTGGCTCACATTTCTTCTCGTCAGTTTAATTTACACTGCTACACTTTCAATGCTTTATGACACAAAAAGTGTCCAATTTACCTTCCATTTCCATTGCAATATCTATTGATGTCACATCTTCATTTCATTCACAGAACCAAGCACAACTGACACTGCATCGACTTCGTCCGCCACTAGTAGCGAACAAACAGGTACTAGGATAATGCAGCACCAGCATTCACTGGTTTGACTTTAAATGATACAATATTTACCAACACATGTGACAAACAACAGTTGATGCTTGATCAAGTCATTAGCCAATCTTTCTCAAAGAGACCAATCGATCAGTCACTTCGAATTTATTTGCTGGAATTGTTGAACAATTCTAGAGAAACACTGTTCATTATACTTAAGATGCATTAGAACTCCCAAAATTACCCACCCAATTATTTGTTGAATTCATTGTTCACATTTCTTGTCGTCAGTTTAATTATCACTACCCCACTTTACCTGCTTTATGAATCAAAAATAGTCCAATTTTCTTTCAATATCCATTGATGTCACATCTTCATTTCAATCTCAGAACCAAGCACAACAACTGCCACTGCATCGACTACATCTGCCACCAGCAGCGAAACAACAGGTACGAGGATAATGCAGCACCAACATTCACTGATCTGTACGGAATATGCGTGTACAAGTTGAATACTTTCAGTTGACGACTACTGCATTAAAAATTGATCAATACAATTGTGATAATTCCGTGCAAAACTGACAAAGGAATTTACATGCCAAAATGTTTCTTGATTCCAAACAACTCCAAATGTTATCCACACAATTATTAATGTAATCCTTGGCTCACATTTCCTCTCTTCAGTTTAATTTACACTGCTACACTTTCCATGCTTTATGACACAAAAAGTGTCCAATTAACCTTCCATTTCCATTGCAATATCTATTGATGTCACATCTTCATTTCATTCACAGAACCAAGCACAACTGCCACTGCATCGACTACGTCCGCCACTAGTAGCGAAAAAACAGGTACTAGGATAATGCAGCACCAGCATTCATTGGTTTGACTTTAAATGATACAATATTTACCAACACATGTGACAAACAACAGTTGATGCTTGATCAAGTCATTAGCCAATCTTTCTCAAAGGGACCAATCGATCAGTCACTTCGAATTTATTTGCTGGAATTGTTGAACAATTCTAGAGAAACACTGTTCATTATACTTAAGATGCATTAGAACTCCCAAAATTACCCACCCAATTATTTGTTGAATTCATTGTTCACATTTCTTGTCGTCAGTTTAATTATCACTACCCCACTTTACCTGCTTTATGAATCAAAAATAGTCCAATTTTCTTTCAATATCCATTGATGTCACATCTTCATTTCAATCTCAGAACCAAGCACAACAACTGCCACTGCATCGACTACAGCTGCCACCAGCAGCGAAACAACAGGTACGAGGATAATGCAGCACCAACATTCACTGATCTGAACGGAATATGCGTGTACAAGTTGAATACTTTCAGTTGACGACTACTACATTAAAAATTGATCAAAACAATTATGATAATTCCGTGCAAAACTGACAAAGGAATTTAAATGCAAAAATATTTCATAATTCCAAACAACTCCAAATATTATCCACATAATTATTAATGTAATCCTTGGCTAACATTTCTTCTCGTCAGTTTAATTTACACTGTTACACTTTACATGCTTTATGACACGATAAGTGTTTAATTTACCTTCCATTTCCATTGCAATATCTATTGATGTCACATCTTCATTTCATTCTCAGAACCAAGCAAAACCGCCACTGCATCGACTACATCCGCCACTAGCAGCGAAACAACAGGTACTAGGATAATGCAGCACCAGCATTCACTGATCAGACATTAAAATGATACAATATATACCAACACATGTGACAAAACAACGGTTGATGCTTGATCAAGTCATTAGCCAATCTTTCTCAAAGAGACCAATCTATCAGTCACTTCGAAGTTATTTGCTGAGAATTGTTGAACAATTCTAGAGAAACAACAGAGTGTGGTCAGGAGAATATTGCAAGAGAAAAATAAGTCACTTGAAAAAGAAAAATATTTTGTCAGTTTACGTTCTTCTGTATGTATAATTTCTAATATTATACAGAGTTGCAACTGGGATATAATATTGTGGCCTAACGCTTTGATGTCATTTCTAAAAACATTCATTAGTATAATCACCTCGTTTAATTTAAATAGAAATGTCTTGCAAATAGTCAAATAAGCCAAAAATAAGTCAGGCAATTTATATTTTGTATTATCATTGATGCTTCTATGTTCGGAAAATAGTAGTATATATAATGCCCCAGTCATCAATTACATGACTGCAAGATGCTAACATGCATCAATAGATAAAAAGAAACAAATAATTAAAGTCAGTTTTGACTTCCATGGACATTTTACAAGTGTAGACATGAGAGTGCTGCATGTATTTTAACAGATTTCTCTGCATAGTTGATTCCTCCACTATAAACATTCTGTACATTCACCCTATCTATTCCCATTTGATTGTATTACACCTCCACAAGATAAACCTTCAGCCTCCTTTCATCCAAGAAATAAAATCCAAGACTGGACTTTTGCATATACAATATTTTAGTTATTTATACTGCCCACATTCTATCTTCTGGCCTTGATTAACAACAGCAAAAATGAAACAAACCATGTTCAAAATATCTATGGGTATTCGAAGGTTTTAATGTCGAGTGTAAATAAATCATAAGCAGCGGATTGATAAAAAACTGGCCAACTAATTCAGGTAACTAATTGTTGCAGAATTTTAAATCTAACAGCAAATGCTCAATCAAAATAGCATGTAAAAATCCAATATTTTCAGTTGAAGTATACGACATGAAACTTTGTGCCATAACATGATGACAGTTTGGTGCACAACACAGTGATAACAATTCTGCCTTATGAAATAAAACGTGTCCAATTTCCTTGAAAAATCCATTGATGTTTCAACTTAATTTCATCCACAGAACCAAGCACAACAACTGCCACTACATCGACTACTAGCAGCGAAACAACAGGTACTAGATAATGCAGCACCAGCATTCACTGATCAGACTTTAAAAACATACATTACTTATCACCAAAAGTGACAAACAGTAGATGTTTCTTGATCAAACAATGTTCCTCAGAGAGGCCAAACCATCGGTTCATTCGGTACCAAAACTGTTCATTATTCTTAAGATTCATTAGAACTCCCAAAATTACCCACCAAATTTTCTGTTGAATTCATTGTTCACTCATTTCTTGTAGTCAGTTTAAATTTCACTACCCCACTTTACCTGCTTTAGGAATCAAAAATAGTCCAATTTTCTTTCAATATCCATTGATGTCACTTCTTCATTTCATTCTCAGAACCAAGCACAACTGCCTCTGCATCGACTACAGCTGCCACCAGCAGAGAAACAACAGGTACGAGGATAATGCAGCACCAACATTCACTGATCTGAACGGAATATGCGTGTACAAGTTGAATACTTTCAGTTGACGACTACTACATTAAAAATTGATCAATACAATTGTGATAATTCCTTACAAAACTGACAAAGGAATTTACATGCCAAAATGTTTCTTGATTCCAAACAACTCCAAATGTTATCCACACAATTATTAATGTAATCCTTGGCTCACATTTCTTCTCGTCAGTTTAATTTACACTGCTACACTTTACATGCTTTATGACACAAAAAGTTTCAATTTACCTTCCATTTCCATTGCAATATCTATTGATGTCACATCTTCATTTCATTCACAGAACCAAGCACAACTGCCACTGCATCGACTACGTCCGCCACTAGTAGCGAAACAACAGGTACTAGGATAATGCAGCACCAGCATTCACTGATCAGACATTAAAATGATACAATATTTACCAACACATGTGACAAACAACGGTTGATGCTTGATGAAGTCATTAGCCAATCTTTCTCAAAGAGACCAATCTATCAGTCACTTCGAAGTTATTTGCTGAGAATTGTTGAACAATTCTAGAGAAACAACAGAGTGTGGTCAGGAGAATATTGCAAGAGAAAAATAAGTCACTTGAAAAAGAAAAATATTTTGTCAGTTTACGTTCTTCTGTATGTATAATTTCTAATATTATACAGAGTTGCAACTGGGATATAATATTGTGGCCTAACGCTTTGATGTCATTTCTAAAAACATTCATTAGTATAATCACCTCGTTTAATTTAAATAGAAATGTCTTGCAAATAGTCAAATAAGCCAAAAATAAGTCAGGCAATTTATATTTTGTATTATCATTGATGCTTCTAAGTTCGGAAAATAGTAGTATATATAATGCCCCAGTCATCAATTACATGACTGCAAGATGCTAACATGCATCAATAGATAAAAAGAAACAAATAATTAAAGTCAGTTTTGACTTCCATGGACATTTTACAAGTGTAGACATGAGAGTGCTGCATGTATTTTAACTGAGATTTCTCTGCATAGTTGATTCCTCCACTATAAACATTCTGTACATTCACCCTATCTATTCCCATTTGATTTTATTACACCTCCACAAGATAAACCTTCAGCCTCCTTTCATCCAAGAAATAAAATCCAAGATTGGACTTTTGCATATACAATATTTTAGTTATTTATACTGCCCACATTCTATCTTCTGGCCTTGATTAACAACAGCAAAATGAAACAAACCATGTTCAAAATATCTATGGGTATTAGGAAGATTTAATGTCGAGTGTAAATAAATCATAGGCAGCAGATTGATAAAAAACTGGCCAACTAATTCAGGTAACTAATTGTTGCAGAATTTTAAATCTAACAGCAAATGCTAAATCAAAATAGCATGTAAAAATCCAATATTTTCAGTTGAAGTATACGACATGAAACTTTGTCCAATAACATGATGACAGTTTGGTGCACAACACAGTGATAACAATTCTGCCTTATGAAATAAAAGGTGTCCAATTTCCTTGAAATATCCATTGATGTCTCAACTTAATTTCATCCACAGAACCAAGCACAACAACTGCCACTACATCGACTACTAGCAGCGAAACAACAGGTACTAGATAATGCAGCACCAGCATTCACTGATCAGACTTTAAAAACATACATTACTTATCACCAAAAGTGACAAACAGTAGATGTTTCTTGATCAAACAATGTTCCACAAAGTGGCCAAACCATCGGTTCATTCGGTACCAAAACTGTTCATGATTCTTAAGATTCATTAGAACTCCCAAAATTACCCACCCAATTGTTTGTTGAATTCATTGTTCACACATTTCTTGTAGTCAGTTTAAATTTCACTACCCCACTTTACCTGCTTTAGGAATCAAAAATAGTCCAATTTTCTTTCAATATCCATTGATGTCACTTCTTCATTTCATTCTCAGAACCAAGCACAACTGCCACTGCATCGACTACAGCTGCCACCAGCAGCGAAACAACAGGTACGAGGATAATGCAGCACCAACATTCACTGATCTGAACGGAATATGCGTGTACAAGTTGAATACTTTCAGTTGACGACTACTGCATTAAAAATTGATCAATACAATTGTGATAATTCCGTGCAAAACTGACAAAGGAATTTACATGCCAAAATGTTTCTTGATTCCAAACAACTCCAAATGTTATCCACACAATTATTAATGTAATCCTTGGCTCACATTTCTTCTCATCAGTTTAATTTACACTGCTACACTTTACATGCTTTATGACACAATAAGTGTCCAATTTACCTTCCATTTCCATTGCAATATCTATTGATGTCACATCTTCATTTCATTCACAGAACCAAGCACAACTGCCACTGCATCGACTACATCCGCCACTAGTAGCGAAACAACAGGTACTAGGATAATGCAGCACCAGCATTCACTGGTTTGACTTTAAATGATACAATATTTACCATCACATGTGACAAACAACAGTTGATGCTTGATCAAGTCATTAGCCAATCTTTCTCAAAGAGACCAATCGATCAGTCACTTCGAAGTTATTTGCTGAGAATTGTTGAACAATTCTAGAGAAACACTGTTCATTATACTTAAGATGCATTAGAACTCCCAAAATTACCCACCCAATTATTTGTTGAATTCATTGTTCACATTTCTTGTCGTCAGTTTAATTATCACTACCCCACTTAACCTGCTTTATGAATCAAAAATAGTCCAATTTTCTTTCAATATCCATTGATGTCACATCTTCATTTCATTCTCAGAACCAAGCACAACAACTGCCACTGCATCGACTACATCTGACACCAGCAGTGAAACAACAGGTACTAGGAGAATGCAGCACCAACATTCACTGATCTGAACGGAATATGCGTGTACAAGTTGAATACTTTCAGTTGACGACTACTACATTAAAAATAGTTCAATACAATTGTGATAATTTCGTGCAAAACTGACAAAGGAATTTAAATGCAAAAATATTTCATAATTCCAAACAACTCCAAATATTATCCACACAATTATTAATGTAATCCTTGGCTAACATTTCTTCTTGTCAGTTTAATTTACACTGTTACACTTTACATGCTTTATGACACGATAAGTGTTTAATTTACCTTCCATTTCCATTGCAATATCTATTGATGTCACATCTTCATTTCATTCTCAGAACCAAGCACAACCGCCACTGCATCGACGACATCCGCCACTAGCAGCGAAACAACAGGTACTAGGATAATGCAGCACCAGCATTCACTGATCAGACATTAAAATGATACAATATTTACCTACACATGTGACAAACAACGGTTGATGCTTGATCAAGTCATTAGCCAATCTTTCTCAAAGAGACCAATCTATCAGTCACTTCGAAGTTATTTGCTGAGAATTGTTGAACAATTCTAGAGAAACAACAGAGTGTGGTCAGGAGAATATTGCAAGAGAAAAATTAGTCACTTGAAAAAGAAAAATATTTTGTCAGTTTACGTTCTTCTGTATGTATAATTTCTAATATTATACAGAGTTGCAACTGGGATATAATATTGTGGCCTAACGCTTTGATGTCATTTCTAAAAACATTCATTAGTATAATCACCTCGTTTAATTTAAATAGAAATGTCTTGCAAATAGTCAAATAAACCAAAAATAAGTCAGGCAATTTATATTTTGTATTATCATTGATGCTTCTATGTTCGGAAAATAGTAGTATATATAATGCCCCAGTCATCAATTACATGACTGCAAGATGCTAACATGCATCAATAGATAAAAAGAAACAAATAATTAAAGTCAGTTTTGACTTCCATGGACATTTTACAAGTGTAGACATGAGAGTGCTGCATGTATTTTAACTGAGATTTCTCTGCATATTTGATTCCTCCACTATAAACATTCTGTACATTCACCCTATCTATTCCCATTTGATTTTATTACACCTCCACAAGATAAAACATCAGCCTCCTTTAATCCAAGAAATAAAATCCAAGACTGGACTTTGGCATATACAATATTTTAGTTATTTATACTGCCCACATTCTATCTTCTGGCCTTGATTAACAACAGCAAAATGAAACAAACCATGTTCAAAATATCTATGGGTATTAGGAAGATTTAATGTCGAGTGTAAATAAATCATAGGCAGCGGATTGATAAAAAACTGGCCAACTAATTCAGGTAACTAATTGTTGCAGAATTTAAAATCTGACAGCAAATGCTCAATCAAAATAGCATGTAAAAATCCAATATTTTCAGTTGAAGTATACGACATGAAACTTTGTGCCATAACATGATGACAGTTTGGTGCACAACACAGTGATAACAATTCTGCCTTATGAAATGAAAGGTGTCCAATTTCCTTGAAATATCCATTGATGTCTCAACTTAATTTCATCCACAGAACCAAGCACAACAACTGCCACTACATCGACTACTAGCAGCGAAACAACAGGTACTAGATAATGCAGTACCAGCATTCACTGATCAGACTTTAAAAACATACATTACTTATCACCAAAAGTGACAAACAGTAGATGTTTCTTGATCAAACAATGTTCCTCAAAGAGGCCAAACCATCGGTTCATTCAGTACTAAAACTGTTCATGATTCTTAAGATTCATTAGAACTCCCAAAATTACCCACCCAATTTTTTGTTGAATTCATTGTTCACACATTTCTTGTAGTCAGTTTAAATTTCACTACCACACTTTACCTACTTTAGGAATCATAGTCCAATTTTCTTTCAATATCCATTGATGTCACTTCTTCATTTCATTCTCAGAACCAAGCACAACTGCCACTGCATCGACTACAGCTGCCACCAGCAGCGAAACAACAGGTACGAGGATAATGCAGCACCAACATTCACTGATCTGAACGGAATATGCGTGTACAAGTTGAATACTTTCAGTTGACGACTACTACATTAAAAATTGATCAATACAATTGTGATAATTCCGTGCAAAACTGACAAAGGAATTTACATGCCAAAATGTTTCTTGATTCCAAACAACTCCAAATGTTATCCACACAATTATTAATGTAATCCTTGGCTCACATTTCTTCTCATCAGTTTAATTTACACTGCTACACTTTACATGCTTTATGACACAATAAGTGTCCAATTTACCTTCCATTTCCATTGCAATATCTATTGATGTCACATCTTCATTTCATTCACAGAACCAAGCACAACTGCCACTGCATCGACTACATCCGCCACTAGTAGCGAAACAACAGGTACTAGGATAATGCAGCACCAGCATTCACTGGTTTGACTTTAAATGATACAATATTTACCATCACATGTGACAAACAACAGTTGATGCTTGATCAAGTCATTAGCCAATCTTTCTCAAAGAGACCAATCGATCAGTCACTTCGAAGTTATTTGCTGAGAATTGTTGAACAATTCTAGAGAAACACTGTTCATTATACTTAAGATGCATTAGAACTCCCAAAATTACCCACCCAATTATTTGTTGAATTCATTGTTCACATTTCTTGTCGTCAGTTTAATTATCACTACCCCACTTAACCTGCTTTATGAATCAAAAATAGTCCAATTTTCTTTCAATATCCATTGATGTCACATCTTCATTTCATTCTCAGAACCAAGCACAACAACTGCCACTGCATCGACTACATCTGACACCAGCAGTGAAACAACAGGTACTAGGAGAATGCAGCACCAACATTCACTGATCTGAACGGAATATGCGTGTACAAGTTGAATACTTTCAGTTGACGACTACTACATTAAAAATAGTTCAATACAATTGTGATAATTCCTTGCAAAACTGACAAAGGAAATTAAATGCAAAAATATTTCATAATTCCAAACAACTCCAAATATTATCCACACAATTATTAATGTAATCCTTGGCTAACATTTCTTCTTGTCAGTTTAATTTACACTGTTACACTTTACATGCTTTATGACACGATAAGTGTTTAATTTACCTTCCATTTCCATTGCAATATCTATTGATGTCACATCTTCATTTCATTCTCAGAACCAAGCACAACCGCCACTGCATCGACTACATCCGCCACTAGCAGCGAAACAACAGGTACTAGGATAATGCTGCACCAGCATTCACTGATCAGACATTAAAATGATACAATATTTACCAACACATGTGACAAACAACGGTTGATGCTTGATCAAGTCATTAGCCAATCTTTCTCAGAGACCAATCTATCAGTCATTTCGAAGTTATTTGCTGAGAATTGTTGAACAAATCTAGAGAAACAACAGAGTGTGGTCAGGAGAATATTGCAAGAGAAAAATAAGTCACTTGAAAAAGAAATATATTTTGTCAGTTTACGTTCTTCTGTATGTATAATTTCTAATATTATACAGAGTTGCAACTGGGATATAATATTGTGGCCTAACGCTTTGATGTCATTTCTAAAAACATTCATTAGTATAATCACCTCGTTTAATTTAAATAGAAATGTCTTGCAAATAGTCAAATAAGCCAAAAATAAGTCAGGCAATTTATATTTTGTATTATCATTGATGCTTCTATGTTCGGAAAATAGTAGTATATATAATGCCCCAGTCATCAATTACATGACTGCAAGATGCTAACATGCATCAATAGATAAAAAGAAACAAGTAATTAAAGTCAGTTTTGACTTCCATGGACATTTTACAAGTGTAGACATGAGAGTGCTGCATGTATTTTAACTGAGATTTCCCTGCATAGTTGATTCCTCCACTATAAACATTCTGTACATTCACCCTATCTATTCCCATTTGATTTTATTACACCTCCACAAGATAAACCTTCAGCCTCCTTTCATCCAAGAAATAAAATACAAGACTGGACTTTTGCATATACATTATTTTAGTTATTTATACTGCCCACATTCTATCTTCTGGCCTTGATTAACAACAGCAAAATGAAACAAAACAAGGTTAAAAATATCTATGGGTATTAGGAAGATTTAATGTCGAGTGTAAATAAATCATAGGCAGCGGATTGATAAAAAACTGGCCAACTAATTCAGGTAACTAATTGTTTCAGAATTTTAAATCTAACAACAAATGCTCAATCAAAATAGCATGTAAAAATCCAATATTTTCTGTCGAAGTATACGACATGAAACTTTGTGCCATAACATGATGACAGTTTGGTGCACAACACAGTGATAACAATTCTGCCTTATGAAATAAAAGGTGTCCAATTTCCTTGAAATATCCATTGATGTCTCATCTTAATTTCATCCACAGAACCAAGCACAACAACTGCCACTACATCGACTACTAGCAGCGAAACAACAGGTACTAGATAATGCAGCACCAGCATTCACTGATCAGACTTTAAAAACATACATTACTTATCACCAAAAGTGACAAACAGTAGATGTTTCTTGATCAAACAATGTTCATCAAAGAGGCCAAACCATCGGTTCATTCGGTACCAAAACTGTTCATGATTCTTAAGATTCATTAGAACTCCCAAAATTACCCACCCAATTGTTTGTTGAATTCATTGTTCACACATTTCTTGTAGTCAGTTTAAATTTCACTACCCCACTTTACCTGCTTTAGGAATCAAAAATAGTCCAATTTTCGTTCAATATCCATTGATGTCACTTCTTCATTTCATTCTCAGAACCAAGCACAACTGCCACTGCATCGACTACAGCTGCCACCAGCAGCGAAACAACAGGTACGAGGATAATGCAGCACCAACATTCACTGATCTGAACGGAATATGCGTGTACAAGTTGAATACTTTCAGTTGACGACTACTGCATTAAAAATTGATCAATACAATTGTGATAATTCCGTGCAAAACTGACAAAGGAATTTACATGCCAAAATGTTTCTTGATTCCAAACAACTCCAAATGTTATCCACACAATTATTAATGTAATCCTTGGCTCACATTTCTTCTCGTCAGTTTAATTTACACTGCAACACTTTACATGCTTTATGACACAAAAAGTGTCCAATTTACCTTCCATTTCCATTGCAATATCTATTGATGTCACATCTTCATTTCATTCACAGAACCAAGCACAACTGCCACTGCATCGACTACGTCCGCCACTAGCAGCGAAACAACAGGTACTAGGATAATGCAGCACCAGCATTCACTGATCAGACATTAAAATGATACAATATTTACCAACACATGTGACAAACAACAGTTGATGCTTGATCAAGTCATTAGCCAATCTTTCTCAAAGAGACCAATCGATCAGTCACTTCGAAGTTATTTGCTGAGAATTGTTGAACAATTCTAGAGAAACACTGTTCATTATACTTAAGATGCATTAGAACTCCCAAAATTACCCACCCAATTATTTGTTGAATTCATTGTTCACATTTCTTGTCGTCAGTTTAATTATCACTACCCCACTTAACCTGCTTTATGAATCAAAAATAGTCCAATTTTCTTTCAATATCCATTGATGTCACATCTTCATTTCATTCTCAGAACCAAGCACAACAACTGCCACTGCATCGACTACATCTGCCACCAGCAGTGAAACAACAGGTACTAGGAGAATGCAGCACCAACATTCACTGATCTGAACGGAATATGCGTGTACAAGTTGAATACTTTCAGTTGACGACTACTACATTAAAAATAGTTCAATACAATTGTGATAATTCCGTGCAAAACTGACAAAGGAATTTAAATGCAAAAATATTTCATAATTCCAAACAACTCCAAATATTATCCACACAATTATTAATGTAATCCTTGGCTAACATTTATTCTTGTCACTTTAATTTACACTGTTACACTTTACATGCTTTATGACACGATAAGTGTTTAATTTACCTTCCATTTCCATTGCAATAGCTATTGATGTCCCATCTTCATTTCATTCTCAGAACCAAGCACAACCGCCACTGCATCGACTACATCCGCCACTAGCAGCGAAACAACAGGTACTAGGATAATGCAGCACCAGCATTCACTGATCAGACATTAAAATGATACAATATTTACCTACACATGTGACAAACAACGGTTGATGATTGATCAAGTCATTAGCCAATCTTTCTCAAAGAGACCAATCTATCAGTCACTTCGAAGTTATTTGCTGAGAATTGTTGAACAATTCTAGAGAAACAACAGAGTGTGGTCAGGAGAATATTGCAAGAGAAAAATAAGTCACTTGAAAAAGAAAAATATTTTGTCAGTTTACGTTCTTCTGTATGTATAATTTCTAATATTATACAGAGTTGCAACTGGGATATAATATTGTGGCCTAACGCTTTGATGTCATTTCTGAAAACATTCATTAGTATAATCACCTCGTTTAATTTAAATAGAAATGTCTTGCAAATAGTCAAATAAGCCAAAAATAAGTCAGGCAATTTATATTTTGTATTATCATTGATGCTTCTATGTTCGGAAAATAGTAGTATATATAATGCCCCAGTCATCAATTACATGACTGCAAGATGCTAACATGCATCAATAGATAAAAAGAAACAAATAATTAAAGTCAGTTTTGACTTCCATGGACATTTTACAAGTGTAGACATGAGAGTGCTGCATGTATTTTAACTGAGATTTCTCTGCATATTTGATTCCTCCACAAAAACATTCTGTACATTCACCCTATCTATTCCCATTTGATTTTATTACACCTCCACAAGATAAAACTTCAGCCTCCTTTCATCCAAGAAATAAAATCCAAGACTGGACTTTGGCATATACAATATTTTAGTTATTTATACTGCCCACATTCTATCTTCTGGCCTTGATTAACAACAGCAAAATGAAACAAACCATGTTCAAAATATCTATGGGTATTAGGAAGATTTAATGTCGAGTGTAAATAAATCATAGGCAGCGGATTGATAAAAAACTGGCCAACTAATTCAGGTAACTAATTGTTGCAGAATTTAAAATCTGACAGCAAATGCTCAATCAAAATAGCATGTAAAAATCCAATATTTTCAGTTGAAGTATACGACATGAAACTTTGTGCCATAACATGATGACAGTTTGGTGCACAACACAGTGATAACAATTCTGCCTTATGAAATAAAAGGTGTCCAATTTCCTTGAAATATCCATTGATGTCTCAACTTAATTTCATCCACAGAACCAAGCACAACAACTGCCACTACATCGACTACTAGCAGCGAAACAACAGGTACTAGATAATGCAGTACCAGCATTCACTGATCAGACTTTAAAAACATACATTACTTATCACCAAAAGTGACAAACAGTAGAAGTTTCTTGATCAAACAATGTTCCTCAAAGAGGCCAAACCATCGGTTCATTCAGTACTAAAACTGTTCATGATTCTTAAGATTCATTAGAACTCCCAAAATTACCCACCCAATTTTTTGTTGAATTCATTGTTCACACATTTCTTCTAGTCAGTTTAAATTTCACTACCACACTTTACCTACTTTAGGAATCATAGTCCAATTTTCTTTCAATATCCATTGATGTCACTTCTTCATTTCATTCTCAGAACCAAGCACATCTGCCACTGCATCGACTGCAGCTGCCACCAGCAGCGAAACAACAGGTACGAGGATAATGCAGCACCAACATTCACTGATCTGAACGGAATATGCGTGTACAAGTTGAATACATTCAGTTGACGACTACTACATTAAAAATTGATCAATACAATTGTGATAATTCCGTGCAAAACAGACAAAGGAATTTACATGCCAAAATGTTTCTTGATTCCAAACAACTCCAAATGTTATCCACACAATTATTAATGTAATCCTTGGCTCACATTTCTTCTCGTCAGTTTAATTTACACTGCTAAACTTTACACGCTTTGTGACACAAAAAGTGTCCAATTTACCTTCCATTTCCATTGCAATATCTATTGATGTCACATCTTCATTTCATTCACAGAACTAAGCACAACTGCCACTGCATCGACTACGTCCGCTACTAGTAGCGAAACAACAGGTACTAGGATAATGCAGCACCAGCATTCACTGGTTTGACTTTAAATGATACAATATTTACCAACACATGTGACAAACAACAGTTGATGCTTGATCAAGTCATTAGCCAATCTTTCTCAAAGAGACCAATCGATCAATCACTTCGAAGTTATTTGCAGAGAATTGTTGAACAATTCTAGAGAAACACTGTTCATTATACTTAAGATGCATTGGAACTCCCAAAATTACCCACCCAATTATTTGTTGAATTCATTGTTCACATTTCTTGTCGTCAGTTTAATTATCACTACCCCACTTTACCTGCTTTATGAATCAAAAATAGTCCAATTTTCTTTCAATATCCATTGATGTCACATCTTCATTTCATTCTCAGAACCAAGCACAACAACTGCCACTGCATCGACTACATCTGCCACCAGCAGCGAAACAACAGGTACTAGGAGAATGCAGCACCAACATTCACTGATCTGAACGGAATATGCGTGTACAAGTTGAATACTTTCAGTTGACGACTACTACATTAAAAATAGTTCAATACAATTGTGATAATTCCGTGCAAAACTGACAAAGGAATTTAAATGCAAAAATATTTCATAATTCCAAACAACTCCAAATATTATCCACACAATTATTAATGTAATCCTTGGCTAACATTTCTTCTTGTCAGTTTAATTTACACTGTTACACTTTACATGCTTTATGACACGATAAGTGTTTAATTTACCTTCCATTTCCATTGCAATATCTATTGATGTCACATCTTCATTTCATTCTCAGAACCAAGCACAACCGCCACTGCATCGACTACATCCGCCACTAGCAGCGAAACAACAGGTACTAGGATAATGCAGCACCAGCATTCACTGATCAGACATTAAAATGATACAATATTTACCAACACATGTGACAAACAACGGTTGATGCTTGATCAAGTCATTAGCCAATCTTTCTCAAAGAGACCAATCTATCAGTCACTTCGAAGTTATTTGCTGAGAATTGTTGAACAATTCTAGAGAAACAACAGAGTGTGGTCAGGAGAATATTGCAAGAGAAAAATAAGTCACTTGAAAAAGAAAAATATTTTGTCAGTTTACGTTCTTCTGTATGTATAATTTTTAATATTATACAGAGTTGCAACTGGGATATAATATTGTGGCCTAATGCTTTGATGTCATTTCTAAAAACATTCATTATTATAATCACCTCGTTTAATTTAAATAGAAATGTCTTGCAAATAGTCAAATAAGCCAAAAATAAGTCAGGCAATTTATATTTTGTATTATCATTGATGCTTCTATGTTCGGAAAATAGTAGTATATATAATGCCCCAGTCATCAATTACATGACTGCAAGATGCTAACATGCATCAATAGATAAAAAGAAACAAATAATTAAAGTCAGTTTTGACTTCCATGGACATTTTACAAGTGTAGACAAGAGAGTGCTGCATGTATTTTAACTGAGATTTCTCTGCATAGTTGATTCCTCCACTATAAACATTCTGTACATTCACCCTATCTATTCCCATTTGATTTTATTACACCTCCACAAGATAAACCTTCAGCCTCCTTTCTTCAAAGAAATAAAATCCAAGACTGGACTTTTGCATATACATTATTTTAGTTATTTATACTGCCCACATTCTATCTTCTGGCCTTGATTAACAACAGCAAAATGAAACAAAACAAGGTTAAAAATATCTATGGGTATTAGGAAGATTTAATGTCGAGTGTAAATAAATCATAGGCAGCGGATTGATAAAAAACTGGCCAACTAATTCAGGTAACTAATTGTTGCAGAATTTTAAATCTAACAGCAAATGCTCAATCAAAATAGCATGTAAAAATCCAATATTTTCAGTTGAAGTATACGACATGAAACTTTGTGCCATAACATGATGACAGTTTGGTGCACAACACACTGATAACAATTCTGCCTTATGAAATAAAAGGTGTCCAATTTCCTTGAAATATCCATTGATGTCTCAACTTAATTTCATCCACAGAACCAAGCACAACAACTGCCACTACATCGACTACTAGCAGCGAAACAACAGGTACTAGATAATGCAGCACCATCATTCACTGATCAGACTTTAAAAACATACATAACTTATCACCAAAAGTGACAAACAGTAGATGTTTCTTGATCAAACAATGTTCCTCAAAGTGGCCAAACCATCAATTCATTTGGTACCAAAACTGTTCATGATTCTAAAGATTCATTAGAACTCCCAAAATTACTCACCCAATTTTTTGTTGAATTCATTGTTCACACATTTCTTGTAGTCAGTTTAAATTTCACTACCCCACCTTACCTGCTTTAGGAATCAAAAATAGTCCAATTTTCTTTCAATATCCATTGATGTCACTTCTTCATTTCATTCTCAGAACCAAGCACAACTGCCACTGCATCGACTACAGCTGCCACCAGCAGCGAAACAACAGGTACGAGGATAATGCAGCACCAACATTCACTGATCTGAACGGAATATGCGTGTACAAGTTGAATACTTTCAGTTGACGACTACTACATTAAAAATTGATCAATACAATTGTGATAATTCCGTGCAAAACTGACAAAGGAATTTACATGCCAAAATGTTTCTTGATTCCAAACAACTCCAAATGTTATCCACACAATTATTAATGTAATCCTTGGCTCACATTTCTTCTCATCAGTTTAATTTACACTGCTACACTTTACATGCTTTATGACACAATAAGTGTCCAATTTACCTTCCATTTCCATTGCAATATCTATTGATGTCACATCTTCATTTCATTCACAGAACCAAGCACAACTGCCACTGCATCGACTACATCCGCCACTAGTAGCGAAACAACAGGTACTAGGATAATGCAGCACCAGCATTCACTGGTTTGACTTTAAATGATACAATATTTACCATCACATGTGACAAACAACAGTTGATGCTTGATCAAGTCATTAGCCAATCTTTCTCAAAGAGACCAATCGATCAGTCACTTCGAAGTTATTTGCTGAGAATTGTTGAACAATTCTAGAGAAACACTGTTCATTATACTTAAGATGCATTAGAACTCCCAAAATTACCCACCCAATTATTTGTTGAATTCATTGTTCACATTTCTTGTCGTCAGTTTAATTATCACTACCCCACTTAACCTGCTTTATGAATCAAAAATAGTCCCATTTTCTTTCAATATCCATTGATGTCACATCTTCATTTCATTCTCAGAACCAAGCACAACAACTGCCACTGCATCGACTACATCTGACACCAGCAGTGAAACAACAGGTACTAGGAGAATGCAGCACCAACAATCACTGATCTGAACGGAATATGCGTGTACAAGTTGAATACTTTCAGTTGACGACTACTACATTAAAAATAGTTCAATACAATTGTGATAATTCCTTGCAAAACTGACAAAGGAATTTAAATGCAAAAATATTTCATAATTCCAAACAACTCCAAATATTATCCACACAATTATTAATGTAATCCTTGGCTAACATTTCTTCTTGTCAGTTTAATTTACACTGTTACACTTTACATGCTTTATGACACGATAAGTGTTTAATTTACCTTCCATTTCCATTGCAATATCTATTGATGTCACATCTTCATTTCATTCTCAGAACCAAGCACAACCGCCACTGCATCGACTACATCCGCCACTAGCAGCGAAACAACAGGTACTAGGATAATGCAGCACCAGCATTCACTGATCAGACATTAAAATGATACAATATTTACCTACACATGTGACAAACAACGGTTGATGCTTGATCAAGTCATTAGCCAATCTTTCTCAAAGAGACCAATCTATCAGTCACTTCGAAGTTATTTGCTGAGAATTGTTGAACAATTCTAGAGAAACAACAGAGTGTGGTCAGGAGAATATTGCAAGAGAAAAATTAGTCACTTGAAAAAGAAAAATATTTAGTCAGTTTACGTTCTTCTGTATGTATAATTTCTAATATTATACAGAGTTGCAACTGGGATATAATATTGTGGCCTAACGCTTTGATGTCATTTCTAAAAACATTCATTAGTATAATCACCTCGTTTAATTTAAATAGAAATGTCTTGCAAATAGTCAAATAAACCAAAAATAAGTCAGGCAATTTATATTTTGTATTATCATTGATGCTTCTATGTTCGGAAAATAGTAGTATATATAATGCCCCAGTCATCAATTACATGACTGCAAGATGCTAACATGCATCAATAGATAAAAAGAAACAAATAATTAAAGTCAGTTTTGACTTCCATGGACATTATACAAGTGTAGACATGAGAGTGCTGCATGTATTTTAACTGAGATTTCTCTGCATATTTGATTCCTCCACTATAAACATTCTGTACATTCACCCTATCTATTCCCATTTGATTTTATTACACCTCCACAAGATAAAACATCAGCCTCCTTTCATCCAAGAAATAAAATCCAAGACTGGACTTTGGCATATACAATATTTTAGTTATTTATACTGCCCACATTCTATCTTCTGGCCTTGATTAACAACAGCAAAATGAAACAAACCATGTTCAAAATATCTATGGGTATTAGGAAGATTTAATGTCGAGTGTAAATAAATCATAGGCAGCGGATTGATAAAAAACTGGCCAACAAATTCAGGTAACTAATTGTTGCAGAATTTAAAATCTGACAGCAAATGCTCAATCAAAATAGCATGTAAAAATCCAATATTTTCAGTTGAAGTATACGACATGAAACTTTGTGCCATAACATGATGACAGTTTGGTGCACAACACACTGATAACAATTCTGCCTTATGAAATGAAAGGTGTCCAATTTCCTTGAAATATCCATTGATGTCTCAACTTAATTTCATCCACAGAACCAAGCACAACAACTGCCACTACATCGACTACTAGCAGCGAAACAACAGGTACTAGATAATGCAGCACCAGCATTCACTGATCAGACTTTAAAAACATACATAACTTATCACCAAAAGTGACAAACAGTAGATGTTTCTTGATCAAACAATGTTCCTCAAAGAGGCCAAACCATCGATTCATTCGGTACCAAAACTGTTCATGATTCTTAAGATTCATTAGAACTCCCAAAATTACCCACCCAATTTTTTGTTGAATTCATTGTTCACACATTTCTTGTAGTCAGTTTAAATTTCACTACCCCACTTTACCTGCTTTTGGAATCAAAAATAGTCCAATTTTCTTTCAATATCCATTGATGTCACTTCTTCATTTCATTCTCAGAACCACGCACAACTGCCACTGCATCGACTACAGCTGCCACCAGCAGCGAAACAACAGGTACGAGGATAATGTAGCACCAACATTCACTGATCTGAACGGAATATGCGTGTGCAAGTTGAATACTTTCAGTTGACGACTACTGCATTAAAAATTGATCAATACAATTGTGATAATTCCGTGCAAAACTGACAAAGGAATTTACATGCCAAAATGTTTCTTGATTCCAAACAACTCCAAATGTTATCCACACAATTATTAATGTAATCCTTGGCTCACATTTCTTCTCGTCAGTTTAATTTACACTGCAACACTTTACATGCTTTATGACACAAAAAGTGTCCAATTTACCTTCCATTTCCATTGCAATATCTATTGATGTCACATCTTCATTTCATTCACAGAACCAAGCACAACTGCCACTGCATCGACTACGTCCGCCACTAGCAGCGAAACAACAGGTACTAGGATAATGCAGCACCAGCATTCACTGATCAGACATTAAAATGATACAATATTTACCAACACATGTGACAAACAACAGTTGATGCTTGATCAAGTCATTAGCCAATCTTTCTCAAAGAGACCAATCGATCAGTCACTTCGAAGTTATTTGCTGAGAATTGTTGAACAATTCTAGAGAAACACTGTTCATTATACTTAAGATGCATTAGAACTCCCAAAATTACCCACCCAATTATTTGTTGAATTCATTGTTCACATTTCTTGTCGTCAGTTTAATTATCACTACCCCACTTAACCTGCTTTATGAATCAAAAATAGTCCAATTTTCTTTCAATATCCATTGATGTCACATCTTCATTTCATTCTCAGAACCAAGCACAACAACTGCCACTGCATCGACTACATCTGCCACCAGCAGTGAAACAACAGGTACTAGGAGAATGCAGCACCAACATTCACTGATCTGAACGGAATATGCGTGTACAAGTTGAATACTTTCAGTTGACGACTACTACATTAAAAATAGTTCAATACAATTGTGATAATTCCGTGCAAAACTGACAAAGGAATTTAAATGCAAAAATATTTCATAATTCCAAACAACTCCAAATATTATCCACACAATTATTAATGTAATCCTTGGCTAACATTTATTCTTGTCACTTTAATTTACACTGTTACACTTTACATGCTTTATGACACGATAAGTGTTTAATTTACCTTCCATTTCCATTGCAATATCTATTGATGTCCCATCTTCATTTCATTCTCAGAACCAAGCACAACCGCCACTGCATCGACTACATCCGCCACTAGCAGCGAAACAACAGGTACTAGGATAATGCAGCACCAGCATTCACTGATCAGACATTAAAATGATACAATATTTACCTACACATGTGACAAACAACGGTTGATGCTTGATCAAGTCATTAGCCAATCTTTCTCAAAGAGACCAATCTATCAGTCACTTCGAAGTTATTTGCTGAGAATTGTTGAACAATTCTAGAGAAACAACAGAGTGTGGTCAGGAGAATATTGCAAGAGAAAAATAAGTCACTTGAAAAAGAAAAATATTTTGTCAGTTTACGTTCTTCTGTATGTATAATTTCTAATATTATACAGAGTTGCAACTGGGATATAATATTGTGGCCTAACGCTTTGATGTCATTTCTGAAAACATTCATTAGTATAATCACCTCGTTTAATTTAAATAGAAATGTCTTGCAAATAGTCAAATAAGCCAAAAATAAGTCAGGCAATTTATATTTTGTATTATCATTGATGCTTCTATGTTCGGAAAATAGTAGTATATATAATGCCCCAGTCATCAATTACATGACTGCAAGATGCTAACATGCATCAATAGATAAAAGAAACAAATAATTAAAGTCAGTTTTGACTTCCATGGACATTTTACAAGTGTAGACATGAGAGTGCTGCATGTATTTTAACTGAGATTTCTCTGCATATTTGATTCCTCCACAAAAACATTCTGTACATTCACCCTATCTATTCCCATTTGATTTTATTACACCTCCACAAGATAAAACTTCAGCCTCCTTTCATCCAAGAAATAAAATCCAAGACTGGACTTTGGCATATACAATATTTTAGTTATTTATACTGCCCACATTCTATCTTCTGGCCTTGATTAACAACAGCAAAATGAAACAAACCATGTTCAAAATATCTATGGGTATTAGGAAGATTTAATGTCGAGTGTAAATAAATCATAGGCAGCGGATTGATAAAAAACTGGCCAACTAATTCAGGTAACTAATTGTTGCAGAATTTAAAATCTGACAGCAAATGCTCAATCAAAATAGCATGTAAAAATCCAATATTTTCAGTTGAAGTATACGACATGAAACTTTGTGCCATAACATGATGACAGTTTGGTGCACAACACAGTGATAACAATTCTGCCTTATGAAATAAAAGGTGTCCAATTTCCTTGAAATATCCATTGATGTCTCAACTTAATTTCATCCACAGAACCAAGCACAACAACTGCCACTACATCGACTACTAGCAGCGAAACAACAGGTACTAGATAATGCAGTACCAGCATTCACTGATCAGACTTTAAAAACATACATTACTTATCACCAAAAGTGACAAACAGTAGATGTTTCTTGATCAAACAATGTTCCTCAAAGAGGCCAAACCATCGGTTCATTCAGTACTAAAACTGTTCATGATTCTTAAGATTCATTAGAACTCCCAAAATTACCCACCCAATTTTTTGTTGAATTCATTGTTCACACATTTCTTCTAGTCAGTTTAAATTTCACTACCACACTTTACCTGCTTTAGGAATCAAAAATAGTCCAATTTTCTTTCAATATCCATTGATGTCACTTCTTCATTTCATTCTCAGAACCAAGCACAACTGCCACTGCATCGACTACAGCTGCCACCAGCAGCGAAACAACAGGTACGAGGATAATGCAGCACCAACATTCACTGATCTGAACGGAATATGCGTGTACAAGTTGAATACTTTCAGTTGACGACTACTACATTAAAAATTGATCAATACAATTGTGATAATTCCGTGCAAAACTGACAAAGGAATTTACATGCCAAAATGTTTCTTGATTCCAAACAACTCCAAATGTTATCCACACAATTATTAATGTAATCCTTGGCTCACATTTCTTCTCATCAGTTTAATTTACACTGCTACACTTTACATGCTTTATGACACAATAAGTGTCCAATTTACCTTCCATTTCCATTGCAATATCTATTGATGTCACATCTTCATTTCATTCACAGAACCAAGCACAACTGCCACTGCATCGACTACATCCGCCACTAGTAGCGAAACAACAGGTACTAGGATAATGCAGCACCAGCATTCACTGGTTTGACTTTAAATGATACAATATTTACCATCACATGTGACAAACAACAGTTGATGCTTGATCAAGTCATTAGCCAATCTTTCTCAAAGAGACCAATCGATCAGTCACTTCGAAGTTATTTGCTGAGAATTGTTGAACAATTCTAGAGAAACACTGTTCATTATACTTAAAATGCATTAGAACTCCCAAAATTACCCACCCAATTATTTGTTGAATTCATTGTTCACATTTCTTGTCGTCAGTTTAATTATCACTACCCCACTTAACCTGCTTTATGAATCAAAAATAGTCCAATTTTCTTTCAATATCCATTGATGTCACATCTTCATTTCATTCTCAGAACCAAGCACAACAACTGCCACTGCATCGACTACATCTGCCACCAGCAGTGAAACAACAGGTACTAGGAGAATGCAGCACCAACATTCACTGATCTGAACGGAATATGCGTGTACAAGTTGAATACTTTCAGTTGACGACTACTACATTAAAAATAGTTCAATACAATTGTGATAATTCCGTGCAAAACTGACAAAGGAATTTAAATGCAAAAATATTTCATAATTCCAAACAACTCCAAATATTATCCACACAATTATTAATGTAATCCTTGGCTAACATTTCTTCTTGTCAGTTTAATTTACACTGTTACACTTTACATGCTTTATGACACGATAAGTGTTTAATTTACCTTCCATTTCCATTGCAATATCTATTGATGTCACATCTTCATTTCATTCTCAGAACCAAGCACAACCGCCACTGCATCGACTACATCCGCCACTAGCAGCGAAACAACAGGTACTAGGATAATGCAGCACCAGCATTCACTGATCAGACATTAAAATGATACAATATTTACCTACACATGTGACAAACAACGGTTGATGCTTGATCAAGTCATTAGCCAATCTTTCTCAAAGAGACCAATCTATCAGTCACTTCGAAGTTATTTGCTGAGAATTGTTGAACAATTCTAGAGAAACAACAGAGTGTGGTCAGGAGAATATTGCAAGAGAAAAATTAGTCACTTGAAAAAGAAAAATATTTAGTCAGTTTACGTTCTTCTGTATGTATAATTTCTAATATTATACAGAGTTGCAACTGGGATATAATATTGTGGCCTAACGCTTTGATGTCATTTCTAAAAACATTCATTAGTATAATCACCTCGTTTAATTTAAATAGAAATGTCTTGCAAATAGTCAAATAAACCAAAAATAAGTCAGGCAATTTATATTTTGTATTATCATTGATGCTTCTATGTTCGGAAAATAGTAGTATATATAATGCCCCAGTCATCAATTACATGACTGCAAGATGCTAACATGCATCAATAGATAAAAAGAAACAAATAATTAAAGTCAGTTTTGACTTCCATGGACATTTTACAAGTGTAGACATGAGAGTGCTGCATGTATTTTAACTGAGATTTCTCTGCATATTTGATTCCTCCACTATAAACATTCTGTACATTCACCCTATCTATTCCCATTTGATTTTATTACACCTCCACAAGATAAAACTTCAGCCTCCTTTCATCCAAGAAATAAAATCCAAGACTGGACTTTGGCATATACAATATTTTAGTTATTTATACTGCCCACATTCTATCTTCTGGCCTTGATTAACAACAGCAAAATGAAACAAACCATGTTCAAAATATCTATGGGTATTAGGAAGATTTAATGTCGAGTGTAAATAAATCATAGGCAGCGGATTGATAAAAAACTGGCCAACTAATTCAGGTAACTAATTGTTGCAGAATTTAAAATCTGACAGCAAATGCTCAATCAAAATAGCATGTAAAAATCCAATATTTTCAGTTGAAGTATACGACATGAAACTTTGTGCCATAACATGATGACAGTTTGGTGCACAACACAGTGATAACAATTCTGCCTTATGAAATGAAAGGTGTCCAATTTCCTTGAAATATCCATTGATGTCTCAACTTAATTTCATCCACAGAACCAAGCACAACAACTGCCACTACATCGACTACTAGCAGCGAAACAACAGGTACTAGATAATGCAGTACCAGCATTCACTGATCAGACTTTAAAAACATACATTACTTATCACCAAAAGTGACAAACAGTAGATGTTTCTTGATCAAACAATGTTCCTCAAAGAGGCCAAACCATCGGTTCATTCAGTACTAAAACTGTTCATGATTCTTAAGATTCATTAGAACTCCCAAAATTACCCACCCAATTTTTTGTTGAATTCATTGTTCACACATTTCTTGTAGTCAGTTTAAATTTCACTACCCCACTTTACCTGCTTTTGGAATCAAAAATAGTCCAATTTTCTTTCAATATCCATTGATGTCACTTCTTCATTTCATTCTCAGAACCACGCACAACTGCCACTGCATCGACTACAGCTGCCACCAGCAGCGAAACAACAGGTACGAGGATAATGTAGCACCAACATTCACTGATCTGAACGGAATATGCGTGTGCAAGTTGAATACTTTCAGTTGACGACTACTGCATTAAAAATTGATCAATACAATTGTGATAATTCCGTGCAAAACTGACAAAGGAATTTACATGCCAAAATGTTTCTTGATTCCAAACAACTCCAAATGTTATCCACACAATTATTAATGTAATCCTTGGCTCACATTTCTTCTCGTCAGTTTAATTTACACTGCAACACTTTACATGCTTTATGAAACAAAAAGTGTCCAATTTACCTTCCATTTCCATTGCAATATCTATTGATGTCACATCTTCATTTCATTCACAGAACCAAGCACAACTGCCACTGCATCGACTACGTCCGCCACTAGCAGCGAAACAACAGGTACTAGGATAATGCAGCACCAGCATTCACTGATCAGACATTAAAATGATACAATATTTACCTACACATGTGACAAACAACAGTTGATGCTTGATCAAGTCATTAGCCAATCTTTCTCAAAGAGACCAATCGATCAATCACTTCGAAGTTATTTGCAGAGAATTGATGAACAATTCTAGAGAAACACTGTTCATTATACTTAAGATGCATTAGAACTCCCAAAATTACCCACCCAATTATTTGTTGAATTCATTGTTCACATTTCTTGTCGTCAGTTTAATTATCACTACCCCACTTTACCTGCTTTATGAATCAAAAATAGTCCAATTTTCTTTCAATATCCATTGATGTCACATCTTCATTTCATTCTCAGAACCAAGCACAACAACTGCCACTGCATCGACTACATCTGCCACCAGCAGCGAAACAACAGGTACTAGGAGAATGCAGCACCAACATTCACTGATCTGAACGGAATATGCGTGTACAAGTTGAATACTTTCAGTTGACGACTACTACATTAAAAATAGTTCAATACAATTGTGATAATTCCGTGCAAAACTGACAAAGGAATTTAAATGCAAAAATATTTCATAATTCCAAACAACTCCAAATATTATCCACATAATTATTAATGTAATCCTTGGCTAACATTTCTTCTTGTCAGTTTAATTTACACTGTTACACTTTACATGCTTTATGACACGATAAGTGTTTAATTTACCATCCATTTCCATTTCAATATCTATTGATGTCACATCTTCATTTCATTCTCAGAACCAAGCACAACCGCCACTGCATCGACTACATCCGCCACTAGCAGCGAAACAACAGGTACTAGGATAATGCAGCACCAGCATTCACTGATCAGACATTAAAATGATACAATATTTACCAACACATGTGACAAACAACGGTTGATGCTTGATCAAGTCATTAGCCAATCTTTATCAAAGAGACCAATCTATCAGTCACTTCGAAGTTATTTGCTGAGAATTGTTGAACAATTCTAGAGAAACAACAGAGTGTGGTCAGGAGAATATTGCAAGAGAAAAATAAGTCACTTGAAAAAGAAAAATATTTTGTCAGTTTACGTTCTTCTGTATGTATAATTTCTAATATTATACAGAGTTGCAACTGGGATATAATATTGTGGCCTAACGCTTTGATGTCATTTCTAAAAACATTCATTATAATAATCACCTCGTTTAATTTAAATAGAAATGTCTTGCAAATAGTCAAATAAGCCAAAAATAAGTCAGGCAATTTATATTTTGTATTATCATTGATGCTTCTATGTTCGGAAAATAGTAGTATATATAATGCCCCAGTCATCAATTACATGACTGCAAGATGCTAACATGCATCAATAGATAAAAAGAAACAAATAATTAAAGTCAGTTTTGACTTCCATGGACATTTTACAAGTGTAGACATGAGAGTGCTGCATGTATTTTAACTGAGATTTCTCTGCATAGTTGATTCCTCCACTATAAACATTCTGTACATTCACCCTATCTATTCCCATTTGATTTTATTACACCTCCACAAGATAAACCTTCAGCCTCCTTTCTTCAAAGAAATAAAATCTAAGACTGGACTTTTGCATATACATTATTTTAGTTATTTATACTGCCCACATTCTATCTTCTGGCCTTGATTAACAACAGCAAAATGAAACAAAACAAGGTTAAAAATATCTATGGGTATTAGGAAGATTTAATGTCGAGTGTAAATAAATCATAGGCAGCGGATTGATAAAAAACTGGCCAACTAATTCAGGTAACTAATTGTTGCAGAATTTTAAATCTAACAGCAAATGTTCAATCAAAATAGCATGTAAAAATCCAATATTTTCAGTTGAAGTATACGACATGAAACTTTGTGCCATAACATGATGACAGTTTGGTGCACAACACACTGATAACAATTCTGCCTTATGAAATAAAAGGTGTCCAATTTCCTTGAAATATCCATTGATGTCTCAACTTAATTTCATCCACAGAACCAAGCACAACAACTGCCACTACATCGACTACTAGCAGCGAAACAACAGGTACTAGATAATGCAGCACCATCATTCACTGATCAGACTTTAAAAACATACATAACTTATCACCAAAAGTGACAAACAGTAGATGTTTCTTGATCAAACAATGTTCCTCAAAGTGGCCAAACCATTGGTTCATTTGGTACCAAAACTGTTCATGATTCTAAAGATTCATTAGAACTCCCAAAATTACTCACCCAATTTTTTGTTGAATTCATTGTTCACACATTTCTTGTAGTCAGTTTAAATTTCACTACCCCACCTTACCTGCTTTAGGAATCAAAAATAGTCCAATTTTCATTCAATATCCATTGATGTCACTTCTTCATTTCATTCTCAGAACCAAGCACAACTGCCACTGCATCGACTACAGCTGCCACCAGCAACGAAACAACAGGTACGAGGATAATGCAGCACCAACATTCACTGATCTGAACGGAATATGCGTGTACAAGTTGAATACTTTCAGTTGACGACTACTACATTAAAAATTGATCAATACAATTGTGATAATTCCGTGCAAAACTGACAAAGGAATTTACATGCCAAAATGTTTCTTGATTCCAAACAACTCCAAATGTTATCCACACAATTATTAATGTAATCCTTGGCTCACATTTCTTCTCATCAGTTTAATTTACACTGCTACACTTTACATGCTTTATGACACAATAAGTGTCCAATTTACCTTCCATTTCCATTGCAATATCTATTGATGTCACATCTTCATTTCATTCACAGAACCAAGCACAACTGCCACTGCATCGACTACATCCGCCACTAGTAGCGAAACAACAGGTACTAGGATAATGCAGCACCAGCATTCACTGGTTTGACTTTAAATGATACAATATTTACCATCACATGTGACAAACAACAGTTGATGCTTGATCAAGTCATTAGCCAATCTTTCTCAAAGAGACCAATCGATCAGTCACTTCGAAGTTATTTGCTGAGAATTGTTGAACAATTCTAGAGAAACACTGTTCATTATACTTAAGATGCATTAGAACTCCCAAAATTACCCACCCAATTATTTGTTGAATTCATTGTTCACATTTCTTGTCGTCAGTTTAATTATCACTACCCCACTTAACCTGCTTTATGAATCAAAAATAGTCCAATTTTCTTTCAATATCCATTGATGTCACATCTTCATTTCATTCTCAGAACCAAGCACAACAACTGCCACTGCATCGACTACATCTGCCACCAGCAGTGAAACAACAGGTACTAGGAGAATGCAGCACCAACATTCACTGATCTGAACGGAATATGCGTGTACAAGTTGAATACTTTCAGTTGACGACTACTACATTAAAAATAGTTCAATACAATTGTGATAATTCTGTGCAAAACTGACAAAGGAATTTAAATGCAAAAATATTTCATAATTCCAAACAACTCCAAATATTATCCACACAATTATTAATGTAATCCTTGGCTAACATTTCTTCTTGTCAGTTTAATTTACACTGTTACACTTTACATGCTTTATGACACGATAAGTGTTTAATTTACCTTCCATTTCCATTGCAATATCTATTGATGTCACATCTTCATTTCATTCTCAGAACCAAGCACAACCGCCACTGCATCGACTACATCCGCCACTAGCAGCGAAACAACAGGTACTAGGATAATGCAGCACCAGCATTCACTGATCAGACATTAAAATGATACAATATTTACCAACACATGTGACAAACAACGGTTGATGCTTGATCAAGTCATTAGCCAATCTTTCTCAAAGAGACCAATCTATCAGTTACTTCGAAGTTATTTGCTGAGAATTGTTGAACAATTCTAGAGAAACAACAGAGTGTGGTCAGGAGAATATTGCAAGAGAAAAATAAGTCACTTGAAAAAGAAAAATATTTTGTCAGTTTACGTTCTTCTGTTTGTATAATTTCTAATATTATACAGAGTTGCAACTGGGATATAATATTGTGGCCTAACGCTTTGATGTCATTTCTAAAAACATTCATTAGTATAATCACCTCATTTAATTTAAATAGAAATGTCTTGCAAATAGTCAAATAAGCCAAAAATAAGTCAGGCAATTTATATTTTGTATTATCATTGATGCTTCTATGTTTGGAAAATAGTAGTATATATAATGCCCCAGTCATCAATTACATGACTGCAAGATGCTAACATGCATCAATAGATAAAAAGAAACAAATAATTAAAGTCAGTTTTGACTTCCATGGACATTTTACAAGTGTAGACATGAGAGTGCTGCATGTATTTTAACTGAGATTTCTCTGCATAGTTGATTCCTCCAATATAAACATTCTGTACATTCACCCTATCTATTCCCATTTGATTTTATTACATCTCCACAAGATAAACCTTCAGCCTCCTTTCATCCAAGAAATAAAATCCAAGACTGGACTTTTGCATATACAATATTTTAGTTATTTATACTGCCCACATTCTATCTTCTGACCTTGATTAACAACAGCAAAATGAAACAAACCATGTTCAAAATATCTATGGGTATTAGGAAGATTTAATGTCGAGTGTAAATAAATCATAGGCAGCAGATTGATAAAAAACTGGCCAACTAATTCAGGTAACTAATTGTTGCAGAATTTTAAATCTAACAGCAAATGCTCAATCAAAATAGCATGTAAAAATCCAATATTTTCAGTCGAAGTATACGACATGAAACTTTGTGCCATAACATGATGACAGTTTGGTGCACAACACAGTGATAACAATTCTGCCTTATGAAATAAAAGGTGTCCAATTTCCTTGAAATATCCATTGATGTCTCATCTTAATTTCATCCACAGAACCAAGCACAACAACTGCCACTACATCGACTACTAGCAGCGAAACAACAGGTACTAGATAATGCAGCACCAGCATTCACTGATCAGACTTTAAAAACATACATTACTTATTACCAAAAGTGACAAACAGTAGATGTTTCTTGATCAAACAATGTTCCTCAAAGAGGCCAAACCATCGGTTCATTCGGTACCAAAACTGTTCATGATTCTAAAGATTCATTAGAACTCCCAAAATTACCCACCCAATTTTTTGTTGAATTCATTGTTCACACATTTCTTGTAGTCAGTTTAAATTTCACTACCCCACTTTAACTGCTTTAGGAATCAAAAATAGTCCAATTTTCTTTCAATATCCATTGATGTCACTTTTTCATTTCATTCTCAGAACCAAGCACAACTGCCACTGCATCGACTACAGCTGCCACCAGCAGAGAAACAACAGGTACGAGGATAATGCAGCACCAACATTCACTGATCTGAACGGAATATGCGTGTACAAGTTGAATACTTTCAGTTGACGACTACTACATTAAAAATTGATCAATACAATTGTGATAATTCCTTACAAAACTGACAAAGGAATTTACATGCCAAAATGTTTCTTGATTCCAAACAACTCCAAATGTTATCCACACAATTATTAATGTAATCCTTGGCTCACATTTCTTCTCGTCAGTTTAATTTACACTGCTACACTTTACATGCTTTCTGACACGATAAGTGTTTACTTTACCTTCCATTTCCATTGAAATATCTATTGATGTCACATCTTCATTTCATTCTCAGAACCAAGCACAACTGCCACTGCATCGACTACGTCCGCCACTAGCAGCGAAACAACAGGTACTAGGATAATGCAGCACCAGCATTCACTGATCAGACATTAAAATGATACAATATTTACCTACACATGTGACAAACAACGGTTGATGCTTGATCAAGTCATTAGCCAATCTTTCTCAAAGAGACCAATCTATCAGTCACTTCGAAGTTATTTGCTGAGAATTGTTGAACAATTCTAGAGAAACAACAGAGTGTGGTCAGGAGAATATTGCAAGTGAAAAATAAGTCACTTGAAAAAGAAAAATATTTTGTCAGTTTACGTTCTTCGGTATGTATAATTTCTAATATTATACAGAGTTGCAACTGGGATATAATATTGTGGCCTAACGCTTTGATGTCATTTCTAAAAACATTCATTAGTATAATCACCTCGTTTAATTTAAATAGAAATGTCTTGCAAATAGTCAAATAAGCCAAAAATAAGTCAGGCAATTTATATTTTGTATTATCATTGATGCTTCTATGTTCCGAAAATAGTAGTATATATAATGCCCCAGTCATCAATTACATGACTGCAAGATGCTAACATGCATCAATAGATAAAAAGAAACAAATAATTAAAGTCAGTTTTGACTTCCATGGACATTTTACAAGTGTAGACATGAGAGTGCTGCATGTATTTTAACTGAGATTTCTCTGCATAGTTGATTCCTCCATTATAAACATTCTGTACATTCACCCTATCTATTCCCATTTGATTTTATTACACCTCCACAAGATAAAACTTCAGCCTCCTTTCATCCAAGAAATAAAATCCAAGACTGGACTTTGGCATATACAATATTTTAGTTATTTATACTGCCCACATTCTATCTTCTGGCCTTGATTAACAACAGCAAAATGAAACAAACCATGTTCAAAATATCTATGGGTATTAGGAAGATTTAATGTCGAGTGTAAATAAATCATAGGCAGCGGATTGATAAAAAACTGGCCAACTAATTCAGGTAACTAATTGTTGCAGAATTTAAAATCTGACAGCAAATGCTCAATCAAAATAGCATGTAAAAATCCAATATTTTCAGTTGAAGTATACGACATGAAACTTTGTGCCATAACATGATGACAGTTTGGTGCACAACACAGTGATAACAATTCTGCCTTATGAAATAAAAGGTGTCCAATTTCCTTGAAATATCCATTGATGTCTCAACTTAATTTCATCCACAGAACCAAGCACAACAACTGCCACTACATCGACTACTAGCAGCGAAACAACAGGTACTAGATAATGCAGCACCAGCATTCACTGATCAGACTTTAAAAACATACATTACTTATCACCAAAAGTGACAAACAGTAGATGTTTCTTGATCAAACAATGTTCCTCAAAGAGGCCAAACCATCGGTTCATTCAGTACTAAATCTGTTCATGATTCTCAAGATTCATTAGAACTCCCAAAATTACCCACCCAATTTTTTGTTGAATTCATTGTTCACACATTTCTTGTAGTCAGTTTAAATTTCACTACCCCACTTTACCTGCTTTAGGAATCAAAAATAGTCCAATTTTCTTTCAATATCCATTGATGTCACTTCTTCATTTCATTCTCAGAACCAAGCACAACTGCCACTGCAACGACTACAGCTGCCACCAGCAGCGAAACAACAGGTACGAGGATAATGCAGCACCAACATTCACTGATCTGAACGGAATATGTGTGTACAAGTTGAATACTTTCAGTTGAAGACTACTACATTAAAAATTGATCAATACAATTATGATAATTCCGTGCAAAACTGACAAAGGAATTTACATGCCAAAATGTTTCTTGATTCCAAACTACTCCAAATGTTATCCACACAATTATTAATGTAATCCTTGGCGCACATTTCTTCTCGTCAGTTTAATTTACACTGCTACACTTTACATGCTTTATGACACAAAAAGTGTCCAATTTACCTTCCATTTCCATTGCAATATCTATTGATGTCACATCTTCATTTCATTCACAGAACCAAGCACAACTGCCACTGCATCAACTACGTCCGCCACTAGTAACGAAACAACAGGTACTAGAATAATGCAGCACCAGCATTCACTGGTTTGACTTTAAATGATACAATATTTACCAACACATGTGACAAACAACAGTTGATGCTTGATCAAGTCATTAGCCAATCTTTCTCAAAGAGACCAATCGATCAGTCACTTCGAAGTTATTTGCTGAGAATTGTTGAACAATTCTAGAGAAACACTGTTCATTATACTTAAGATGCATTAGAACTCCCAAAATTACCCACCCAATTATTTGTTGAATTCATTGTTCACATTTCTTGTCGTCAGTTTAATTATCACTACCCCACTTTACCTGCTTTATGAATCAAAAATAGTCCAATTTTCTTTCAATATCCATTGATGTCACATCTTCATTTCATTCTCAGAACCAAGCACAACAACTGCCACTGCATCGACTACATCTGCCACCAGCAGCGAAACAACAGGTACTAGGAGAATGCAGCACCAACATTCACTGATCTGAACGGAATATGCGTGTACAAGTTGAATACTTTCAGTTGACGTCTACTACATTAAAAATAGTTCAATACAATTGTGATAATTCCGTGCAAAACTAACAAAGGAATTTAAATGCAAAAATATTTCATACTTCCAAACAACTCCAAATATTATCCACACAATTATTAATGTAATCCTTGGCTAACATTACTTCTTGTCAGTTTAATTTACACTGTTACACTTTACATGCTTTATGACACGATAAGTGTTTAATTTACCTTCCATTTCCATTGCAATATCTATTGATGTCACATCTTCATTTCATTCTCAGAACCAAGCACAACCACCACTGCATCGACTACATCTGCCACTAGCAGCGAAACAACAGGTACTAGGATAATGCAGCACCAGCATTCACTGATCAGACATTAAAATGATACAATATTTACAAACACATGTGACAAACAACGGTTGATGCTTGATCAAGTCATTAGCCAATCTTTCTCAAAGAGACCAATCTATCAGTCACTTCGAAGTTATTTGCTGAGAATTGTAGAACAACTCTGGAGAAACAACAGAGTGTGTTCAGGAGAATATTGCAAGAGAAAAATAAGTCACTTGAAAAAGAAAAATATTTTGTCAGTTTACGTTCTTCTGTATGTATAATTTCTAATATTATACAGAGTTGCATCTGGGATATAATATTGTGGCCTAACACTTTGATGTCATTTCTAAAAACATTCATTAGTATAATCACCTCGTTTAATTTAAATAGAAATGTCTTGCAAATATTCAAATAAGCCAAAAATAAGTCAGGCAATTTATATTTTGTATTATCATTGATGCTTCTATGTTCGGAAAATAGTAGTATATATAATGCCCCAGTCATCAATTACGTGACTGCAAGATGCTAACATGCATCAATAGATAAAAAGAAACAAATAATTAAAGTCAGTTTTGACTTCCATGGACATTTTACAAGTGTAGACATGAGAGTGCTGCGTGTATTTTAACTGAGATTTCTCTGCATAGTTGATTCCTCCACTATAAACATTCTGTACATTCACCCTATCTATTCCCATTTGATTTTATTACACCTCCACAAGATAAACCTTCAGCCTCCTTTCATCCAAGAAATAAAATCCAAGACTGGACTTTTGCACATACAATATTTTAGTTATTTATACTGCCCACATTCTATCTTCTGGCCTTGATTAACAACAGCAAAAATGAAACAAACCATGTTCAAAATATCTATGGGTATTAGGAAGTTTTAATGTCGAGTGTAAATAAATCATAAGCAGCGGATTGATAAAAAACTGGCCAACTAATTCAGGTAACTAATTGTTGCAGAATTTTAAATCTAACAGCAAATGCTCAATCAAAATAGCATGTAAAAATCCAATATTTTCAGTTGAAGTATACGACATGAAACTTTGTGCCATAACATGATGACAGTTTGGTGCACAACACAGTGATAACAATTCTGCCTTATGAAATAAAAGGTGTCCAATTTCCTTGAAATATCCATTGATGTTTCAACTTAATTTCATCCACAGAACCAAGCACAACAACTGCCACTACATCGACTACTAGCAGCGAAACAACAGGTACTAGATAATGCAGCACCAGCATTCACTGATCAGACTTTAAAAACATACATTACTTATCACCAAAAGTGACAAACAGTAGATGTTTCTTGATCAAACAATGTTCCTCAAAGAGGCCAAACCATCGGTTCATTCGGTACCAAAACTGTTCAAGATTCTTAAAATTCATTAGAACTCCCAAAATTACCCACCAAATTTATTGTTGAATTCATTGTTCACACATTTCTTGTAGTCAGTTTAAATTTCACTACCCCACTTTAACTGCTTTAGGAATCAAAAATAGTCCAATTTTCTTTCAATATCCATTGATGTCACTTTTTCATTTCATTCTCAGAACCAAGCACAACTGCCACTGCATCGACTACAGCTGCCACCAGCAGAGAAACAACAGGTACGAGGATAATGCAGCACCAACATTCACTGATCTGAACGGAATATGCGTGTACAAGTTGAATACTTTCAGTTGACGACTACTACATTAAAAATTGATCAATACAATTGTGATAATTCCTTACAAAACTGACAAAGGAATTTACATGCCAAAATGTTTCTTGATTCCAAACAACTCCAAATGTTATCCACACAATTATTAATGTAATCCTTGGCTCACATTTCTTCTCGTCAGTTTAATTTACACTGCTACACTTTACATGCTTTCTGACACGATAAGTGTTTAATTTACCTTCCATTTCCATTGCAATATCTATTGATGTCACATCTTCATTTCATTCTCAGAACCAAGCACAACCGCCACTGCATCGACTACATCCGCCACTAGTAGCGAAACAACAGGTACTAGGATAATGCAGCACCAGCAATCACTGATCAGACATTAAAATGATACAATATTTACCTACACATGTGACAGTAAACGGTTGATGCTTGATCAAGTCATTAGCCAATCTTTCTCAGAGACCAATCTATCAGTCACTTCGAAGATATTTGCTGAGAATTGTTGAACAATTCTAGAGAAACAACAGAGTGTGGTCAGGAGAATATTGCAAGAGAAAAATAAGTCACTTGAAAAAGAAAAATATTTTGTCAGTTTACGTTCTTCTGTATGTATAATTTCTAATATTATACAGAGTTGCAACTGGGATATAATATTGTGGCCTAACTCTTTGATGTCATTTCTAAAAACATTCATTAGTATAATCACCTCGTTTAATTTAAATAGAAATGTCTTGCAAATAGTCAAATAATCCAAAAATAAGTCAGGCAATTTATATTTTGTATTATCATTGATGCTTCTATGTTCGGAAAATAGTAGTATATATAATGCCCCAGTCATCAATTACATGACTGCAAGATGCTAACATGCATCAATAGATAAAAAGAAACAAATAATTAAAGTCAGTTTCGACTTCCATGGACATTTTACAAGTGTAGACATGAGAGTGCTGCATGTATTTTAACTGAGATTTCTCTGCATATTTGATTCCTCCACTATAAACATTCTGTACATTCACCCTATCTATTCCCATTTGATTTTATTACACCTCCACAAGATAAACCTTCAGCCTCCTTTCATCCAAGAAATAAAATCCAAGACTGGACTTTTGCATATACAATATTTTAGTTATTTATACTGCCCACATTCTATCTTCTGGCCTTGATTAACAACAGCAAAATGAAACAAACCATGTTCAAAATATCTATGGGTATTAGGAAGATTTAATGTCGAGTGTAAATAAATCATAGGCAGCGGATTGATAAAAAACTGGCCAACTAATTCAGGTAACTAATTGTTGCAGAATTTTAAATCTAACAGCAAATGCTCAAACAAAATAGTATGTAAAAATCCAATATTTTCAGTTGAAGTATACGACATGAAACTTTGTGCCATAACATGATGACAGTTCGGTGCACAACACAGTGATAACAATTCTGCCTTATGAAATAAAAGGTGTCCAATTTCCTTGAAATATCCATTGATGTCTCAACTTAATTTCATCCACAGAACCAAGCACAACAACTGCCACTACATCGACTACTAGCAGCGAAACAACAGGTACTAGATAATGCAGCACCAGCATTCACTGATCAGACTTTAAAAACATACATTACTTATCACCAAAAGTGACAAACAATAGATGTTTCTTGATCAAACAATGTTCCTCAAAGAGGCCAAACCATCGGTTCATTCGGGACCAAAACAGTTCATGATTCTTAAGATTCATTAGAACTCCCAAAATTACCCACCCAATTTTTTGTTGAATTCATTTTTCACACATTTCTTGTAGTCAGTTTAAATTTCACTACCCCACTTTACCTGCTTTAGGAATCAAAAATAGTCCAATTTTCTTTCAATATCCATTGATGTCACTTCTTCATTTCATTCTCAGAACCAAGCACAACTGCCACTGCATCGACTACAGCTGCCACCAGCAGCGAAACAACAGGTACGAGGATAATGCAGCACCAACATTCACTGATCTGAACGGAATATGCGTGTACAAGTTGAATACTTTCAGTTGACGACTACTACATTAAAAATTGATCAATACAATTGTGATAATTCCGTGCAAAACTGAAAAAGGAATTTACATGCCAAAATGTTTCTTGATTCCAAACAACTCCAAATGTTATCTACACAATTATTAATGTAATCCTTGGCTCACATTTCTTCTCGTCATTTTAATTTACACTGTTACACTTTACATGCTTTATGACACGACAAGTGTTTAATTCACCTTCCATTTCCATTGCAATATCTATTGATGTCACATCTTCATTTCATTCTCAGAACCAAGCACAACCGCCACTGCATCGACTACATCCGCCACAAGCAGCGAAACAACAGGTACTAGGATAATGCAGCACCAGCATTCACTGATCAGACATTAAAATGATACAATATTTACCAACACATGTGACAAACAACGGTTGATGTTTGATCAAGTCATTAGCCAATCTTTCTCAAAGAGACCAATCTATCAGTCACTTCGAAGTTATTTGCTGAGAATTGTTGAACAATTCTAGAGAAACACTGTTCATTATACTTAAGATGCATTAGAACTTCCAAAATTACCCACCCAATTATTTGTTGAATTCATTGTTCACATTTCTTGTCGTCAGTTTAATTATCACTACCCCACTTTACCTGCTTTATGAATCAAAAATAGTCCAATTTTCTTTCAATATCCATTGATGTCACATCTTCATTTCATTCTCAGAACGAAGCACAACAACTGCCACTGCATCGACTACATCTGCCACCAGCAGCGAAACAACAGGTACTAGGAGAATGCAGCACCAACATTCACTGATCTGAACGGAATATGCGTGTACAAGTTGAATACTTTCAGTTGACGACTACTACATTAAAAATAGTTCAATACAATTGTGATAATTCCGTGCAAAACTGACAAAGGAATTTACATGCCAAAATGTTTCTTGATTCCAAACAACTCCAAATGTTATCTACACAATTATTAATGTAATCCTTGGCTCACATTTCTTCTCGTCATTTTAATTTACACTGTTACACTTTACATGCTTTATGACACGACAAGTGTTTAATTTACCTTCCATTTCCATTGCAATATCTATTGATGTCACATCTTTATTTCATTCTCAGAACCAAGCACAACCGCCACTGCATCGACTACATCCGCCACAAGCAGCGAAACAACAGGTACTAGGATAATGCAGCACCAGCATTCACTGATCAGACATTAAAATGATACAATATTTACCAACACATGTGACAAACAACGGTTGATGTTTGATCAAGTCATTAGCCAATCTTTCTCAAAGAGACCAATCTATCAGTCACTTCGAAGTTATTTGCTGAGAATTGTTGAACAATTCTAGAGAAACACTGTTCATTATACTTAAGATGCATTAGAACTCCCAAAATTACCCACCCAATTATTTGTTGAATTCATTGTTCACATTTCTTGTCGTCAGTTTAATTATCACTACCCCACTTTACCTGCTTTATGAATCAAAAATAGTCCAATTTTCTTTCAATATCCATTGATGTCACATCTTCATTTCATTCTCAGAACGAAGCACAACAACTGCCACTGCATCGACTACATCTGCCACCAGCAGCGAAACAACAGGTACTAGGAGAATGCAGCACCAACATTCACTGATCTGAACGGAATATGCGTGTACAAGTTGAATACTTTCAGTTGACGACTACTACATTAAAAATAGTTCAATACAATTGTGATAATTCCGTGCAAAACTGACAAAGGAATTTAAATGCAAAAATATTTCATAATTCCAAACAACTCCAAATATTATCCACACAATTATTAATGTAATCCTTGGCTAACATTTCTTCTAGTCAGTTTAATTTACACTGTTACACTTTACATGCTTTATGACACGATAAGTGTTTAATTTACCTTCCATTTCCATTGCAATATCTATTGATGTCACATCTTCATTTCATTCTCAGAACCAAGCACAACCGCCAATGCATCGACTACATCCGCCACTAGCAGCGAAACAACAGGTACTAGGATAATGCAGCACCAGCATTCACTGATCAGACATTAAAATGATACAATATTTACCAACACATGTGACAAACAACGGTTGATGTTTGATCAAGTCATTAGCCAATCTTTCTCAAAGAGACCAATCTATCAGTCACTTCGAAGTTATCTGCTGAGAATTGTTGAACAATTCTAGAGAAACACTGTTCATTATACTTAAGATGCATTAGAACTCCCAAAATTACCCACCCAATTATTTGTTGAATTCATTGTTCACATTTCTTGTCGTCAGTTTAATTATCACTACCCCACTTTACCTGCTTTATGAATCAAAAATAGTCCAATTTTCTTTCAATATCCATTGATGTCACATCTTCATTTCATTCTCAGAACCAAGCACAACAACTGCCACTGCATCGACTACATCTGCCACCAGCAGCGAAACAACAGGTACTAGGAGAATGCAGCACCAACATTCACTGATCTGAACGGAATATGCGTGTACAAGTTGAATACTTTCAGTTGACGACTACTACATTAAAAATAGTTCAATACAATTGTGATAATTCCGTGCAAAACTGACAAAGGAATTTAAATGCAAAAATATTTCATAATTCCAAACAACTCCAAATATTATCCACACAATTATTAATGTAATCCTTGGCTAACATTTCTTCTAGTCAGTTTAATTTACACTGTTACACTTTACATGCTTTATGACACGATAAGTGTTTAATTTACCTTCCATTTCCATTGCAATATCTATTGATGTCACATCTTCATTTCATTCTCAGAACCAAGCACAACCGCCACTGCATCGACTGCATCCGCCACTAGCAGCGAAACAACAGGTACTAGGATAATGCAGCACCAGCATTCACTGATCAGACATTAAAATGATACAATATTTACCAACACATGTGACAAACAACGGTTGATGCTTGATCAAGTCATTAGCCAATCTTTCTCAAAGAGACCAATCTATCAGTCACTTTGAAGTTATTTGCTGAGAATTGTTGAACAATTCTAGAGAAACAACAGAGTGTGGTCAGGAGAATATTGCAAGAGAAAAATAAGTCACTTGAAAAAGAAAAATATTTTGTCAGTTTACGTTCTTCTGTATGTATAATTTCTAATATTATACAGAGTTGCAACTGGGATATAATATTGTGGCCTAACGCTTTGATGTCATTTCTAAAAACATTCATTAGTATAATCACCTCGTTTAATTTAAATAGAAATGTCTTGCAAATAGTCAAATAAGCCAAAAATAAGTCAGGCAATTTATATTTTGTATTATCATTGATGCTTCTATGTTCGGAAAATAGTAGTATATATAATGCCCCAGTCATCAATTACATGACTGCAAGATGCTAACATGCATCAATAGATAAAAAGAAACAAATAATTAAAGTCAGTTTTGACTTCCATGGACATTTTACAAGTGTAGACATGAGAGTGCTGCATGTATTTTAACTGAGATTTCTCTGCATAGTTGATTCCTCCACTATAAACATTCTGTACATTCACCCTATCTATTCCCATTTGATTTTATTACACCTCCACAAGATAAACCTTCAGCCTCCTTTCATCCAAGAAATAAAATCCAAGACTGGACTTTTGCATATACAATATTTTAGTTATTTATACTGCCCACATTCTATCTTCTGGCCTTCATTAACAACAGCAAAATGAAACAAACCATGTTCAAAATATCTATGGGTATTAGGAAGATTTAATGTCGAGTGTAAATAAATCATAGGCAGCGGATTGATAAAAAAACTGGCCAACTAATTCAGGTAACTAATTGTTGCAGAATTTTAAATCTAACAGCAAATGCTCAATCAAAATAGCATGTAAAAATCCAATATTTTCTGTTGAAGTATACGACATGAAACTTTGTGCCATAACATGATGACAGTTTGGTGCACAACACAGTGATAACAATTCTGCCTTATGAAATAAAAGGTGTCCAATTTCCTTGAAATATCCATTGATGTCTCAACTTAATTTCATCCACAGAACCAAGCACAACAACTGCCACTACATCGACTACTAGCAGCGAAACAACAGGTACTAGATAATGCAGCACCAGCATTCACTGATCAGACTTTAAAAACATACATTACTTATCACCAAAAGCGACAAACAGTAGATGTTTCTTGATCAAACAATGTTCCTCAAAGAGGCCAAACCATCGGTTCATTCGGTACCAAAACTGTTCATGATTCTTAAGATTCATTAGAACTCCCAAAATTACCCACCCAATTTTTTGTTGAATTCATTTTTCACACATTTCTTGTAGTCAGTTTATATTTCACTACCCCACTTTACCTGCTTTAGGAATCAAAAATAGTCCAATTTTCTTTCAATATCCATTGATGTCACTTTTTCATTTCATTCTCAGAACCAAGCACAACTGCCACTGCATCGACTACAGCTGCCACCAGCAGCGAAACAACAGGTACGAGGATAATGCAGCACCAACATTCACTGATCTGAACGGAATATGCGTGTACAAGTTGAATACTTTCAGTTGACGACTACTACATTAAAAATTGATCAATACAATTGTGATAATTCCGTGCAAAACTGACAAAGGAATTTACATGCCAAAATGTTTCTTGATTCCAAACAACTCCAAATGTTATCCACACAATTATTAATGTAATCCTTGGCTCACATTTCTTCTCGTCAGTTTAATTTACACTGCAACACTTTACATGCTTTATGACACAAAAAGTGTCCAATTTACCTTCCATTTCCATTGCAATATCTATTGATGTCACATCTTCATTTCATTCACAGAACCAAGCACAACTGCCACTGCATCGACTACGTCCGCCACTAGCAGCGAAACAACAGGTACTAGGATAATGCAGCACCAGCATTCACTGATCAGACATTAAAATGATACAATATTTACCAACACATGTGACAAACAACAGTTGATGCTTGATCAAGTCATTAGCCAATCTTTCTCAAAGAGACCAATCGATCAGTCACTTCGAAGTTATTTGCTGAGAATTGTTGAACAATTCTAGAGAAACACTGTTCATTATACTTAAGATGCATTAGAACTCCCAAAATTACCCACCCAATTATTTGTTGAATTCATTGTTCACATTTCTTGTCGTCAGTTTAATTATCACTACCCCACTTAACCTGCTTTATGAATCAAAAATAGTCCAATTTTCTTTCAATATCCATTGATGTCACATCTTCATTTCATTCTCAGAAACAAGCACAACAACTGCCACTGCATCGACTACATCTGCCACCAGCAGTGAAACAACAGGTACTAGGAGAATGCAGCACCAACATTCACTGATCTGAACGGAATATGCGTGTACAAGTTGAATACTTTCAGTTGACGACTACTACATTAAAAATAGTTCAATACAATTGTGATAATTCCGTGCAAAACTGACAAAGGAATTTAAATGCAAAAATATTTCATAATTCCAAACAACTCCAAATATTATCCACACAATTATTAATGTAATCCTTGGCTAACATTTCTTCTTGTCACTTTAATTTACACTGTTACACTTTACATGCTTTATGACACGATAAGTGTTTAATTTACCTTCCATTTCCATTGCAATATCTATTGATGTCCCATCTTCATTTCATTCTCAGAACCAAGCACAACCGCCACTGCATCGACTACATCCGCCACTAGCAGCGAAACAACAGGTACTAGGATAATGCAGCACCAGCATTCACTGATCAGACATTAAAATGATACAATATTTACCAACACATGTGACAAACAACGGTTGATGCTTGATCAAGTCATTAGCCAATCTTTCTCAAAGAGACCAATCTATCAGTCACTTCGAAGTTATTTGCTGAGAATTGTTGAACAATTCTAGAGAAACAACAGAGTGTGTTCAGGAGAATATTGCAAGAGAAAAATAAGTCACTTGAAAAAGAAAAATATTTTGTCAGTTTACGTTCTTCTGTATGTATAATTTCTAATATTATACAGAGTTGCAACTGGGATATGAGATTGTGGCCTAACGCTTTGATGTCATTTCTAAAAACATTCATTAGTATAATCACCTCGTTTAATTTAAATAGAAATGTCTTGCAAATATTCAAATAAGCCAAAAATAAGTCAGGCAATTTATATTTTGTATTATCATTGATGCTTCTATGTTCGGAAAATAGTAGTATATATAATGCCCCAGTCATCAATTACATGACTGCAAGATGCTAACATGCATCAATAGATAAAAAGAAACAAATAATTAAAGTCAGTTTTGACTTCCATGGACATTTTACAAGTGTAGACATGAGAGTGCTGCATGTATTTTAACTGAGATTTCTCTGCATAGTTGATTCCTCCACTATAAACATTCTGTACATTCACCCTATCTATTCCCATTTGATTTTATTACACCTCCACAAGATAAACCTTCAGCCTCCTTTCATCCAAGAAATAAAATCCAAGACTGGACTTTTGCATATACATTATTTTAGTTATTTATACTGCCCACATTCGATCTTCTGGCCTTGATTAACAACAGCAAAATGAAACAAAACAAGGTTAAAAATATCTATGGGTATTAGGAAGATTTAATGTCGAGTGTAAATAAATCATAGGCAGCGGATTGATAAAAAACTGGCCAACTAATTCAGTTAACTAATTGTTGCAGAATTTTAAATCTAACAGCAAATGCTCAATCAAAATAGCATGTAAAAATCCAATATTTTCAGTTGAAGTATACGACATGAAACTTTGTGCCATAACATGATGACAGTTTGGTGCACAACACACTGATAACAATTCTGCCTTATGAAATAAAAGGTGTCCAATTTCCTTGAAATATCCATTGATGTCTCAACTTAATTTCATCCACAGAACCAAGCACAACAACTGCCACTGCATCGACTACTAGCAGCGAAACAACAGGTACTAGATAATGCAGCACCAGCATTCACTGATCAGACTTTAAAAACATACATTACTTATCACCAAAAGTGACAAACAGTAGATGTTTCTTGATCAAACAATGTTCCTCAAAGAGGCCAAACCATCGGTTCATTCAGTACTAAAACTGTTCATGATTCTTAAGATTCAATAGAACTCCCAAAATTACCCACCCAATTTTTTGTTGAATTCATTGTTCACACATTTCTTGTAGTCAGTTTAAATTTCACTACCCCACTTTACCTGCTTTAGGAATCAAAAATAGTCCAATTTTCTTTCAATATCCATTGATGTCACTTCTTCATTTCATTCTCAGAACCAAGCACAACTGCCACTGCATCGACTACAGCTGCCACCAGCAGCGAAACAACAGGTACGAGGATAATGCAGCACCAACATTCACTGATCTGAACGGAATATGCGTGTACAAGTTGAATACTTTCAGTTGACGACTACTACATTAAAAATTGATCAATACAATTATGATAATTCCGTGCAAAACTGACAAAGGAATTTACATGCCAAAATGTTTCTTGATTCCAAACAACTCCAAATGTTATCCACACAATTATTAATGTAATCCTTGGCGCACATTTCTTCTCGTCAGTTTAATTTACACTGCTACACTTTACATGCTTTATTACACAAAAAGTGTCCAATTTACCTTCCATTTCCATTGCAATATCTATTGATGTCACATCTTCATTTCATTCACAGAACCAAGCACAACTGCCACTGCATCGACTACGTCCGCCACTAGTAGCGAAACAACAGGTACTAGAATAATGCAGCACCAGCATTCACTGGTTAGACTTTAAATGATACAATATTTACCAACACATGTGACAAACAACAGTTGATGCTTGATCAAGTCATTAGCCAATCTTTCTCAAAGAGACCAATCGATCAGTCACTTCGATGTTATTTGCTGAGAATTGTTGAACAATTCTAGAGAAACACTGTTCATTACACTTAAGATGCATTAGAACTCCCAAAATTACCCACCCAATTATTTGTTGAATTCATTGTTCACATTTCTTGTCGTCAGTTTAATTATCACTACCCCACTTTACCTGCTTTATGAATCAAAAATAGTCCAATTTTCTTTCAATATCCATTGATATCACATCTTCATTTCATTCTCAGAACGAAGCACAACAACTGCCACTGCATCGACTACATCTGCCACCAGCAGCGAAACAACAGGTACTAGGAGAATGCAGCACCAACATTCACTGATCTGAACGGAATATGCGTGTACAAGTTGAATACTTTCAGTTGACGTCTACTACATTAAAAATAGTTCAATACAATTGCGATAATTCCGTGCAAAACTAACAAAGGAATTTAAATGCAAAAATATTTCATACTTCCAAACAACTCCAAATATTATCCACACAATTATTAATGTAATCCTTGGCTAACATTACTTCTTGTCAGTTTAATTTACACTGTTACACTTTACATGCTTTATGACACGATAAGTGTTTAATTTACCTTCCATTTCCATTGCAATATCTATTGATGTCACATCTTCTTTTCATTCTCAGAACCAAGCACAACCGCCACTGCATCGACTACATCCGCCACTAGCAGCGAAACAACAGGTACTAGGATAATGCAGCACCAGCATTCACTGATCAGACATTAAAATGATACAATATTTACCAACACATGTGACAAACAACGGTTGATGCTTGATCAAGTCATTAGCCAATCTTTCTCAAAGAGACCAATCTATCAGTCACTTCGAAGTTATTTGCTGAGAATTGTTGAACAATTCTAGAGAAACAACAGAGTGTGGTCAGGAGAATATTGCAAGAGAAAAATTAGTCACTTGAAAAAGAAAAATATTTAGTCAGTTTACGTTCTTCTGTATGTATAATTTCTAATATTATACAGAGTTGCAACTGGGATATAATATTGTGGCCTCACGCTTTGATGTCATTTCTAAAAACATTCATTAGTATAATCACCTCGTTTAATTTAAATAGAAATGTCCTGCAAATAGTCAAATAAGCCAAAAATAAGTCAGGCAATTTATATTTTGTATTATCATTGATGCTTCTATGTTCGGAAAATAGTAGTATATATAATGCCCCAGTCATCAATTACATGAGTGCAAGATGCTAACATGCATCAATAGATAAAAAGAAACAAATAATTAAAGTCAGTTTTGACTTCCATGGACATTTTACAAGTGTAGACATGAGAGTGCTGCATGTATTTTAACTGAGATTTCTCTGCATAGTTGATTCCTCCACTATAAACATTCTGTACATTCACACTATCTATTCCCATTTGATTTTATTACACCTCCACAAGATAAACCTTCTGCCTCATTTCATCCAAGAAATAAAATCCAAGACTGGACTTTTGCAAAAACAATATTTTAGTTATTTATACTGCCCACATTCTATCTTCTGGCCTTGATTAACAACAGCAAAATGAAACAAACCATGTTCAAAATATCTATGGGTATTAGGAAGATTTAATGTCGACTGTAAATAAATCATAGGCAGCAGATTGATAAAAAACTGGCCAACTAATTCAGGTAACTAATTGTTGCAGAATTTTAAATCTAACAACAAATGCTCAATCAAAATAGCATGTAAAAATCCAATATTTTCTGTCGAAATATACGAGATGAAACTTTGTGCCATAACATGATGACAGTTTGGTGCACAACACAGTGATAACAATTCTGCGTTATGAAATAAAAGGTGTCCAATTTCCTTGAAATATCCATTGATGTCTCATCTTAATTTCATCCACAGAACCAAGCACAACAACTGCCACTACATCGACTACTAGCAGCGAAACAACAGGTACTAGATAATGCAGCACCAGCATTCACTGATCAGACTTTAAAAACATACATTACTTATCACCAAATGTGACAAACAGTAGATGTTTCTTGATCAAACAATGTTCATCAAAGAGGCCAAACCATCGGTTCATTCGGTACCAAAACTGTTCATGATTCTTAAGATTCATTAGAACTGCCAAAATTACCCACCCAATTGTTTGTTGAATTCATTGTTCACACATTTCTTGTAGTCAGTTTAAATTTCACTACCCCACTTAACCTGCTTTAGGAATCAAAAATAGTCCAATTTTCTTTCAATATCCATTGATGTCACTTCTTCATTTCATTCTCAGAACCAAGCACAACTGCCACTGCATCGACTACAGCTGCCACCAGCAGCGAAACAACAGGTACGAGGATAATGCAGCACCAACATTCACTGATCTGAACGGAATATGCGTGTACAAGTTGAATACTTTCAGTTGACGACTACTGCATTAAAAATTGATCAATACAATTGTGATAATTCCGTGCAAAACTGACAAAGGAATTTACATGCCAAAATGTTTCTTGATTCCAAACAACTCCAAATGTTATCCACACAATTATTAATGTAATCCTTGGCTCACATTTCCTCTCTTCAGTTTAATTTACACTGCTACACTTTCAATGCTTTATGACACAAAAAGTATCCAATTTACCTTCCATTTCCATTGCAATATCTATTGATGTCACATCTTCATTTCATTCACAGAACCAAGCACAACTGCCACTGCATCGACTACGTCCGCCACTAGTAGCGAAAAAACAGGTACTAGGATAATGCAGCACCAGCATTCATTGGTTTGACTTTAAATGATACAATATTTAGCAACACATGTGACAAACAACAGTTGATGCTTGATCAAGTCATTAGCCAATCTTTCTCAAAGGGACCAATCGATCAGTCACTTCGAATTTATTTGCTGGAATTGTTGAACAATTCTAGAGAAACACTGTTCATTATACTTAAGATGCATTAGAACTCCCAAAATTACCCACCCAATTATTTGTTGAATTCATTGTTCACATTTCTTGTCGTCGGTTTAATTATCACTACCCCACTTTACCTGCTTTATGAATCAAAAATAGTCCAATTTTCATTCAATATCCATTGATGTCACATCTTCATTTCAATCTCAGAACCAAGCACAACAACTGCCACTGCATCGACTACATCTGCCACCAGCAGCGAAACAACAGGTACTAGGAGAATGCAGCACCAACATTCACTGATCTGAACGGAATATGCGTGTACAAGTTGAATACTTTCAGTTGAAGACTACTACATTAAAAATAGTTCAATACAATTGTGATAATTCCGTGCAAAACTGACAAAGGAATTTAAATGCAAAAATATTTCATAATTCCAAACAACTCCAAATATTATCCACATAATTATTAATGTAATCCTTGGCTAACATTTCTTCTTGTCAGTTTAATTTACACTGTTACACTTTACATGCTTTATGACACGATAAGTGTTTAATTTACCTTCCATTTCCATTGCAATATCTATTGATGTCACATCTTCATTTCATTCTCAGAACCAAGCAAAACCGCCACTGCATCGACTACATCCGCCACTAGCAGCGAAACAACAGGTACTAGGATAATGCAGCACCAACATTAAAATGATACAATATTTACCAACACATGTGACAAACAACGGTTGATGCTTGATCAAGTCATTAGCCAATCTTTCTCAAAGAGACCAATCTATCAGTCACTTCGAAGTTATTTGCTGAGAATTGTTGAACAATTCTAGAGAAACAACAGAGTGTGGTCAGGAGAATATTGCAAGAGAAAAATAAGTCACTTGAAAAAGAAAAATATTTTGTCAGTTTACGTTCTTCTGTATGTATAATTTCTAATATTATACAGAGTTGCAACTGGGATATAATATTGTGGCCTAACGCTTTGATGTCATTTCTAAAAACATTCATTAGTATAATCACCTCGTTTAATTTAAATAGAAATGTCTTGCAAATAGTCAAATAAGCCAAAAATAAGTCAGGCAATTTATATTTTGTATTATCATTGATGCTTCTATGTTCGGAAAATAGTAGTATATATAATGCCCCAGTCATCAATTACATGACTGCAAGATGCTAACATGCATCAATAGATAAAAAGAAACAAATAATTAAAGTCAGTTTTGACTTCCATGGACATTTTACAAGTGTAGACATGAGAGTGCTGCATGTATTTTAACTGAGATTTCTCTGCATAGTTGATTCCTCCACTATAAACATTCTGTACATTCACCCTATCTATTCCCATTTGATTTTATTACACCTCCACAAGATAAACCTTCAGCCTCCTTTCATCCAAGAAATAAAATCCAAGACTGGAATTTTGCATATACATTATTTTAGTTATTTATACTGCCCACATTCTATCTTCTGGCCTTGATTAACAACAGCAAAATGAAACAAAACAAGGTTAAAAATATCTATGGGTATTAGGAAGATTTAATGTCGAGTGTAAATAAATCATAGGCAGCGGATTGATAAAAAACTGGCCAACTAATTCAGGTAACTAATTGTTGCAGAATTTTAAATCTAACAGCAAATGCTCAATCAAAATAGCATGTAAAAATCCAATATTTTCAGTTGAATTATACGACATGAAACTATGTGCCATAACATGTTGACAGTTTGGTGCACAACAGAGTGATAACAATTCTGCCTTATGAAATAAAAGGTGTCCAATTTCCTTGAAATATCCATTGATGTCTCAACTTAATTTCATCCACAGAACCAAGCACAACAACTGCCACTACATCGACTACTAGCAGCGAAACAACAGGTACTAGATAATGCAGCACCATCATTCACTGATCAGACTTTAAAAACATACATTACTTATCACCAAAAGTGACAAACAGTAGATGTTTCTTGTTCAAACAATGTTCCTCAAAGAGGCCAAACCATCGGTTCATTCGGTACCAAAACTGTTCATGATTCTTAAGATTCATTAGAACTCCCAAAATTACCCACCCAATTTTTTGTTGAATTCATTGTTCACACATTTCTTGTAGTCAGTTTAAATTTCACTACCCCACTTTACCTGCTTTAGGAATCAAAAATAGTCCAATTTTCTTTCAATATCCATTGATGTCACATCTTCATTTCATTCTCAGAACCAAGCACAACAACTGCCACTGCATCGACTACATCTGCCACCAGCAGTGAAACAACAGGTACTAGGAGAATGCAGCACCAACATTCACTGATCTGAACGGAATATGCGTGTACAAGTTGAATACTTTCAGTTGACGACTACTACATTAAAAATAGTTCAATACAATTGTGATAATTCCGTGCAAAACTGACAAAGGAATTTAAATGCAAAAATATTTCATAATTCCAAACAACTCCAAATATTATCCACACAATTATTAATGTAATCCTTGGCTAACATTTCTTCTTGTCAGTTTAATTTACACTGTTACACTTTACACGCTTTATGACACAATAAGTGTCCAATTTACCTTCCATTTCCATTGCAATATCTATTGATGTCACATCTTCATTTCATTCACAGAACCAAGCACAACTGCCACTGCATCGACTACATCCGCCACTAGTAGCGAAACAACAGGTACTAGGATAATGCAGCACCAGCATTCACTGGTTTGACTTTAAATGATACAATATTTACCATCACATGTGACAAACAACAGTTGATGCTTGATCAAGTCATTAGCCAATCTTTCTCAAAGAGACCAATCGATCAGTCACTTCGAAGTTATTTGCTGAGAATTGTTGAACAATTCTAGAGAAACACTGTTCATTATACTTAAGATGCATTAGAACTCCCAAAATTACCCACCCAATTATTTGTTGAATTCATTGTTCACATTTCTTGTCGTCAGTTTAATTATCACTACCCCACTTAACCTGCTTTATGAATCAAAAATAGTCCAATATAATGCCCCAGTCATCAATTACATGACTGCAAGATGCTAACATGCATCAATAGATAAAAAGAAACAAATAATTAAAGTCAGTTTTGACTTCCATGGACATTTTACAAGTGTAGACATGAGAGTGCTGCATGTATTTTAACTGAGATTTCTCTGCATATTTGATTCCTCCACTATAAACATTCTGTACATTCACCCTATCTATTCCCATTTGATTTTATTACACCTCCACAAGATAAAACTTCAGCCTCCTTTCATCCAAGAAATAAAATCCAAGACTGGACTTTGGCATATACAATATTTTAGTTATTTATACTGCCCACATTCTATCTTCTGGCCTTGATTAACAACAGCAAAATGAAACAAACCATGTTCAAAATATCTATGGGTATTAGGAAGATTTAATGTCGAGTGTAAATAAATCATAGGCAGCGGATTGATAAAAAACTGGCCAACTAATTCAGGTAACTAATTGTTGCAGAATTTAAAATCTGACAGCAAATGCTCAATCAAAATAGCATGTAAAAATCCAATATTTTCAGTTGAAGTATACGACATGAAACTTTGTGCCATAACATGATGACAGTTTGGTGCACAACACAGTGATAACAATTCTGCCTTATGAAATGAAAGGTGTCCAATTTCCTTGAAATATCCATTGATGTCTCAACTTAATTTCATCCACAGAACCAAGCACAACAACTGCCACTACATCGACTACTAGCAGCGAAACAACAGGTACTAGATAATGCAGTACCAGCATTCACTGATCAGACTTTAAAAACATACATTACTTATCACCAAAAGTGACAAACAGTAGATGTTTCTTGATCAAACAATGTTCCTCAAAGAGGCCAAACCATCGGTTCATTCAGTACTAAAACTGTTCATGATTCTTAAGATTCATTAGAACTCCCAAAATTACCCACCCAATTTTTTGTTGAATTCATTGTTCACACATTTCTTGTAGTCAGTTTAAATTTCACTACCACACTTTACCTACTTTAGGAATCATAGTCCAATTTTCTTTCAATATCCATTGATGTCACTTCTTCATTTCATTCTCAGAACCACGCACAACTGCCACTGCATCGACTACAGCTGCCACCAGCAGCGAAACAACAGGTACGAGGATAATGTAGCACCAACATTCACTGATCTGAACGGAATATGCGTGTGCAAGTTGAATACTTTCAGTTGACGACTACTGCATTAAAAATTGATCAATACAATTGTGATAATTCCGTGCAAAACTGACAAAGGAATTTACATGCCAAAATGTTTCTTGATTCCAAACAACTCCAAATGTTATCCACACAATTATTAATGTAATCCTTGGCTCACATTTCTTCTCGTCAGTTTAATTTACACTGCAACACTTTACATGCTTTATGAAACAAAAAGTGTCCAATTTACCTTCCATTTCCATTGCAATATCTATTGATGTCACATCTTCATTTCATTCACAGAACCAAGCACAACTGCCACTGCATCGACTACGTCCGCCACTAGCAGCGAAACAACAGGTACTAGGATAATGCAGCACCAGCATTCACTGATCAGACATTAAAATGATACAATATTTACCTACACATGTGACAAACAACAGTTGATGCTTGATCAAGTCATTAGCCAATCTTTCTCAAAGAGACCAATCGATCAGTCACTTCGAAGTTATTTGCTGAGAATTGTTGAACAATTCTAGAGAAACACTGTTCATTATACTTAAGATGCATTAGAACTCCCAAAATTACCCACCCAATTATTTGTTGAATTCATTGTTCACATTTCTTGTCGTCAGTTTAATTATCACTACCCCACTTAACCTGCTTTATGAATCAAAAATAGTCCAATTTTCTTTCAATATCCATTGATGTCACATCTTCATTTCATTCTCAGAACCAAGCACAACAACTGCCACTGCATCGACTACATCTGCCACCAGCAGTGAAACAACAGGTACTAGGAGAATGCAGCACCAACATTCACTGATCTGAACGGAATATGCGTGTACAAGTTGAATACTTTCAGTTGACGACTACTACATTAAAAATAGTTCAATACAATTGTGATAATTCCGTGCAAAACTGACAAAGGAATTTAAATGCAAAAATATTTCATAATTCCAAACAACTCCAAATATTATCCACACAATTATTAATGTAATCCTTGGCTAACATTTCTTCTTGTCACTTTAATTTACACTGTTACACTTTACATGCTTTATGACACGATAAGTGTTTAATTTACCTTCCATTTCCATTGCAATATCTATTGATGTCCCATCTTCATTTCATTCTCAGAACCAAGCACAACCGCCACTGCATCGACTACATCCGCCACTAGCAGCGAAACAACAGGTACTAGGATAATGCAGCACCAGCATTCACTGATCAGACATTAAAATGATACAATATTTACCTACACATGTGACAAACAACGGTTGATGCTTGATCAAGTCATTAGCCAATCTTTCTCAAAGAGACCATTCTATCAGTCACTTCGAAGTTATTTGCTGAGAATTGTTGAACAATTCTAGAGAAACAACAGAGTGTGGTCAGGAGAATATTGCAAGAGAAAAATAAGTCACTTGAAAAAGAAAAATATTTTGTCAGTTTACATTCTTCTGTATGTATAATTTCTAATATTATACAGAGTTGCAACTGGGATATAATATTGTGGCCTAACGCTTTGATGTCATTTCTGAAAACATTCATTAGTATAATCACCTCGTTTAATTTAAATAGAAATGTCTTGCAAATAGTCAAATAAGCCAAAAATAAGTCAGGCAATTTATATTTTGTATTATCATTGATGCTTCTATGTTCGGAAAATAGTAGTATATATAATGCCCCAGTCATCAATTACATGACTGCAAGATGCTAACATGCATCAATAGATAAAAAGAAACAAATAATTAAAGTCAGTTTTGACTTCCATGGACATTTTACAAGTGTAGACATGAGAGTGCTGCATGTATTTTAACTGAGATTTCTCTGCATATTTGATTCCTCCACTATAAACATTCTGTACATTCACCCTATCTATTCCCATTTGATTTTATTACACCTCCACAAGATAAAACTTCAGCCTCCTTTCATCCAAGAAATAAAATCCAAGACTGGACTTTGGCATATACAATATTTTAGTTATTTATACTGCCCACATTCTATCTTCTGGCCTTGATTAACAACAGCAAAATGAAACAAACCATGTTCAAAATATCTATGGGTATTAGGAAGATTTAATGTCGAGTGTAAATAAATCATAGGCAGCGGATTGATAAAAAACTGGCCAACTAATTCAGGTAACTAATTGTTGCAGAATTTAAAATCTGACAGCAAATGCTCAATCAAAATAGCATGTAAAAATCCAATATTTTCAGTTGAAGTATACGACATGAAACTTTGTGCCATAACATGATGACAGTTTGGTGCACAACACAGTGATAACAATTCTGCCTTATGAAATAAAAGGTGTCCAATTTCCTTGAAATATCCATTGATGTCTCAACTTAATTTCATCCACAGAACCAAGCACAACAACTGCCACTACATCGACTACTAGCAGCGAAACAACAGGTACTAGATAATGCAGTACCAGCATTCACTGATCAGACTTTAAAAACATACATTACTTATCACCAAAAGTGACAAACAGTAGATGTTTCTTGATCAAACAATGTTCCTCAAAGAGGCCAAACCATCGGTTCATTCAGTACTAAAACTGTTCATGATTCTTAAGATTCATTAGAACTCCCAAAATTACCCACCCAATTTTTTGTTGAATTCATTGTTCACACATTTCTTGTAGTCAGTTTAAATTTCACTACCACACTTTACCTACTTTAGGAATCATAGTCCAATTTTCTTTCAATATCCATTGAAAGGGGCCACAGTTTGAGAATAAGGGGTAGGCCATTTAGAACGGAGATGAGGAAGAACTTTTTCAGTCAGAGGGTGGTGAAGGTGTGGAATTCTCTGCCTCAGAAGGCAGTGGAGGCCAGTTCGTTGGATGCTTTCAAGAGAGAGCTGGATAGAGCTCTTAAGGATAGCGGAGTGAGGGGGTATGGGGAGAAGGCAGGAACGGGGTACTGATTGATAGTGATCAGCCATGATCGCATTGAATGGCGGTGCTGGCTCGAAGGGCTGAATGGCCTACTCCTGCACCTATTGTCTATTGTCTATTGTCTATGTCACTTCTTCATTTCATTCTCAGAACCAAGCACATCTGCCACTGCATCGACTGCAGCTGCCACCAGCAGCGAAACAACAGGTACGAGGATAATGCAGCACCAACATTCACTGATCTGAACGGAATATGCGTGTACAAGTTGAATACATTCAGTTGACGACTACTACATTAAAAATTGATCAATACAATTGTGATAATTCCGTGCAAAACAGACAAAGGAATTTACATGCCAAAATGTTTCTTGATTCCAAACAACTCCAAATGTTATCCACACAATTATTAATGTAATCCTTGGCTCACATTTCTTCTCGTCAGTTTAATTTACACTGCTACACTTTACACGCTTTGTGACACAAAAAGTGTCCAATTTACCTTCCATTTCCATTGCAATATCTATTGATGTCACATCTTCATTTCATTCACAGAACTAAGCACAACTGCCACTGCATCGACTACGTCCGCTACTAGTAGCGAAACAACAGGTACTAGGATAATGCAGCACCAGCATTCACTGGTTTGACTTTAAATGATACAATATTTACCAACACATGTGACAAACAACAGTTGATGCTTGATCAAGTCATTAGCCAATCTTTCTCAAAGAGACCAATCGATCAATCACTTCGAAGTTATTTGCAGAGAATTGATGAACAATTCTAGAGAAACACTGTTCATTATACTTAAGATGCATTAGAACTCCCAAAATTACCCACCCAATTATTTGTTGAATTCATTGTTCACATTTCTTGTCGTCAGTTTAATTATCACTACCCCACTTTACCTGCTTTATGAAGCAAAAATAGTCCAATTTTCTTTCAATATCCATTGATGTCACATCTTCATTTCATTCTCAGAACCAAGCACAACAACTGCCACTGCATCGACTACATCTGCCACCAGCAGCGAAACAACAGGTACTAGGAGAATGCAGCACCAACATTCACTGATCTGAACGGAATATGCGTGTACAAGTTGAATACTTTCACTTGACGACTACTACATTAAAAATAGTTCAATACAATTGTGATAATTCCGTGCAAAACTGACAAAGGAATTTAAATGCAAAAATATTTCATAATTCCAAACAACTCCAAATATTATCCACATAATTATTAATGTAATCCTTGGCTAACATTTCTTCTTGTCAGTTTAATTTACACTGTTACACTTTACATGCTTTATGACACGATAAGTGTTTAATTTACCATCCATTTCCATTTCAATATCTATTGATGTCACATCTTCATTTCATTCTCAGAACCAAGCACAACCGCCACTGCATCGACTACATCCGCCACTAGCAGCGAAACAACAGGTACTAGGATAATGCAGCACCAGCATTCACTGATCAGACATTAAAATGATACAATATTTACCAACACATGTGACAAACAACGGTTGATGCTTGATCAAGTCATTAGCCAATCTTTATCAAAGAGACCAATCTATCAGTCACTTCGAAGTTATTTGCTGAGAATTGTTGAACAATTCTAGAGAAACAACAGAGTGTGGTCAGGAGAATATTGCAAGAGAAAAATAAGTCACTTGAAAAAGAAAAATATTTTGTCAGTTTACGTTCTTCTGTATGTATAATTTCTAATATTATACAGAGTTGCAACTGGGATATAATATTGTGGCCTAACGCTTTGATGTCATTTCTAAAAACATTCATTATTATAATCACCTCGTTTAATTTAAATAGAAATGTCTTGCAAATAGTCAAATAAGCCAAAAATAAGTCAGGCAATTTATATTTTGTATTATCATTGATGCTTCTATGTTCGGAAAATAGTAGTATATATAATGCCCCAGTCATCAATTACATGACTGCAAGATGCTAACATGCATCAATAGATAAAAAGAAACAAATAATTAAAGTCAGTTTTGACTTCCATGGACATTTTACAAGTGTAGACATGAGAGTGCTGCATGTATTTTAACTGAGATTTCTCTGCATAGTTGATTCCTCCACTATAAACATTCTGTACATTCACCCTATCTATTCCCATTTGATTTTATTACACCTCCACAAGATAAACCTTCAGCCTCCTTTCTTCAAAGAAATAAAATCTAAGACTGGACTTTTGCATATACATTATTTTAGTTATTTATACTGCCCACATTCTATCTTCTGGCCTTGATTAACAACAGCAAAATGAAACAAAACAAGGTTAAAAATATCTATGGGTATTAGGAAGATTTAATGTCGAGTGTAAATAAATCATAGGCAGCGGATTGATAAAAAACTGGCCAACTAATTCAGGTAACTAATTGTTGCAGAATTTTAAATCTAACAGCAAATGTTCAATCAAAATAGCATGTAAAAATCCAATATTTTCAGTTGAAGTATACGACATGAAACTTTGTGCCATAACATGATGACAGTTTGGTGCACAACACACTGATAACAATTCTGCCTTATGAAATAAAAGGTGTCCAATTTCCTTGAAATATCCATTGATGTCTCAACTTAATTTCATCCACAGAACCAAGCACAACAACTGCCACTACATCGACTACTAGCAGCGAAACAACAGGTAGTAGATAATGCAGCACCATCATTCACTGATCAGACTTTAAAAACATACATAACTTATCACCAAAAGTGACAAACAGTAGATGTTTCTTGATCAAACAATGTTCCTCAAAGTGGCCAAACCATTGGTTCATTTGGTACCAAAACTGTTCATGATTCTAAAGATTCATTAGAACTCCCAAAATTACTCACCCAATTTTTTGTTGAATTCATTGTTCACACATTTCTTGTAGTCAGTTTAAATTTCACTACCCCACCTTACCTGCTTTAGGAATCAAAAATAGTCCAATTTTCATTCAATATCCATTGATGTCACTTCTTCATTTCATTCTCAGAACCAAGCACAACTGCCACTGCATCGACTACAGCTGCCACCAGCAGCGAAACAACAGGTACGAGGATAATGCAGCACCAACATTCACTGATCTGAACGGAATATGCGTGTACAAGTTGAATACTTTCAGTTGACGACTACTACATTAAAAATTGATCAATACAATTGTGATAATTCCGTGCAAAACTGACAAAGGAATTTACATGCCAAAATGTTTCTTGATTCCAAACAACTCCAAATGTTATCCACACAATTATTAATGTAATCCTTGGCTCACATTTCTTCTCATCAGTTTAATTTACACTGCTACACTTTACATGCTTTATGACACAATAAGTGTCCAATTTACCTTCCATTTCCATTGCAATATCTATTGATGTCACATCTTCATTTCATTCACAGAACCAAGCACAACTGCCACTGCATCGACTACATCCGCCACTAGTAGCGAAACAACAGGTACTAGGATAATGCAGCACCAGCATTCACTGGTTTGACTTTAAATGATACAATATTTACCATCACATGTGACAAACAACAGTTGATGCTTGATCAAGTCATTAGCCAATCTTTCTCAAAGAGACCAATCGATCAGTCACTTCGAAGTTATTTGCTGAGAATTGTTGAACAATTCTAGAGAAACACTGTTCATTATACTTAAGATGCATTAGAACTCCCAAAATTACCCACCCAATTATTTGTTGAATTCATTGTTCACATTTCTTGTCGTCAGTTTAATTATCACTACCCCACTTAACCTGCTTTATGAATCAAAAATAGTCCAATTTTCTTTCAATATCCATTGATGTCACATCTTCATTTCATTCTCAGAACCAAGCACAACAACTGCCACTGCATCGACTACATCTGCCACCAGCAGTGAAACAACAGGTACTAGGAGAATGCAGCACCAACATTCACTGATCTGAACGGAATATGCGTGTACAAGTTGAATACTTTCAGTTGACGACTACTACATTAAAAATAGTTCAATACAATTGTGATAATTCCGTGCAAAACTGACAAAGGAATTTAAATGCAAAAATATTTCATAATTCCAAACAACTCCAAATATTATCCACACAATTATTAATGTAATCCTTGGCTAACATTTCTTCTTGTCAGTTTAATTTACACTGTTACACTTTACATGCTTTATGACACGATAAGTGTTTAATTTACCTTCCATTTCCATTGCAATATCTATTGATGTCACATCTTCATTTCATTCTCAGAACCAAGCACAACCGCCACTGCATCGACTACATCCGCCACTAGCAGCGAAACAACAGGTACTAGGATAATGCAGCACCAGCATTCACTGATCAGACATTAAAATGATACAATATTTACCTACACATGTGACAAACAACGGTTGATGCTTGATCAAGTCATTAGCCAATCTTTCTCAAAGAGACCAATCTATCAGTCACTTCGAAGTTATTTGCTGAGAATTGTTGAACAATTCTAGAGAAACAACAGAGTGTGGTCAGGAGAATATTGCAAGAGAAAAATAAGTCACTTGAAAAAGAAAAATATTTTGTCAGTTTACGTTCTTCTGTATGTATAATTTCTAATATTATACAGAGTTGCAACTGGGATATAATATTGTGGCCTAACGCTTTGATGTCATTTCTAAAAACATTCATTAGTATAATCACCTCGTTTAATTTAAATAGAAATGTCTTGCAAATAGTCAAATAAACCAAAAATAAGTCAGGAAATTTATATTTTGTATTATCATTGATGCTTCTATGTTCGGAAAATAGTAGTATATATAATGCCCCAGTCATCAATTACATGACTGCAAGATGCTAACATGCATCAATAGATAAAAAGAAACAAATAATTAAAGTCAGTTTTGACTTCCATGGACATTTTACAAGTGTAGACATGAGAGTGCTGCATGTATGTTAACTGAGATTTCTCTGCATATTTGATTCCTCCACTATAAACATTCTGTACATTCACCCTATCTATTCCCATTTGATTTTATTACACCTCCACAAGATAAAACTTCAGCCTCCTTTCATCCAAGAAATAAAATCCAAGACTGGACTTTGGCATATACAATATTTTAGTTATTTATACTGCCCACATTCTATCTTCTGGCCTTGATTAACAACAGCAAAATGAAACAAACCATGTTCAAAATATCTATGGGTATTAGGAAGATTTAATGTCGAGTGTAAATCAATCATAGGCAGCGGATTGATAAAAAACTGGCCAACTAATTCAGGTAACTAATTGTTGCAGAATTTAAAATCTGACAGCAAATGCTCAATCAAAATAGCATGTAAAAATCCAATATTTTCAGTTGAAGTATACGACATGAAACTTTGTGCCATAACATGATGACAGTTTGGTGCACAACACAGTGATAACAATTCTGCCTTATGAAATGAAAGGTGTCCAATTTCCTTGAAATATCCATTGATGTCTCAACTTAATTTCATCCACAGAACCAAGCACAACAACTGCCACTACATCGACTACTAGCAGCGAAACAACAGGTACGAGATAATGCAGTACCAGCATTCACTGATCAGACTTTAAAAACATACATTACTTATCACCAAAAGTGACAAACAGAAGATGTTTCTTGATCAAACAATGTTCCTCAAAGAGGCCAAACCATCGGTTCATTCAGTACTAAAACTGTTCATGATTCTTAAGATTCATTAGAACTCCCAAAATTACCCACCCAATTTTTTGTTGAATTCATTGTTCACACATTTCTTGTAGTCAGTTTAAATTTCACTACCACACTTTACCTACTTTAGGAATCATAGTCCAATTTTCTTTCAATATCCATTGATGTCACTTCTTCATTTCATTCTCAGAACCAATCACATCTGCCACTGCATCAACTGCAGCTGCCACCAGCAGCGAAACAACAGGTACGAGGATAATGCAGCACCAACATTCACTGATCTGAACGGAATATGCGTGTACAAGTTGAATACATTCAGTTGACGACTACTACATTAAAAATTGATCAATACAATTGTGATAATTCCGTGCAAAACAGACAAAGGAATTTACATGCCAAAATGTTTCTTGATTCCAAACAACTCCAAATGTTATCCACACAATTATTAATGTAATCCTTGGCTCACATTTCTTCTCGTCAGTTTAATTTACACTGCTACACTTTACACGCTTTATGACACAAAAAGTGTCCAATTTACCTTCCATTTCCATTGCAATATCTATTGATGTCACATCTTCATTTCATTCACAGAACTAAGCACAACTGCCACTGCATCGACCAGGTCCGCTACTAGTAGCGAAACAACAGGTACTAGGATAATGCAGCACCAGCATTCACTGGTTTGACTTTAAATGATACAATATTTACCAACACATGTGACAAACAACAGTTGATGCTTGATCAAGTCATTAGCCAATCTTTCTCAAAGAGACCAATCGATCAATCACTTCGAAGTTATTTGTAGAGAATTGTTGAACAATTCTAGAGAAACACTGTTCATTATACTTAAGATGCATTAGAACTCCCAAAATTACCCACCCAATTATTTGTTGAATTCATTGTTCACATTTCTTGTCGTCAGTTTAATTATCACTACCCCACTTTACCTGCTTTATGAATCAAAAATAGTCCAATTTTCTTTCAATATCCATTGATGTCACATCTTCATTTCATTCTCAGAACCAAGCACAACAACTGCCACTGCATCGACTACATCTGCCACCAGCAGTGAAACAACAGGTACTAGGAGAATGCAGCACCAACATTCACTGATCTGAACGGAATATGCGTGTACAAGTTGAATACTTTCAGTTGACGACTACTACATTAAAAATAGTTCAATACAATTGTGATAATTCCGTGCAAAACTGACAAAGGAATTTAAATGCAAAAATATTTCATAATTCCAAACAACTCCAAATATTATCCACACAATTATTAATGTAATCCTTGGCTAACATTTCTTCTTGTCAGTTTAATTTACACTGTTACACTTTACATGCTTTATGACACGATAAGTGTTTAATTTACCTTCCATTTCCATTGCAATATCTATTGATGTCACATCTTCATTTCATTCTCAGAACCAAGCACAACCGCCACTGCATCGACTACATCCGCCACTAGCAGCGAAACAACAGGTACTAGGATAATGCAGCACCAGCATTCACTGATCAGACATTAAAATGATACAATATTTACCTACACATGTGACAAACAACGGTTGATGCTTGATCAAGTCATTAGCCAATCTTTCTCAAAGAGACCAATCTATCAGTCACTTCGAAGTTATTTGCTGAGAATTGTTGAACAATTCTAGAGAAACAACAGAGTGTGGTCAGGAGAATATTGCAAGAGAAAAATAAGTCACTTGAAAAAGAAAAATATTTTGTCAGTTTACGTTCTTCTGTATGTATAATTTCTAATATTATACAGAGTTGCAACTGGGATATAATATTGTGGCCTAACGCTTTGATGTCATTTCTAAAAACATTCATTAGTATAATCACCTCGTTTAATTTAAATAGAAATGTCTTGCAAATAGTCAAATAAACCAAAAATAAGTCAGGAAATTTATATTTTGTATTATCATTGATGCTTCTATGTTCGGAAAATAGTAGTATATATAATGCCCCAGTCATCAATTACATGACTGCAAGATGCTAACATGCATCAATAGATAAAAAGAAACAAATAATTAAAGTCAGTTTTGACTTCCATGGACATTTTACAAGTGTAGACATGAGAGTGCTGCATGTATGTTAACTGAGATTTCTCTGCATATTTGATTCCTCCACTATAAACATTCTGTACATTCACCCTATCTATTCCCATTTGATTTTATTACACCTCCACAAGATAAAACTTCAGCCTCCTTTCATCCAAGAAATAAAATCCAAGACTGGACTTTGGCATATACAATATTTTAGTTATTTATACTGCCCACATTCTATCTTCTGGCCTTGATTAACAACAGCAAAATGAAACAAACCATGTTCAAAATATCTATGGGTATTAGGAAGATTTAATGTCGAGTGTAAATCAATCATAGGCAGCGGATTGATAAAAAACTGGCCAACTAATTCAGGTAACTAATTGTTGCAGAATTTAAAATCTGACAGCAAATGCTCAATCAAAATAGCATGTAAAAATCCAATATTTTCAGTTGAAGTATACGACATGAAACTTTGTGCCATAACATGATGACAGTTTGGTGCACAACACAGTGATAACAATTCTGCCTTATGAAATGAAAGGTGTCCAATTTCCTTGAAATATCCATTGATGTCTCAACTTAATTTCATCCACAGAACCAAGCACAACAACTGCCACTACATCGACTACTAGCAGCGAAACAACAGGTACTAGATAATGCAGTACCAGCATTCACTGATCAGACTTTAAAAACATACATTACTTATCACCAAAAGTGACAAACAGTAGATGTTTCTTGATCAAACAATGTTCCTCAAAGAGGCCAAACCATCGGTTCATTCAGTACTAAAACTGTTCATGATTCTTAAGATTCATTAGAACTCCCAAAATTACCCACCCAATTTTTTGTTGAATTCATTGTTCACACATTTCTTGTAGTCAGTTTAAATTTCACTACCACACTTTACCTACTTTAGGAATCATAGTCCAATTTTCTTTCAATATCCATTGATGTCACTTCTTCATTTCATTCTCAGAACCAATCACATCTGCCACTGCATCAACTGCAGCTGCCACCAGCAGCGAAACAACAGGTACGAGGATAATGCAGCACCAACATTCACTGATCTGAACGGAATATGCGTGTACAAGTTGAATACATTCAGTTGACGACTACTACATTAAAAATTGATCAATACAATTGTGATAATTCCGTGCAAAACAGACAAAGGAATTTACATGCCAAAATGTTTCTTGATTCCAAACAACTCCAAATGTTATCCACACAATTATTAATGTAATCCTTGGCTCACATTTCTTCTCGTCAGTTTAATTTACACTGCTACACTTTACACGCTTTATGACACAAAAAGTGTCCAATTTACCTTCCATTTCCATTGCAATATCTATTGATGTCACATCTTCATTTCATTCACAGAACTAAGCACAACTGCCACTGCATCGACTACGTCCGCTACTAGTAGCGAAACAACAGGTACTAGGATAATGCAGCACCAGCATTCACTGGTTTGACTTTAAATGATACAATATTTACCAACACATGTGACAAACAACAGTTGATGCTTGATCAAGTCATTAGCCAATCTTTCTCAAAGAGACCAATCGATCAATCACTTCGAAGTTATTTGCAGAGAATTGTTGAACAATTCTAGAGAAACACTGTTCATTATACTTAAGATGCATTAGAACTCCCAAAATTACCCACCCAATTATTTGTTGAATTCATTGTTCACATTTCTTGTCGTCAGTTTAATTATCACTACCCCACTTTACCTGCTTTATGAATCAAATATAGTCCAATTTTCTTTCAATATCCATTGATGTCACATCTTCATTTCATTCTCAGAACCAAGCACAACAACTGCCACTGCATCGACTACATCTGCCACCAGCAGCGAAACAACAGGTACTAGGAGAATGCAGCACCAACATTCACTGATCTGAACGGAATATGCGTGTACAAGTTGAATACTTTCAGTTGACGACTACTACATTAAAAATAGTTCAATACAATTGTGATAATTCCGTGCAAAACTGACAAAGGAATTTAAATGCAAAAATATTTCATAATTCCAAACAACTCCAAATATTATCCACATAATTATTAATGTAATCCTTGGCTAACATTTCTTCTTGTCAGTTTAATTTACACTGTTACAATTTACATGCTTTATGACACGATAAGTGTTTAATTTACCATCCATTTCCATTGCAATATCTATTGATGTCACATCTTCATTTCATTCTCAGAACCAAGCAAAACCGCCACTGCATCGACTACATCCGCCACTAGCAGCGAAACAACAGGTACTAGGATAATGCAGCACCAGCATTCACTGATCAGACATTAAAATGATACAATATTTACCTACACATGTGACAAACAACGGTTGATGCTTGATCAAGTCATTAGCCAATCTTTCTCAAAGAGACCAATCTATCAGTCACTTCGAAGTTATTTGCTGAGAATTGTTGAACAATTCTAGAGAAACAACAGAGTGTGGTCAGGAGAATATTGCAAGAGAAAAATAAGTCACTTGAAAAAGAAAAATATTTTGTCAGTTTACGTTCTTCTGTATGTATAATTTCTAATATTATACAGAGTTGCAACTGGGATATAATATTGTGGCCTAACGCTTTGATGTCATTTCTAAAAACATTCATTAGTATAATCACCTCGTTTAATTTAAATAGAAATGTCTTGCAAATAGTCAAATAAGCCAAAAATAAGTCAGGCAATTTATATTTTGTATTATCATTGATGCTTCTATGTTCGGAAAATAGTAGTATATATAATGCCCCAGTCATCAATTACATGACTGCAAGATGCTAACATGCATCAATAGATAAAAAGAAACAAATAATTAAAGTCAGTTTTGACTTCCATGGACATTTTACAAGTGTAGACATGAGAGTGCTGCATGTATTTTAACTGAGATTTCTCTGCATATTTGATTCCTCCACTATAAACATTCTGTACATTCACCCTATCTATTCCCATTTGATTTTATTACACCTCCACAAGATAAAACTTCAGCCTCCTTTCATCCAAGAAATAAAATCCAAGACTGGACTTTGGCATATACAATATTTTAGTTATTTATACTGCCCACATTCTATCTTCTGGCCTTGATTAACAACAGCAAAATGAAACAAACCATGTTCAAAATATCTATGGGTATTAGGAAGATTTAATGTCGAGTGTAAATAAATCATAGGCAGCGGATTGATAAAAAACTGGCCAACTAATTCAGGTAACTAATTGTTGCAGAATTTAAAATCTGACATCAAATGCTCAATCAAAATAGCATGTAAAAATCCAATATTTTCAGTTGAAGTATACGACATGAAACTTTGTGCCATAACATGATGACAGTTTGGTGCACAACACAGTGATAACAATTCTGCCTTATGAAATGAAAGGTGTCCAATTTCCTTGAAATATCCATTGATGTCTCAACTTAATTTCATCCACAGAACCAAGCACAACAACTGCCACTACATCGACTACTAGCAGCGAAACAACAGGTACTAGATAATGCAGTACCAGCATTCACTGATCAGACTTTAAAAACATACATTACTTATCACCAAAAGTGACAAACAGTAGATGTTTCTTGATCAAACAATGTTCCTCAAAGAGGCCAAACCATCGGTTCATTCAGTACTAAAACTGTTCATGATTCTTAAGATTCATTAGAACTCCCAAAATTACCCACCCAATTTTTTGTTGAATTCATTGTTCACACATTTCTTGTAGTCAGTTTAAATTTCACTACCACACTTTACCTACTTTAGGAATCATAGTCCAATTTTCTTTCAATATCCATTGATGTCACTTCTTCATTTCATTCTCAGAACCAAGCACATCTGCCACTGCATCGACTGCAGCTGCCACCAGCAGCGAAACAACAGGTACGAGGATAATGCAGCACCAACATTCACTGATCTGAACGGAATATGCGTGTACAAGTTGAATACATTCAGTTGACGACTACTACATTAAAAATTGATCAATACAATTGTGATAATTCCGTGCAAAACAGACAAAGGAATTTACATGCCAAAATGTTTCTTGATTCCAAACAACTCCAAATGTTATCCACACAATTATTAATGTAATCCTTGGCTCACATTTCTTCTCGTCAGTTTAATTTACACTGCTACACTTTACACGCTTTATGACACAAAAAGTGTCCAATTTACCTTCCATTTCCATTGCAATATCTATTGATGTCACATCTTCATTTCATTCACAGAACTAAGCACAACTGCCACTGCATCGACCAGGTCCGCTACTAGTAGCGAAACAACAGGTACTAGGATAATGCAGCACCAGCATTCACTGGTTTGACTTTAAATGATACAATATTTACCAACACATGTGACAAACAACAGTTGATGCTTGATCAAGTCATTAGCCAATCTTTCTCAAAGAGACCAATCGATCAATCACTTCGAAGTTATTTGTAGAGAATTGTTGAACAATTCTAGAGAAACACTGTTCATTATACTTAAGATGCATTAGAACTCCCAAAATTACCCACCCAATTATTTGTTGAATTCATTGTTCACATTTCTTGTCGTCAGTTTAATTATCACTACCCCACTTTACCTGCTTTATGAATCAAAAATAGTCCAATTTTCTTTCAATATCCATTGATGTCACATCTTCATTTCATTCTCAGAACCAAGCACAACAACTGCCACTGCATCGACTACATCTGCCACCAGCAGCGAAACAACAGGTACTAGGAGAATGCAGCACCAACATTCACTGATCTGAACGGAATATGCGTGTACAAGTTGAATACTTTCAGTTGACGACTACTACATTAAAAATAGTTCAATACAATTGTGATAATTCCGTGCAAAACTGACAAAGGAATTTAAATGCAAAAATATTTCATAATTCCAAACAACTCCAAATATTATCCACATAATTATTAATGTAATCCTTGGCTAACATTTCTTCTTGTCAGTTTAATTTACACTGTTACACTTTACATGCTTTATGACACGATAAGTGTTTAATTTACCATCCATTTCCATTGCAATATCTATTGATGTCACATCTTCATTTCATTCTCAGAACCAAGCACAACCGCCACTGCATCGACTACATCCGCCACTAGCAGCGAAACAACAGGTACTAGGATAATGCAGCACCAGCATTCACTGATCAGACATTAAAATGATACAATATTTACCAACACATGTGACAAACAACGGTTGATGCTTGATCAAGTCATTATCCAATCTTTCTCAAAGAGACCAATCTATCAGTCACTTCGAAGTTATTTGCTGAGAATTGTTGAACAATTCTAGAGAAACAACAGAGTGTGGTCAGGAGAATATTGCAAGAGAAAAATAAGTCACTTGAAAAAGAAAAATATTTTGTCAGTTTACGTTCTTCTGTATGTATAATTTCTAATATTATACAGAGTTGCAACTGGGATATAATATTGTGGCCTAACGCTTTGATGTCATTTCTAAAAACATTCATTAGTATAATCACCTCGTTTAATTTAAATAGAAATGTCTTGCAAATAGTCAAATAAGCCAAAAATAAGTCAGGCAATTTATATTTTGTACTATCATTGATGCTTCTATGTTCGGAAAATAGTAGTATATATAATGCCCCAGTCATCAATTACATGACTGCAAGATGCTAACATGCATCAATAGATAAAAAGAAACAAATAATTAAAGTCAGTTTTGACTTCCATGGACATTTTACAAGTGTAGACATGAGAGTGCTGCATGTATTTTAACTGAGATTTCTCTGCATAGTTGATTCCTCCACTATAAACATTCTGTACATTCACCCTATCTATTCCCATTTGATTTTATTACACCTCCACAAGATAAACCTTCTGCCTCCTTTCATCCAAGAAATAAAATCCAAGACTGGACTTTTGCATATACAATATTTTAGTTATTTATACTGCCCACATTTTATCTTCTGGCCTTGATTAACAACAGCAAAATGAAACAAACCATGTTCAAAATATCTATGGGTATTAGGAAGATTTAATGTCGAGTTTAAATAAATCATAGGCAGCGGATTGATAAAAAACTGGCCAACTAATTCAGGTAACTAATTGTTGCAGAATCTTAAATCTAACAGCAAATGCTCAATCAAAATAGCATGTAAAAATCCAATATTTTCAGTTGAAGTATACGACATGAAACTATGTGCCATAACATGTTGACAGTTTGGTGCACAACAGAGTGATAACAATTCTGCCTTATGAAATAAAAGGTGTCCAATTTCCTTGAAATATCCATTGATGTCTCAACTTAATTTCATCCACAGAACCAAGCACAACAACTGCCACTACATCGACTACTAGCAGCGAAACAACAGGTACTAGATAATGCAGCACCAGCATTCACTGATCAGACTTTAAAAACATACATTACTTATCACCAAAAGTGACAAACAGTAGATGTTTCTTGATCAAACAATGTTCCTCAAAGAGGCCAAACCATCGGTTCATTCAGTACTAAAACTGTTCATGATTCTTAAGATTCATTAGAACTCCCAAAATTACCCACCCAATTGTTTGTTGAATTCATTGTTCACACATTTCTTGTAGTCAGTTTAAATTTCACTACCCCACTTTACCTGCTTTAGGAATCAAAAATCGTCCAATTTTCTTTCAATATCCATTGATGTCACTTCTTCATTTCATTCTCAGAACCAAACACAACTGCCACTGCATCGACTACAGCTGCCACCAGCAGCGAAACAACAGGTACGAGGATAATGCAGCACCAACATTCACTGATCTGAACGGAATATGCGTGTACAAGTTGCATACTTTCAGTTGACGACTACTGCATTAAAAATTGATCAATACAATTGTGATAATTCCGTGCAAAACGGACAAAGGAATTTACATGCCAAAATGTTTCTTGATTCCAAACAACTCCAAATGTTATCCACACAATTATTAATGTAATCCTTGGCTCACATTTCTTCTCGTCAGTTTAATTTACACTGCTACACTTTACATGCTTTATGACACGATAAGTGTTTAATTTACCTTTCATTTCCATGAAGTTATTTATACTGCCCACATTCTATCTTCTGACCTTGTTTAACAACAGCAAAATGAAACAAACCATGTTCAAAATATCTATGGGTATTAGGAAGATTTAATGTCGAGTGTAAATAAATCATAGGCAGCAGATTGATAAAAAACTGGCCAACTAATTCAGGTAACTAATTGTTGCAGAATTTTAAATCTAACAGCAAATGCTCAATCAAAATAGCATGTAAAAATCCAATATTTTCAGTCGAAGTATACGACATGAAACTTTGTGCCATAACATGATGACAGTTTGGTGCACAACACAGTGATAACAATTCTGCCTTATGAAATAAAAGGTGTCCAATTTCCTTGAAATATCCATTGATGTCTCATCTTAATTTCATCCACAGAACCAAGCACAACAACTGCCACTACATCGACTACTAGCAGCGAAACAACAGGTACTAGATAATGCAGCACCAGCATTCACTGATCAGACTTTAAAAACATACATTACTTATTACCAAAAGTGACAAACAGTAGATGTTTCTTGATCAAACAATGTTCCTCAAAGAGGCCAAACCATCGGTTCATTCGGTACCAAAACTGTTCATGATTCTAAAGATTCATTAGAACTCCCAAAATTACCCACCCAATTTTTTGTTGAATTCATTGTTCACACATTTCTTGTAGTCAGTTTAAATTTCACTACCCCACTTTAACTGCTTTAGGAATCAAAAATAGTCCAATTTTCTTTCAATATCCATTGATGTCACTTTTTCATTTCATTCTCAGAACCAAGCACAACTGCCACTGCATCGACTACAGCTGCCACCAGCAGAGAAACAACAGGTACGAGGATAATGCAGCACCAACATTCACTGATCTGAACGGAATATGCGTGTACAAGTTGAATACTTTCAGTTGACGACTACTACATTAAAAATTGATCAATACAATTGTGATAATTCCTTACAAAACTGACAAAGGAATTTACATGCCAAAATGTTTCTTGATTCCAAACAACTCCAAATGTTATCCACACAATTATTAATGTAATCCTTGGCTCACATTTCTTCTCGTCAGTTTAATTTACACTGCTACACTTTACATGCTTTCTGACACGATAAGTGTTTACTTTACCTTCCATTTCCATTGAAATATCTATTGATGTCACATCTTCATTTCATTCTCAGAACCAAGCACAACTGCCACTGCATCGACTACGTCCGCCACTAGCAGCGAAACAACAGGTACTAGGATAATGCAGCACCAGCATTCACTGATCAGACATTAAAATGATACAATATTTACCTACACATGTGACAAACAACGGTTGATGCTTGATCAAGTCATTAGCCAATCTTTCTCAAAGAGACCAATCTATCAGTCACTTCGAAGTTATTTGCTGAGAATTGTTGAACAATTCTAGAGAAACAACAGAGTGTGGTCAGGAGAATATTGCAAGTGAAAAATAAGTCACTTGAAAAAGAAAAATATTTTGTCAGTTTACGTTCTTCGGTATGTATAATTTCTAATATTATACAGAGTTGCAACTGGGATATAATATTGTGGCCTAACGCTTTGATGTCATTTCTAAAAACATTCATTAGTATAATCACCTCGTTTAATTTAAATAGAAATGTCTTGCAAATAGTCAAATAAGCCAAAAATAAGTCAGGCAATTTATATTTTGTATTATCATTGATGCTTCTATGTTCCGAAAATAGTAGTATATATAATGCCCCAGTCATCAATTACATGACTGCAAGATGCTAACATGCATCAATAGATAAAAAGAAACAAATAATTAAAGTCAGTTTTGACTTCCATGGACATTTTACAAGTGTAGACATGAGAGTGCTGCATGTATTTTAACTGAGATTTCTCTGCATAGTTGATTCCTCCATTATAAACATTCTGTACATTCACCCTATCTATTCCCATTTGATTTTATTACACCTCCACAAGATAAAACTTCAGCCTCCTTTCATCCAAGAAATAAAATCCAAGACTGGACTTTGGCATATACAATATTTTAGTTATTTATACTGCCCACATTCTATCTTCTGGCCTTGATTAACAACAGCAAAATGAAACAAACCATGTTCAAAATATCTATGGGTATTAGGAAGATTTAATGTCGAGTGTAAATAAATCATAGGCAGCGGATTGATAAAAAACTGGCCAACTAATTCAGGTAACTAATTGTTGCAGAATTTAAAATCTGACAGCAAATGCTCAATCAAAATAGCATGTAAAAATCCAATATTTTCAGTTGAAGTATACGACATGAAACTTTGTGCCATAACATGATGACAGTTTGGTGCACAACACAGTGATAACAATTCTGCCTTATGAAATAAAAGGTGTCCAATTTCCTTGAAATATCCATTGATGTCTCAACTTAATTTCATCCACAGAACCAAGCACAACAACTGCCACTACATCGACTACTAGCAGCGAAACAACAGGTACTAGATAATGCAGCACCAGCATTCACTGATCAGACTTTAAAAACATACATTACTTATCACCAAAAGTGACAAACAGTAGATGTTTCTTGATCAAACAATGTTCCTCAAAGAGGCCAAACCATCGGTTCATTCAGTACTAAATCTGTTCATGATTCTCAAGATTCATTAGAACTCCCAAAATTACCCACCCAATTTTTTGTTGAATTCATTGTTCACACATTTCTTGTAGTCAGTTTAAATTTCACTACCCCACTTTACCTGCTTTAGGAATCAAAAATAGTCCAATTTTCTTTCAATATCCATTGATGTCACTTCTTCATTTCATTCTCAGAACCAAGCACAACTGCCACTGCAACGACTACAGCTGCCACCAGCAGCGAAACAACAGGTACGAGGATAATGCAGCACCAACATTCACTGATCTGAACGGAATATGTGTGTACAAGTTGAATACTTTCAGTTGAAGACTACTACATTAAAAATTGATCAATACAATTATGATAATTCCGTGCAAAACTGACAAAGGAATTTACATGCCAAAATGTTTCTTGATTCCAAACTACTCCAAATGTTATCCACACAATTATTAATGTAATCCTTGGCGCACATTTCTTCTCGTCAGTTTAATTTACACTGCTACACTTTACATGCTTTATGACACAAAAAGTGTCCAATTTACCTTCCATTTCCATTGCAATATCTATTGATGTCACATCTTCATTTCATTCACAGAACCAAGCACAACTGCCACTGCATCAACTACGTCCGCCACTAGTAACGAAACAACAGGTACTAGAATAATGCAGCACCAGCATTCACTGGTTTGACTTTAAATGATACAATATTTACCAACACATGTGACAAACAACAGTTGATGCTTGATCAAGTCATTAGCCAATCTTTCTCAAAGAGACCAATCGATCAGTCACTTCGAAGTTATTTGCTGAGAATTGTTGAACAATTCTAGAGAAACACTGTTCATTATACTTAAGATGCATTAGAACTCCCAAAATTACCCACCCAATTATTTGTTGAATTCATTGTTCACATTTCTTGTCGTCAGTTTAATTATCACTACCCCACTTTACCTGCTTTATGAATCAAAAATAGTCCAATTTTCTTTCAATATCCATTGATGTCACATCTTCATTTCATTCTCAGAACCAAGCACAACAACTGCCACTGCATCGACTACATCTGCCACCAGCAGCGAAACAACAGGTACTAGGAGAATGCAGCACCAACATTCACTGATCTGAACGGAATATGCGTGTACAAGTTGAATACTTTCAGTTGACGTCTACTACATTAAAAATAGTTCAATACAATTGTGATAATTCCGTGCAAAACTAACAAAGGAATTTAAATGCAAAAATATTTCATACTTCCAAACAACTCCAAATATTATCCACACAATTATTAATGTAATCCTTGGCTAACATTACTTCTTGTCAGTTTAATTTACACTGTTACACTTTACATGCTTTATGACACGATAAGTGTTTAATTTACCTTCCATTTCCATTGCAATATCTATTGATGTCACATCTTCATTTCATTCTCAGAACCAAGCACAACCACCACTGCATCGACTACATCTGCCACTAGCAGCGAAACAACAGGTACTAGGATAATGCAGCACCAGCATTCACTGATCAGACATTAAAATGATACAATATTTACAAACACATGTGACAAACAACGGTTGATGCTTGATCAAGTCATTAGCCAATCTTTCTCAAAGAGACCAATCTATCAGTCACTTCGAAGTTATTTGCTGAGAATTGTAGAACAACTCTGGAGAAACAACAGAGTGTGTTCAGGAGAATATTGCAAGAGAAAAATAAGTCACTTGAAAAAGAAAAATATTTTGTCAGTTTACGTTCTTCTGTATGTATAATTTCTAATATTATACAGAGTTGCATCTGGGATATAATATTGTGGCCTAACACTTTGATGTCATTTCTAAAAACATTCATTAGTATAATCACCTCGTTTAATTTATATAGAAATGTCTTGCAAATATTCAAATAAGCCAAAAATAAGTCAGGCAATTTATATTTTGTATTATCATTGATGCTTCTATGTTCGGAAAATAGTAGTATATATAATGCCCCAGTCATCAATTACGTGACTGCAAGATGCTAACATGCATCAATAGATAAAAAGAAACAAATAATTAAAGTCAGTTTTGACTTCCATGGACATTTTACAAGTGTAGACATGAGAGTGCTGCGTGTATTTTAACTGAGATTTCTCTGCATAGTTGATTCCTCCACTATAAACATTCTGTACATTCACCCTATCTATTCCCATTTGATTTTATTACACCTCCACAAGATAAACCTTCAGCCTCCTTTCATCCAAGAAATAAAATCCAAGACTGGACTTTTGCACATACAATATTTTAGTTATTTATACTGCCCACATTCTATCTTCTGGCCTTGATTAACAACAGCAAAAATGAAACAAACCATGTTCAAAATATCTATGGGTATTAGGAAGTTTTAATGTCGAGTGTAAATAAATCATAAGCAGCGGATTGATAAAAAACTGGCCAACTAATTCAGGTAACTAATTGTTGCAGAATTTTAAATCTAACAGCAAATGCTCAATCAAAATAGCATGTAAAAATCCAATATTTTCAGTTGAAGTATACGACATGAAACTTTGTGCCATAACATGATGACAGTTTGGTGCACAACACAGTGATAACAATTCTGCCTTATGAAATAAAAGGTGTCCAATTTCCTTGAAATATCCATTGATGTTTCAACTTAATTTCATCCACAGAACCAAGCACAACAACTGCCACTACATCGACTACTAGCAGCGAAACAACAGGTACTAGATAATGCAGCACCAGCATTCACTGATCAGACTTTAAAAACATACATTACTTATCACCAAAAGTGACAAACAGTAGATGTTTCTTGATCAAACAATGTTCCTCAAAGAGGCCAAACCATCGGTTCATTCGGTACCAAAACTGTTCATGATTCTTAAAATTCATTAGAACTCCCAAAATTACCCACCAAATTTATTGTTGAATTCATTGTTCACACATTTCTTGTAGTCAGTTTAAATTTCACTACCCCACTTTAACTGCTTTAGGAATCAAAAATAGTCCAATTTTCTTTCAATATCCATTGATGTCACTTTTTCATTTCATTCTCAGAACCAAGCACAACTGCCACTGCATCGACTACAGCTGCCACCAGCAGAGAAACAACAGGTACGAGGATAATGCAGCACCAACATTCACTGATCTGAACGGAATATGCGTGTACAAGTTGAATACTTTCAGTTGACGACTACTACATTAAAAATTGATCAATACAATTGTGATAATTCCTTACAAAACTGACAAAGGAATTTACATGCCAAAATGTTTCTTGATTCCAAACAACTCCAAATGTTATCCACACAATTATTAATGTAATCCTTGGCTCACATTTCTTCTCGTCAGTTTAATTTACACTGCTACACTTTACATGCTTTCTGACACGATAAGTGTTTAATTTACCTTCCATTTCCATTGCAATATCTATTGATGTCACATCTTCATTTCATTCTCAGAACCAAGCACAACCGCCACTGCATCGACTACATCCGCCACTAGTAGCGAAACAACAGGTACTAGGATAATGCAGCACCAGCAATCACTGATCAGACATTAAAATGATACAATATTTACCTACACATGTGACAGTAAACGGTTGATGCTTGATCAAGTCATTAGCCAATCTTTCTCAGAGACCAATCTATCAGTCACTTCGAAGATATTTGCTGAGAATTGTTGAACAATTCTAGAGAAACAACAGAGTGTGGTCAGGAGAATATTGCAAGAGAAAAATAAGTCACTTGAAAAAGAAAAATATTTTGTCAGTTTACGTTCTTCTGTATGTATAATTTCTAATATTATACAGAGTTGCAACTGGGATATAATATTGTGGCCTAACTCTTTGATGTCATTTCTAAAAACATTCATTAGTATAATCACCTCGTTTAATTTAAATAGAAATGTCTTGCAAATAGTCAAATAATCCAAAAATAAGTCAGGCAATTTATATTTTGTATTATCATTGATGCTTCTATGTTCGGAAAATAGTAGTATATATAATGCCCCAGTCATCAATTACATGACTGCAAGATGCTAACATGCATCAATAGATAAAAAGAAACAAATAATTAAAGTCAGTTTCGACTTCCATGGACATTTTACAAGTGTAGACATGAGAGTGCTGCATGTATTTTAACTGAGATTTCTCTGCATATTTGATTCCTCCACTATAAACATTCTGTACATTCACCCTATCTATTCCCATTTGATTTTATTACACCTCCACAAGATAAACCTTCAGCCTCCTTTCATCCAAGAAATAAAATCCAAGACTGGACTTTTGCATTTTCAATATTTTAGTTATTTATACTGCCCACATTCTATCTTCTGGCCTTGATTAACAACAGCAAAATGAAACAAACCATGTTCAAAATATCTATGGGTATTAGGAAGATTTAATGTCGAGTGTAAATAAATCATAGGCAGCGGATTGATAAAAAACTGGCCAACTAATTCAGGTAACTAATTGTTGCAGAATTTTAAATCTAACAGCAAATGCTCAAACAAAATAGTATGTAAAAATCCAATATTTTCAGTTGAAGTATACGACATGAAACTTTGTGCCATAACATGATGACAGTTCGGTGCACAACACAGTGATAACAATTCTGCCTTATGAAATAAAAGGTGTCCAATTTCCTTGAAATATCCATTGATGTCTCAACTTAATTTCATCCACAGAACCAAGCACAACAACTGCCACTACATCGACTACTAGCAGCGAAACAACAGGTACTAGATAATGCAGCACCAGCATTCACTGATCAGACTTTAAAAACATACATTACTTATCACCAAAAGTGACAAACAATAGATGTTTCTTGATCAAACAATGTTCCTCAAAGAGGCCAAACCATCGGTTCATTCGGTACCAAAACAGTTCATGATTCTTAAGATTCATTAGAACTCCCAAAATTACCCACCCAATTTTTTGTTGAATTCATTTTTCACACATTTCTTGTAGTCAGTTTAAATTTCACTACCCCACTTTACCTGCTTTAGGAATCAAAAATAGTCCAATTTTCTTTCAATATCCATTGATGTCACTTCTTCATTTCATTCTCAGAACCAAGCACAACTGCCACTGCATCGACTACAGCTGCCACCAGCAGCGAAACAACAGGTACGAGGATAATGCAGCACCAACATTCACTGATCTGAACGGAATATGCGTGTACAAGTTGAATACTTTCAGTTGACGACTACTACATTAAAAATTGATCAATACAATTGTGATAATTCCGTGCAAAACTGAAAAAGGAATTTACATGCCAAAATGTTTCTTGATTCCAAACAACTCCAAATGTTATCTACACAATTATTAATGTAATCCTTGGCTCACATTTCTTCTCGTCATTTTAATTTACACTGTTACACTTTACATGCTTTATGACACGACAAGTGTTTAATTCACCTTCCATTTCCATTGCAATATCTATTGATGTCACATCTTCATTTCATTCTCAGAACCAAGCACAACCGCCACTGCATCGACTACATCCGCCACAAGCAGCGAAACAACAGGTACTAGGATAATGCAGCACCAGCATTCACTGATCAGACATTAAAATGATACAATATTTACCAACACATGTGACAAACAACGGTTGATGTTTGATCAAGTCATTAGCCAATCTTTCTCAAAGAGACCAATCTATCAGTCACTTCGAAGTTATTTGCTGAGAATTGTTGAACAATTCTAGAGAAACACTGTTCATTATACTTAAGATGCATTAGAACTTCCAAAATTACCCACCCAATTATTTGTTGAATTCATTGTTCACATTTCTTGTCGTCAGTTTAATTATCACTACCCCACTTTACCTGCTTTATGAATCAAAAATAGTCCAATTTTCTTTCAATATCCATTGATGTCACATCTTCATTTCATTCTCAGAACGAAGCACAACAACTGCCACTGCATCGACTACATCTGCCACCAGCAGCGAAACAACAGGTACTAGGAGAATGCAGCACCAACATTCACTGATCTGAACGGAATATGCGTGTACAAGTTGAATACTTTCAGTTGACGACTACTACATTAAAAATAGTTCAATACAATTGTGATAATTCCGTGCAAAACTGACAAAGGAATTTACATGCCAAAATGTTTCTTGATTCCAAACAACTCCAAATGTTATCTACACAATTATTAATGTAATCCTTGGCTCACATTTCTTCTCGTCATTTTAATTTACACTGTTACACTTTACATGCTTTATGACACGACAAGTGTTTAATTTACCTTCCATTTCCATTGCAATATCTATTGATGTCACATCTTCATTTCATTCTCAGAACCAAGCACAACCGCCACTGCATCGACTACATCCGCCACAAGCAGCGAAACAACAGGTACTAGGATAATGCAGCACCAGCATTCACTGATCAGACATTAAAATGATACAATATTTACCAACACATGTGACAAACAACGGTTGATGTTTGATCAAGTCATTAGCCAATCTTTCTCAAATAGACCAATCTATCAGTCACTTCGAAGTTATTTGCTGAGAATTGTTGAACAATTCTAGAGAAACACTGTTCATTATACTTAAGATGCATTAGAACTCCCAAAATTACCCACCCAATTATTTGTTGAATTCATTGTTCACATTTCTTGTCGTCAGTTTAATTATCACTACCCCACTTTACCTGCTTTATGAATCAAAAATAGTCCAATTTTCTTTCAATATCCATTGATGTCACATCTTCATTTCATTCTCAGAACGAAGCACAACAACTGCCACTGCATCGACTACATCTGCCACCAGCAGCGAAACAACAGGTACTAGGAGAATGCAGCACCAACATTCACTGATCTGAACGGAATATGCGTGTACAAGTTGAATACTTTCAGTTGACGACTACTACATTAAAAATAGTTCAATACAATTGTGATAATTCCGTGCAAAACTGACAAAGGAATTTAAATGCAAAAATATTTCATAATTCCAAACAACTCCAAATATTATCCACACAATTATTAATGTAATCCTTGGCTAACATTTCTTCTAGTCAGTTTAATTTACACTGTTACACTTTACATGCTTTATGACACGATAAGTGTTTAATTTACCTTCCATTTCCATTGCAATATCTATTGATGTCACATCTTCATTTCATTCTCAGAACCAAGCACAACCGCCACTGCATCGACTGCATCCGCCACTAGCAGCGAAACAACAGGTACTAGGATAATGCAGCACCAGCATTCACTGATCAGACATTAAAATGATACAATATTTACCAACACATGTGACAAACAACGGTTGATGCTTGATCAAGTCATTAGCCAATCTTTCTCAAAGAGACCAATCTATCAGTCACTTTGAAGTTATTTGCTGAGAATTGTTGAACAATTCTAGAGAAACAACAGAGTGTGGTCAGGAGAATATTGCAAGAGAAAAATAAGTCACTTGAAAAAGAAAAATATTTTGTCAGTTTACGTTCTTCTGTATGTATAATTTCTAATATTATACAGAGTTGCAACTGGGATATAATATTGTGGCCTAACGCTTTGATGTCATTTCTAAAAACATTCATTAGTATAATCACCTCGTTTAATTTAAATAGAAATGTCTTGCAAATAGTCAAATAAACCAAAAATAAGTCAGGCAATTTATATTTTGTATTATCATTGATGCTTCTATGTTCGGAAAATAGTAGTATATATAATGCCCCAGTCATCAATTACATGACTGCAAGATGCTAACATGCATCAATAGATAAAAAGAAACAAATAATTAAAGTCAGTTTTGACTTCCATGGACATTTTACAAGTGTAGACATGAGAGTGCTGCATGTATTTTAACTGAGATTTCTCTGCATAGTTGATTCCTCCACTATAAACATTCTGTACATTCACCCTATCTATTCCCATTTGATTTTATTACACCTCCACAAGATAAACCTTCAGCCTCCTTTCATCCAAGAAATAAAATCCAAGACTGGACTTTTGCATATACAATATTTTAGTTATTTATACTGCCCACATTCTATCTTCTGGCCTTCATTAACAACAGCAAAATGAAACAAACCATGTTCAAAATATCTATGGGTATTAGGAAGATTTAATGTCGAGTGTAAATAAATCATAGGCAGCGGATTGATAAAAAAACTGGCCAACTAATTCAGGTAACTAATTGTTGCAGAATTTTAAATCTAACAGCAAATGCTCAATCAAAATAGCATGTAAAAATCCAATATTTTCTGTTGAAGTATACGACATGAAACTTTGTGCCATAACATGATGACAGTTTGGTGCACAACACAGTGATAACAATTCTGCCTTATGAAATAAAAGGTGTCCAATTTCCTTGAAATATCCATTGATGTCTCAACTTAATTTCATCCACAGAACCAAGCACAACAACTGCCACTACATCGACTACTAGCAGCGAAACAACAGGTACTAGATAATGCAGCACCAGCATTCACTGATCAGACTTTAAAAACATACATTACTTATCACCAAAAGCGACAAACAGTAGATGTTTCTTGATCAAACAATGTTCCTCAAAGAGGCCAAACCATCGGTTCATTCGGTACCAAAACTGTTCATGATTCTTAAGATTCATTAGAACTCCCAAAATTACCCACCCAATTTTTTGTTGAATTCATTTTTCACACATTTCTTGTAGTCAGTTTATATTTCACTACCCCACTTTACCTGCTTTAGGAATCAAAAATAGTCCAATTTTCTTTCAATATCCATTGATGTCACTTTTTCATTTCATTCTCAGAACCAAGCACAACTGCCACTGCATCGACTACAGCTGCCACCAGCAGCGAAACAACAGGTACGAGGATAATGCAGCACCAACATTCACTGATCTGAACGGAATATGCGTGTACAAGTTGAATACTTTCAGTTGACGACTACTACATTAAAAATTGATCAATACAATTGTGATAATTCCGTGCAAAACTGACAAAGGAATTTACATGCCAAAATGTTTCTTGATTCCAAACAACTCCAAATGTTATCCACACAATTATTAATGTAATCCTTGGCTCACATTTCTTCTCGTCAGTTTAATTTACACTGCAACACTTTACATGCTTTATGACACAAAAAGTGTCCAATTTACCTTCCATTTCCATTGCAATATCTATTGATGTCACATCTTCATTTCATTCACAGAACCAAGCACAACTGCCACTGCATCGACTACGTCCGCCACTAGCAGCGAAACAACAGGTACTAGGATAATGCAGCACCAGCATTCACTGATCAGACATTAAAATGATACAATATTTACCAACACATGTGACAAACAACAGTTGATGCTTGATCAAGTCATTAGCCAATCTTTCTCAAAGAGACCAATCGATCAGTCACTTCGAAGTTATTTGCTGAGAATTGTTGAACAATTCTAGAGAAACACTGTTCATTATACTTAAGATGCATTAGAACTCCCAAAATTACCCACCCAATTATTTGTTGAATTCATTGTTCACATTTCTTGTCGTCAGTTTAATTATCACTACCCCACTTAACCTGCTCTATGAATCAAAAATAGTCCAATTTTCTTTCAATATCCATTGATGTCACATCTTCATTTCATTCTCAGAACCAAGCACAACAACTGCCACTGCATCGACTACATCTGCCACCAGCAGTGAAACAACAGGTACTAGGAGAATGCAGCACCAACATTCACTGATCTGAACGGAATATGCGTGTACAAGTTGAATACTTTCAGTTGACGACTACTACATTAAAAATAGTTCAATACAATTGTGATAATTCCGTGCAAAACTGACAAAGGAATTTAAATGCAAAAATATTTCATAATTCCAAACAACTCCAAATATTATCCACACAATTATTAATGTAATCCTTGGCTAACATTTCTTCTTGTCACTTTAATTTACACTGTTACACTTTACATGCTTTATGACACGATAAGTGTTTAATTTACCTTCCATTTCCATTGCAATATCTATTGATGTCCCATCTTCATTTCATTCTCAGAACCAAGCACAACCGCCACTGCATCGACTACATCCGCCACTAGCAGCGAAACAACAGGTACTAGGATAATGCAGCACCAGCATTCACTGATCAGACATTAAAATGATACAATATTTACCAACACATGTGACAAACAACGGTTGATGCTTGATCAAGTCATTAGCCAATCTTTCTCAAAGAGACCAATCTATCAGTCACTTCGAAGTTATTTGCTGAGAATTGTTGAACAATTCTAGAGAAACAACAGAGTGTGTTCAGGAGAATATTGCAAGAGAAAAATAAGTCACTTGAAAAAGAAAAATATTTTGTCAGTTTACGTTCTTCTGTATGTATAATTTCTAATATTATACAGAGTTGCAACTGGGATATGAGATTGTGGCCTAACGCTTTGATGTCATTTCTAAAAACATTCATTAGTATAATCACCTCGTTTAATTTAAATAGAAATGTCTTGCAAATATTCAAATAAGCCAAAAATAAGTCAGGCAATTTATATTTTGTATTATCATTGATGCTTCTATGTTCGGAAAATAGTAGTATATATAATGCCCCAGTCATCAATTACATGACTGCAAGATGCTAACATGCATCAATAGATAAAAAGAAACAAATAATTAAAGTCAGTTTTGACTTCCATGGACATTTTACAAGTGTAGACATGAGAGTGCTGCATGTATTTTAACTGAGATTTCTCTGCATAGTTGATTCCTCCACTATAAACATTCTGTACATTCACCCTATCTATTCCCATTTGATTTTATTACACCTCCACAAGATAAACCTTCAGCCTCCTTTCATCCAAGAAATAAAATCCAAGACTGGACTTTTGCATATACATTATTTTAGTTATTTATACTGCCCACATTCGATCTTCTGGCCTTGATTAACAACAGCAAAATGAAACAAAACAAGGTTAAAAATATCTATGGGTATTAGGAAGATTTAATGTCGAGTGTAAATAAATCATAGGCAGCGGATTGATAAAAAACTGGCCAACTAATTCAGTTAACTAATTGTTGCAGAATTTTAAATCTAACAGCAAATGCTCAATCAAAATAGCATGTAAAAATCCAATATTTTCAGTTGAAGTATACGACATGAAACTTTGTGCCATAACATGATGACAGTTTGGTGCACAACACACTGATAACAATTCTGCCTTATGAAATAAAAGGTGTCCAATTTCCTTGAAATATCCATTGATGTCTCAACTTAATTTCATCCACAGAACCAAGCACAACAACTGCCACTGCATCGACTACTAGCAGCGAAACAACAGGTACTAGATAATGCAGCACCAGCATTCACTGATCAGACTTTAAAAACATACATTACTTATCACCAAAAGTGACAAACAGTAGATGTTTCTTGATCAAACAATGTTCCTCAAAGAGGCCAAACCATCGGTTCATTCAGTACTAAAACTGTTCATGATTCTTAAGATTCATTAGAACTCCCAAAATTACCCACCCAATTTTTTGTTGAATTCATTGTTCACACATTTCTTGTAGTCAGTTTAAATTTCACTACCCCACTTTACCTGCTTTAGGAATCAAAAATAGTCCAATTTTCTTTCAATATCCATTGATGTCACTTCTTCATTTCATTCTCAGAACCAAGCACAACTGCCACTGCATCGACTACAGCTGCCACCAGCAGCGAAACAACAGGTACGAGGATAATGCAGCACCAACATTCACTGATCTGAACGGAATATGCGTGTACAAGTTGAATACTTTCAGTTGACGACTACTACATTAAAAATTGATCAATACAATTATGATAATTCCGTGCAAAACTGACAAAGGAATTTACATGCCAAAATGTTTCTTGATTCCAAACAACTCCAAATGTTATCCACACAATTATTAATGTAATCCTTGGCGCACATTTCTTCTCGTCAGTTTAATTTACACTGCTACACTTTACATGCTTTATTACACAAAAAGTGTCCAATTTACATTCCATTTCCATTGCAATATCTATTGATGTCACATCTTCATTTCATTCACAGAACCAAGCACAACTGCCACTGCATCGACTACGTCCGCCACTAGTAGCGAAACAACAGGTACTAGAATAATGCAGCACCAGCATTCACTGGTTAGACTTTAAATGATACAATATTTACCAACACATGTGACAAACAACAGTTGATGCTTGATCAAGTCATTAGCCAATCTTTCTCAAAGAGACCAATCGATCAGTCACTTCGATGTTATTTGCTGAGAATTGTTGAACAATTCTAGAGAAACACTGTTCATTACACTTAAGATGCATTAGAACTCCCAAAATTACCCACCCAATTATTTGTTGAATTCATTGTTCACATTTCTTGTCGTCAGTTTAATTATCACTACCCCACTTTACCTGCTTTATGAATCAAAAATAGTCCAATTTTCTTTCAATATCCATTGATATCACATCTTCATTTCATTCTCAGAACGAAGCACAACAACTGCCACTGCATCGACTACATCTGCCACCAGCAGCGAAACAACAGGTACTAGGAGAATGCAGCACCAACATTCACTGATCTGAACGGAATATGCGTGTACAAGTTGAATACTTTCAGTTGACGTCTACTACATTAAAAATAGTTCAATACAATTGTGATAATTCCGTGCAAAACTAACAAAGGAATTTAAATGCAAAAATATTTCATACTTCCAAACAACTCCAAATATTATCCACACAATTATTAATGTAATCCTTGGCTAACATTACTTCTTGTCAGTTTAATTTACACTGTTACACTTTACATGCTTTATGACACGATAAGTGTTTAATTTACCTTCCATTTCCATTGCAATATCTATTGATGTCACATCTTCTTTTCATTCTCAGAACCAAGCACAACCGCCACTGCATCGACTACATCCGCCACTAGCAGCGAAACAACAGGTACTAGGATAATGCAGCACCAGCATTCACTGATCAGACATTAAAATGATACAATATTTACCAACACATGTGACAAACAACGGTTGATGCTTGATCAAGTCATTAGCCAATCTTTCTCAAAGAGACCAATCTATCAGTCACTTCGAAGTTATTTGCTGAGAATTGTTGAACAATTCTAGAGAAACAACAGAGTGTGGTCAGGAGAATATTGCAAGAGAAAAATTAGTCACTTGAAAAAGAAAAATATTTAGTCAGTTTACGTTCTTCTGTATGTATAATTTCTAATATTATACAGAGTTGCAACTGGGATATAATATTGTGGCCTCACGCTTTGATGTCATTTCTAAAAACATTCATTAGTATAATCACCTCGTTTAATTTAAATAGAAATGTCTTGCAAATAGTCAAATAAGCCAAAAATAAGTCAGGCAATTTATATTTTGTATTATCATTGATGCTTCTATGTTCGGAAAATAGTAGTATATATAATGCCCCAGTCATCAATTACATGAGTGCAAGATGCTAACATGCATCAATAGATAAAAAGAAACAAATAATTAAAGTCAGTTTTGACTTCCATGGACATTTTACAAGTGTAGACATGAGAGTGCTGCATGTATTTTAACTGAGATTTCTCTGCATAGTTGATTCCTCCACTATAAACATTCTGTACATTCACACTATCTATTCCCATTTGATTTTATTACACCTCCACAAGATAAACCTTCTGCCTCATTTCATCCAAGAAATAAAATCCAAGACTGGACTTTTGCAAAAACAATATTTTAGTTATTTATACTGCCCACATTCTATCTTCTGGCCTTGATTAACAACAGCAAAATGAAACAAACCATGTTCAAAATATCTATGGGTATTAGGAAGATTTAATGTCGACTGTAAATAAATCATAGGCAGCAGATTGATAAAAAACTGGCCAACTAATTCAGGTAACTAATTGTTGCAGAATTTTAAATCTAACAACAAATGCTCAATCAAAATAGCATGTAAAAATCCAATATTTTCTGTCGAAATATACGAGATGAAACTTTGTGCCATAACATGATGACAGTTTGGTGCACAACACAGTGATAACAATTCTGCGTTATGAAATAAAAGGTGTCCAATTTCCTTGAAATATCCATTGATGTCTCATCTTAATTTCATCCACAGAACCAAGCACAACAACTGCCACTACATCGACTACTAGCAGCGAAACAACAGGTACTAGATAATGCAGCACCAGCATTCACTGATCAGACTTTAAAAACATACATTACTTATCACCAAATGTGACAAACAGTAGATGTTTCTTGATCAAACAATGTTCATCAAAGAGGCCAAACCATCGGTTCATTCGGTACCAAAACTGTTCATGATTCTTAAGATTCATTAGAACTGCCAAAATTACCCACCCAATTGTTTGTTGAATTCATTGTTCACACATTTCTTGTAGTCAGTTTAAATTTCACTACCCCACTTAACCTGCTTTAGGAATCAAAAATAGTCCAATTTTCTTTCAATATCCATTGATGTCACTTCTTCATTTCATTCTCAGAACCAAGCACAACTGCCACTGCATCGACTACAGCTGCCACCAGCAGCGAAACAACAGGTACGAGGATAATGCAGCACCAACATTCACTGATCTGAACGGAATATGCGTGTACAAGTTGAATACTTTCAGTTGACGACTACTGCATTAAAAATTGATCAATACAATTGTGATAATTCCGTGCAAAACTGACAAAGGAATTTACATGCCAAAATGTTTCTTGATTCCAAACAACTCCAAATGTTATCCACACAATTATTAATGTAATCCTTGGCTCACATTTCCTCTCTTCAGTTTAATTTACACTGCTACACTTTCAATGCTTTATGACACAAAAAGTATCCAATTTACCTTCCATTTCCATTGCAATATCTATTGATGTCACATCTTCATTTCATTAACAGAACCAAGCACAACTGCCACTGCATCGACTACGTCCGCCACTAGTAGCGAAAAAACAGGTACTAGGATAATGCAGCACCAGCATTCATTGGTTTGACTTTAAATGATACAATATTTAGCAACACATGTGACAAACAACAGTTGATGCTTGATCAAGTCATTAGCCAATCTTTCTCAAAGGGACCAATCGATCAGTCACTTCGAATTTATTTGCTGGAATTGTTGAACAATTCTAGAGAAACACTGTTCATTATACTTAAGATGCATTAGAACTCCCAAAATTACCCACCCAATTATTTGTTGAATTCATTGTTCACATTTCTTGTCGTCAGTTTAATTATCACTACCCCACTTTACCTGCTTTATGAATCAAAAATAGTCCAATTTTCTTTCAATATCCATTGATGTCACATCTTCATTTCAATCTCAGAACCAAGCACAACAACTGCCACTGCATCGACTACATCTGCCACCAGCAGCGAAACAACAGGTACTAGGAGAATGCAGCACCAACATTCACTGATCTGAACGGAATATGCGTGTACAAGTTGAATACTTTCAGTTGAAGACTACTACATTAAAAATAGTTCAATACAATTGTGATAATTCCGTGCAAAACTGACAAAGGAATTTAAATGCAAAAATATTTCATAATTCCAAACAACTCCAAATATTATCCACATAATTATTAATGTAATCCTTGGCTAACATTTCTTCTTGTCAGTTTAATTTACACTGTTACACTTTACATGCTTTATGACACGATAAGTGTTTAATTTACCTTCCATTTCCATTGCAATATCTATTGATGTCACATCTTCATTTCATTCTCAGAACCAAGCAAAACCGCCACTGCATCGACTACATCCGCCACTAGCAGCGAAACAACAGGTACTAGGATAATGCAGCACCAGCATTCACTGATCAGACATTAAAATGATACAATATTTACCAACACATGTGACAAACAACGGTTGATGCTTGATCAAGTCATTAGCCAATCTTTCTCAAAGAGACCAATCTATCAGTCACTTCGAAGTTATTTGCTGAGAATTGTTGAACAATTCTAGAGAAACAACAGAGTGTGGTCAGGAGAATATTGCAAGAGAAAAATAAGTCACTTGAAAAAGAAAAATATTTTGTCAGTTTACGTTCTTCTGTATGTATAATTTCTAATATTATACAGAGTTGCAACTGGGATATAATATTGTGGCCTAACGCTTTGATGTCATTTCTAAAAACATTCATTAGTATAATCACCTCGTTTAATTTAAATAGAAATGTCTTGCAAATAGTCAAATAAGCCAAAAATAAGTCAGGCAATTTATATTTTGTATTATCATTGATGCTTCTATGTTCGGAAAATAGTAGTATATATAATGCCCCAGTCATCAATTACATGACTGCAAGATGCTAACATGCATCAATAGATAAAAAGAAACAAATAATTAAAGTCAGTTTTGACTTCCATGGACATTTTACAAGTGTAGACATGAGAGTGCTGCATGTATTTTAACTGAGATTTCTCTGCATAGTTGATTCCTCCACTATAAACATTCTGTACATTCACCCTATCTATTCCCATTTGATTTTATTACACCTCCACAAGATAAACCTTCAGCCTCCTTTCATCCAAGAAATAAAATCCAAGACTGGAATTTTGCATATACATTATTTTAGTTATTTATACTGCCCACATTCTATCTTCTGGCCTTGATTAACAACAGCAAAATGAAACAAAACAAGGTTAAAAATATCTATGGGTATTAGGAAGATTTAATGTCGAGTGTAAATAAATCATAGGCAGCGGATTGATAAAAAACTGGCCAACTAATTCAGGTAACTAATTGTTGCAGAATTTTAAATCTAACAGCAAATGCTCAATCAAAATAGCATGTAAAAATCCAATATTTTCAGTTGAATTATACGACATGAAACTATGTGCCATAACATGTTGACAGTTTGGTGCACAACAGAGTGATAACAATTCTGCCTTATGAAATAAAAGGTGTCCAATTTCCTTGAAATATCCATTGATGTCTCAACTTAATTTCATCCACAGAACCAAGCACAACAACTGCCACTACATCGACTACTAGCAGCGAAACAACAGGTACTAGATAATGCAGCACCATCATTCACTGATCAGACTTTAAAAACATACATTACTTATCACCAAAAGTGACAAACAGTAGATGTTTCTTGTTCAAACAATGTTCCTCAAAGAGGCCAAACCATCGGTTCATTCGGTACCAAAACTGTTCATGATTCTTAAGATTCATTAGAACTCCCAAAATTACCCACCCAATTTTTTGTTGAATTCATTGTTCACACATTTCTTGTAGTCAGTTTAAATTTCACTACCCCACTTTACCTGCTTTAGGAATCAAAAATAGTCCAATTTTCTTTCAATATCCATTGATGTCACATCTTCATTTCATTCTCAGAACCAAGCACAACAACTGCCACTGCATCGACTACATCTGCCACCAGCAGTGAAACAACAGGTACTAGGAGAATGCAGCACCAACATTCACTGATCTGAACGGAATATGCGTGTACAAGTTGAATACTTTCAGTTGACGACTACTACATTAAAAATAGTTCAATACAATTGTGATAATTCCGTGCAAAACTGACAAAGGAATTTAAATGCAAAAATATTTCATAATTCCAAACAACTCCAAATATTATCCACACAATTATTAATGTAATCCTTGGCTAACATTTCTTCTTGTCAGTTTAATTTACACTGTTACACTTTACACGCTTTATGACACAATAAGTGTCCAATTTACCTTCCATTTCCATTGCAATATCTATTGATGTCACATCTTCATTTCATTCACAGAACCAAGCACAACTGCCACTGCATCGACTACATCCGCCACTAGTAGCGAAACAACAGGTACTAGGATAATGCAGCACCAGCATTCACTGGTTTGACTTTAAATGATACAATATTTACCATCACATGTGACAAACAACAGTTGATGCTTGATCAAGTCATTAGCCAATCTTTCTCAAAGAGACCAATCGATCAGTCACTTCGAAGTTATTTGCTGAGAATTGTTGAACAATTCTAGAGAAACACTGTTCATTATACTTAAGATGCATTAGAACTCCCAAAATTACCCACCCAATTATTTGTTGAATTCATTGTTCACATTTCTTGTCGTCAGTTTAATTATCACTACCCCACTTAACCTGCTTTATGAATCAAAAATAGTCCAATTTTCTTTCAATATCCATTGATGTCACATCTTCATTTCATTCTCAGAACCAAGCACAACAACTGCCACTGCATCGACTACATCTGACACCAGCAGTGTAACAACAGGTACTAGGAGAATGCAGCACCAACATTCACTGATCTGAACGGAATATGCGTGTACAAGTTGAATACTTTCAGTTGACGACTACTACATTAAAAATAGTTCAATACAATTGTGATAATTCCTTGCAAAACTGACAAAGGAATTTAAATGCAAAAATATTTCATAATTCCAAACAACTCCAAATATTATCCACACAATTATTAATGTAATCCTTGGCTCACATTTCTTCTTGTCAGTTTAATTTACACTGTTACACTTTACATGCTTTATGACACGATAAGTGTTTAATTTACCTTCCATTTCCATTGCAATATCTATTGATGTCACATCTTCATTTCATTCTCAGAACCAAGCACAACCGCCACTGCATCGACTACATCCGCCACTAGCAGCGAAACAACAGGTACTAGGATAATGCTGCACCAGCATTCACTGATCAGACATTAAAATGATACAATATTTACCTACACATGTGACAAACAACGGTTGATGCTTGATCAAGTCATTAGCCAATCTTTCTCAAAGAGACCAATCGATCAGTCACTTCGAAGTTATTTGCTGAGAATTGTTGAACAATTCTAGAGAAACACTGTTCATTATACTTAAGATGCATTAGAACTCCCAAAATTACCCACCCAATTATTTGTTGAATTCATTGTTCACATTTCTTGTCGTCAGTTTAATTATCACTACCCCACTTAACCTGCTTTATGAATCAAAAATAGTCCAATTTTCTTTCAATATCCATTGATGTCACATCTTCATTTCATTCTCAGAACCAAGCACAACAACTGCCACTGCATCGACTACATCTGCCACCAGCAGTGAAACAACAGGTACTAGGAGAATGCAGCACCAACATTCACTGATCTGAACGGAATATGCGTGTACAAGTTGAATACTTTCAGTTGACGACTACTACATTAAAAATAGTTCAATACAATTGTGATAATTCCGTGCAAAACTGACAAAGGAATTTAAATGCAAAAATATTTCATAATTCCAAACAACTCCAAATATTATCCACACAATTATTAATGTAATCCTTGGCTAACATTTCTTCTTGTCAGTTTAATTTACACTGTTACACTTTACATGCTTTATGACACGATAAGTGTTTAATTTACCTTCCATTTCCATTGCAATATCTATTGATGTCCCATCTTCATTTCATTCTCAGAACCAAGCACAACCGCCACTGCATCGACTACATCCGCCACTAGCAGCGAAACAACAGGTACTAGGATAATGCAGCACCAGCATTCACTGATCAGACATTAAAATGATACAATATTTACCTACACATGTGACAAACAACGGTTGATGCTTGATCAAGTCATTAGCCAATCTTTCTCAAAGAGACCATTCTATCAGTCACTTCGAAGTTATTTGCTGAGAATTGTTGAACAATTCTAGAGAAACAACAGAGTGTGGTCAGGAGAATATTGCAAGAGAAAAATAAGTCACTTGAAAAAGAAAAATATTTTGTCAGTTTACATTCTTCTGTATGTATAATTTCTAATATTATACAGAGTTGCAACTGGGATATAATATTGTGGCCTAACGCTTTGATGTCATTTCTGAAAACATTCATTAGTATAATCACCTCGTTTAATTTAAATAGAAATGTCTTGCAAATAGTCAAATAAGCCAAAAATAAGTCAGGCAATTTATATTTTGTATTATCATTGATGCTTCTATGTTCGGAAAATAGTAGTATATATAATGCCCCAGTCATCAATTACATGATTGCAAGATGCTAACATGCATCAATAGATAAAAAGAAACAAATAATTAAAGTCAGTTTTGACTTCCATGGACATTTTACAAGTGCAGACATGAGAGTGCTGCATGTATTTTAACTGAGATTTCTCTGCATATTTGATTCCTCCACTATAAACATTCTGTACATTCACCCTATCTATTCCCATTTGATTTTATTACACCTCCACAAGATAAAACTTCAGCCTCCTTTCATCCAAGAAATAAAATCCAAGACTGGACTTTGGCATATACAATATTTTAGTTATTTATACTGCCCACATTCTATCTTCTGGCCTTGATTAACAACAGCAAAATGAAACAAACCATGTTCAAAATATCTATGGGTATTAGGAAGATTTAATGTCGAGTGTAAATAAATCATAGGCAGCGGATTGATAAAAAACTGGCCAACTAATTCAGGTAACTAATTGTTGCAGAATTTAAAATCTGACAGCAAATGCTCAATCAAAATAGCATGTAAAAATCCAATATTTTCAGTTGAAGTATACGACATGAAACTTTGTGCCATAACATGATGACAGTTTGGTGCACAACACAGTGATAACAATTCTGCCTTATGAAATAAAAGGTGTCCAATTTCCTTGAAATATCCATTGATGTCTCAACTTAATTTCATCCACAGAACCAAGCACAACAACTGCCACTACATCGACTACTAGCAGCGAAACAACAGGTACTAGATAATGCAGTACCAGCATTCACTGATCAGACTTTAAAAACATACATTACTTATCACCAAAAGTGACAAACAGTAGATGTTTCTTGATCAAACAATGTTCCTCAAAGAGGCCAAACCATCGGTTCATTCAGTACTAAAACTGTTCATGATTCTTAAGATTCATTAGAACTCCCAAAATTACCCACCCAATTTTTTGTTGAATTCATTGTTCACACATTTCTTGTAGTCAGTTTAAATTTCACTACCACACTTTACCTACTTTAGGAATCATAGTCCAATTTTCTTTCAATATCCATTGATGTCACTTCTTCATTTCATTCTCAGAACCAAGCACATCTGCCACTGCATCGACTGCAGCTGCCACCAGCAGCGAAACAACAGGTACGAGGATAATGCAGCACCAACATTCACTGATCTGAACGGAATATGCGTGTACAAGTTGAATACATTCAGTTGACGACTACTACATTAAAAATTGATCAATACAATTGTGATAATTCCGTGCAAAACAGACAAAGGAATTTACATGCCAAAATGTTTCTTGATTCCAAACAACTCCAAATGTTATCCACACAATTATTAATGTAATCCTTGGCTCACATTTCTTCTCGTCAGTTTAATTTACACTGCTACACTTTACACGCTTTGTGACACAAAAAGTGTCCAATTTACCTTCCATTTCCATTGCAATATCTATTGATGTCACATCTTCATTTCATTCACAGAACTAAGCACAACTGCCACTGCATCGACTACGTCCGCTACTAGTAGCGAAACAACAGGTACTAGGATAATGCAGCACCAGCATTCACTGGTTTGACTTTAAATGATACAATATTTACCAACACATGTGACAAACAACAGTTGATGCTTGATCAAGTCATTAGCCAATCTTTCTCAAAGAGACCAATCGATCAATCACTTCGAAGTTATTTGCAGAGAATTGTTGAACAATTCTAGAGAAACACTGTTCATTATACTTAAGATGCATTAGAACTCCCAAAATTACCCACCCAATTATTTGTTGAATTCATTGTTCACATTTCTTGTCGTCAGTTTAATTATCACTACCCTACTTTACCTGCTTTATGAATCAAAAATAGTCCAATTTTCTTTCAATATCCATTGATGTCACATCTTCATTTCATTCTCAGAACCAAGCACAACAACTGCCACTGCATCGACTACATCTGCCACCAGCAGCGAAACAACAGGTACTAGGAGAATGCAGCACCAACATTCACTGATCTGAACGGAATATGCGTGTACAAGTTGAATACTTTCAGTTGACGACTACTACATTAAAAATAGTTCAATACAATTGTGATAATTCCGTGCAAAACTGACAAAGGAATTTAAATGCAAAAATATTTCATAATTCCAAACAACTCCAAATATTATCCACATAATTATTAATGTAATCCTTGGCTAACATTTCTTCTTGTCAGTTTAATTTACACTGTTACACTTTACATGCTTTATGACACGATAAGTGTTTAATTTACCATCCATTTCCATTTCAATATCTATTGATGTCACATCTTCATTTCATTCTCAGAACCAAGCACAACCGCCACTGCATCGACTACATCCGCCACTAGCAGCGAAACAACAGGTACTAGGATAATGCAGCACCAGCATTCACTGATCAGACATTAAAATGATACAATATTTACCAACACATGTGACAAACAACGGTTGATGCTTGATCAAGTCATTAGCCAATCTTTATCAAAGAGACCAATCTATCAGTCACTTCGAAGTTATTTGCTGAGAATTGTTGAACAATTCTAGAGAAACAACAGAGTGTGGTCAGGAGAATATTGCAAGAGAAAAATAAGTCACTTGAAAAAGAAAAATATTTTGTCAGTTTACGTTCTTCTGTATGTATAATTTCTAATATTATACAGAGTTGCAACTGGGATATAATATTGTGGCCTAACGCTTTGATGTCATTTCTAAAAACATTCATTATTATAATCACCTCGTTTAATTTAAATAGAAATGTCTTGCAAATAGTCAAATAAGCCAAAAATAAGTCAGGCAATTTATATTTTGTATTATCATTGATGCTTCTATGTTCGGAAAATAGTAGTATATATAATGCCCCAGTCATCAATTACATGACTGCAAGATGCTAACATGCATCAATAGATAAAAAGAAACAAATAATTAAAGTCAGTTTTGACTTCCATGGACATTTTACAAGTGTAGACATGAGAGTGCTGCATGTATTTTAACTGAGATTTCTCTGCATAGTTGATTCCTCCACTATAAACATTCTGTACATTCACCCTATCTATTCCCATTTGATTTTATTACACCTCCACAAGATAAACCTTCAGCCTCCTTTCTTCAAAGAAATAAAATCCAAGACTGGACTTTTGCATATACATTATTTTAGTTATTTATACTGCCCACATTCTATCTTCTGGCCTTGATTAACAACAGCAAAATGAAACAAAACAAGGTTAAAAATATCTATGGGTATTAGGAAGATTTAATGTCGAGTGTAAATAAATCATAGGCAGCGGATTGATAAAAAACTGGCCAACTAATTCAGGTAACTAATTGTTGCAGAATTTTAAATCTAACAGCAAATGCTCAATCAAAATAGCATGTAAAAATCCAATATTTTCAGTTGAAGTATACGACATGAAACTTTGTGCCATAACATGATGACAGTTTGGTGCACAACACACTGATAACAATTCTGCCTTATGAAATGAAAGGTGTCCAATTTCCTTGAAATATCCATTGATGTCTCAACTTAATTTCATCCACAGAACCAAGCACAACAACTGCCACTACATCGACTACTAGCAGCGAAACAACAGGTACTAGATAATGCAGCACCATCATTCACTGATCAGACTTTAAAAACATACATAACTTATCACCAAAAGTGACAAACAGTAGATGTTTCTTGATCAAACAATGTTCCTCAAAGTGGCCAAACCATTGGTTCATTTGGTACCAAAACTGTTCATGATTCTAAAGATTCATTAGAACTCCCAAAATTACTCACCCAATTTTTTGTTGAATTCATTGTTCACACATTTCTTGTAGTCAGTTTAAATTTCACTACCCCACCTTACCTGCTTTAGGAATCAAAAATAGTCCAATTTTCATTCAATATCCATTGATGTCACTTCTTCATTTCATTCTCAGAACCAAGCACAACTGCCACTGCATCGACTACAGCTGCCACCAGCAGCGAAACAACAGGTACGAGGATAATGCAGCACCAACATTCACTGATCTGAACGGAATATGCGTGTACAAGTTGAATACTTTCAGTTGACGACTACTACATTAAAAATTGATCAATACAATTGTGATAATTCCGTGCAAAACTGACAAAGGAATTTACATGCCAAAATGTTTCTTGATTCCAAACAACTCCAAATGTTATCCACACAATTATTAATGTAATCCTTGGCTCACATTTCTTCTCATCAGTTTAATTTACACTGCTACACTTTACATGCTTTATGACACAATAAGTGTCCAATTTACCTTCCATTTCCATTGCAATATCTATTGATGTCACATCTTCATTTCATTCACAGAACCAAGCACAACTGCCACTGCATCGACTACATCCGCCACTAGTAGCGAAACAACAGGTACTAGGATAATGCAGCACCAGCATTCACTGGTTTGACTTTAAATGATACAATATTTACCATCACATGTGACAAACAACAGTTGATGCTTGATCAAGTCATTAGCCAATCTTTCTCAAAGAGACCAATCGATCAGTCACTTCGAAGTTATTTGCTGAGAATTGTTGAACAATTCTAGAGAAACACTGTTCATTATACTTAAGATGCATTAGAACTCCCAAAATTACCCACCCAATTATTTGTTGAATTCATTGTTCACATTTCTTGTCGTCAGTTTAATTATCACTACCCCACTTAACCTGCTTTATGAATCAAAAATAGTCCAATTTTCTTTCAATATCCATTGATGTCACATCTTCATTTCATTCTCAGAACCAAGCACAACAACTGCCACTGCATCGACTACATCTGCCACCAGCAGTGAAACAACAGGTACTAGGAGAATGCAGCACCAACATTCACTGATCTGAACGGAATATGCGTGTACAAGTTGAATACTTTCAGTTGACGACTACTACATTAAAAATAGTTCAATACAATTGTGATAATTCCGTGCAAAACTGACAAAGGAATTTAAATGCAAAAATATTTCATAATTCCAAACAACTCCAAATATTATCCACACAATTATTAATGTAATCCTTGGCTAACATTTCTTCTTGTCAGTTTAATTTACACTGTTACACTTTACATGCTTTATGACACGATAAGTGTTTAATTTACCTTCCATTTCCATTGCAATATCTATTGATGTCACATCTTCATTTCATTCTCAGAACCAAGCACAACCGCCACTGCATCGACTACATCCGCCACTAGCAGCGAAACAACAGGTACTAGGATAATGCAGCACCAGCATTCACTGATCAGACATTAAAATGATACAATATTTACCTACACATGTGACAAACAACGGTTGATGCTTGATCAAGTCATTAGCCAATCTTTCTCAAAGAGACCAATCTATCAGTCACTTCGAAGTTATTTGCTGAGAATTGTTGAACAATTCTAGAGAAACAACAGAGTGTGGTCAGGAGAATATTGCAAGAGAAAAATAAGTCACTTGAAAAAGAAAAATATTTTGTCAGTTTACGTTCTTCTGTATGTATAATTTCTAATATTATACAGAGTTGCAACTGGGATATAATATTGTGGCCTAACGCTTTGATGTCATTTCTAAAAACATTCATTAGTATAATCACCTCGTTTAATTTAAATAGAAATGTCTTGCAAATAGTCAAATAAACCAAAAATAAGTCAGGAAATTTATATTTTGTATTATCATTGATGCTTCTATGTTCGGAAAATAGTAGTATATATAATGCCCCAGTCATCAATTACATGACTGCAAGATGCTAACATGCATCAATAGATAAAAAGAAACAAATAATTAAAGTCAGTTTTGACTTCCATGGACATTTTACAAGTGTAGACATGAGAGTGCTGCATGTATTTTAACTGAGATTTCTCTGCATATTTGATTCCTCCACTATAAACATTCTGTACATTCACCCTATCTATTCCCATTTGATTTTATTACACCTCCACAAGATAAAACTTCAGCCTCCTTTCATCCAAGAAATAAAATACAAGACTGGACTTTTGCATATACATTATTTTAGTTATTTATACTGCCCACATTCTATCTTCTGGCCTTCATTAACAACAGCAAAATGAAACAAAACAAGGTTAAAAATATCTATGGGTATTAGGAAGATTTAATGTCGAGTGTAAATAAATCATAGGCAGCGGATTGATAAAAAACTGGCCAACTAATTCAGGTAAGTAATTGTTTCAGAATTTTAAATCTAACAACAAATGCTCAATCAAAATAGCATGTAAAAATCCAATATTTTCTGTCGAAGTATACGACATGAAACTTTGTGCCATAACATGATGACAGTTTGGTGCACAACACAGTGATAACAATTCTGCCTTATGAAATAAAAGGTGTCCAATTTCCTTGAAATATCCATTGATGTCTCATCTTAATTTCATCCACAGAACCAAGCACAACAACTGCCACTACATCGACTACTAGCAGCGAAACAACAGGTACTAGATAATGCAGCACCAGCATTCACTGATCAGACTTTAAAAACATACATTACTTATCACCAAAAGTGACAAACAGTAGATGTTTCTTGATCAAACAATGTTCATCAAAGAGGCCAAACCATCGGTTCATTCGGTACCAAAACTGTTCATGATTCTTAAGATTCATTAGAACTCCCAAAATTACCCACCCAATTGTTTGTTGAATTCATTGTTCACACATTTCTTGTAGTCAGTTTAAATTTCACTACCCCACTTTACCTGCTTTAGGAATCAAAAATAGTCCAATTTTCTTTCAATATCCATTGATGTCACTTCTTCATTTCATTCTCAGAACCAAGCACAACTGCCACTGCATCGACTACAGCTGCCACCAGCAGCGAAACAACAGGTACGAGGATAATGCAGCACCAACATTCACTGATCTGAACGGAATATGCGTGTACAAGTTGAATACTTTCAGTTGACGACTACTGCATTAAAAATTGATCAATACAATTGTGATAATTCCGTGCAAAACTGACAAAGGAATTTACATGCCAAAATGTTTCTTGATTCCAAACAACTCCAAATGTTATCCACACAATTATTAATGTAATCCTTGGCTCACATTTCTTCTCGTCAGTTTAATTTACACTGCAACACTTTACATGCTTTATGACACAAAAAGTGTCCAATTTACCTTCCATTTCCATTGCAATATCTATTGATGTCACATCTTCATTTCATTCACAGAACCAAGCACAACTGCCACTGCATCGACTACGTCCGCCACTAGCAGCGAAACAACAGGTACTAGGATAATGCAGCACCAGCATTCACTGATCAGACATTAAAATGATACAATATTTACCAACACATGTGACAAACAACAGTTGATGCTTGATCAAGTCATTAGCCAATCTTTCTCAAAGAGACCAATCGATCAGTCACTTCGAAGTTATTTGCTGAGAATTGTTGAACAATTCTAGAGAAACACTGTTCATTATACTTAAGATGCATTAGAACTCCCAAAATTACCCACCCAATTATTTGTTGAATTCATTGTTCACATTTCTTGTCGTCAGTTTAATTATCACTACCCCACTTAACCTGCTTTATGAATCAAAAATAGTCCAATTTTCTTTCAATATCCATTGATGTCACATCTTCATTTCATTCTCAGAACCAAGCACAACAACTGCCACTGCATCGACTACATCTGCCACCAGCAGTGAAACAACAGGTACTAGGAGAATGCAGCACCAACATTCACTGATCTGAACGGAATATGCGTGTACAAGTTGAATACTTTCAGTTGACGACTACTACATTAAAAATAGTTCAATACAATTGTGATAATTCCGTGCAAAACTGACAAAGGAATTTAAATGCAAAAATATTTCATAATTCCAAACAACTCCAAATATTATCCACACAATTATTAATGTAATCCTTGGCTAACATTTCTTCTTGTCACTTTAATTTACACTGTTACACTTTACATGCTTTATGACACGATAAGTGTTTAATTTACCTTCCATTTCCATTGCAATATCTATTGATGTCCCATCTTCATTTCATTCTCAGAACCAAGCACAACCGCCACTGCATCGACTACATCCGCCACTAGCAGCGAAACAACAGGTACTAGGATAATGCAGCACCAGCATTCACTGATCAGACATTAAAATGATACAATATTTACCTACACATGTGACAAACAACGGTTGATGCTTGATCAAGTCATTAGCCAATCTTTCTCAAAGAGACCAATCTATCAGTCACTTCGAAGTTATTTGCTGAGAATTGTTGAACAATTCTAGAGAAACAACAGAGTGTGGTCAGGAGAATATTGCAAGAGAAAAATAAGTCACTTGAAAAAGAAAAATATTTTGTCAGTTTACGTTCTTCTGTATGTATAATTTCTAATATTATACAGAGTTGCAACTGGGATATAATATTGTGGCCTAACGCTTTGATGTCATTTCTGAAAACATTCATTAGTATAATCACCTCGTTTAATTTAAATAGAAATGTCTTGCAAATAGTCAAATAAGCCAAAAATAAGTCAGGCAATTTATATTTTGTATTATCATTGATGCTTCTATGTTCGGAAAATAGTAGTATATATAATGCCCCAGTCATCAATTACATGACTGCAAGATGCTAACATGCATCAATAGATAAAAAGAAACAAATAATTAAAGTCAGTTTTGACTTCCATGGACATTTTACAAGTGTAGACATGAGAGTGCTGCATGTATTTTAACTGAGATTTCTCTGCATATTTGATTCCTCCACTATAAACATTCTGTACATTCACCCTATCTATTCCCATTTGATTTTATTACACCTCCACAAGATAAAACTTCAGCCTCCTTTCATCCAAGAAATAAAATCCAAGACTGGACTTTGGCATATACAATATTTTAGTTATTTATACTGCCCACATTCTATCTTCTGGCCTTGATTAACAACAGCAAAATGAAACAAACCATGTTCAAAATATCTATGGGTATTAGGAAGATTTAATGTCGAGTGTAAATAAATCATAGGCAGCGGATTGATAAAAAACTGGCCAACTAATTCAGGTAACTAATTGTTGCAGAATTTAAAATCTGACAGCAAATGCTCAATCAAAATAGCATGTAAAAATCCAATATTTTCAGTTGAAGTATACGACATGAAACTTTGTGCCATAACATGATGACAGTTTGGTGCACAACACAGTGATAACAATTCTGCCTTATGAAATAAAAGGTGTCCAATTTCCTTGAAATATCCATTGATGTCTCAACTTAATTTCATCCACAGAACCAAGCACAACAACTGCCACTACATCGACTACTAGCAGCGAAACAACAGGTACTAGATAATGCAGTACCAGCATTCACTGATCAGACTTTAAAAACATACATTACTTATCACCAAAAGTGACAAACAGTAGATGTTTCTTGATCAAACAATGTTCCTCAAAGAGGCCAAACCATCGGTTCATTCAGTACTAAAACTGTTCATGATTCTTAAGATTCATTAGAACTCCCAAAATTACCCACCCAATTTTTTGTTGAATTCATTGTTCACACATTTCTTGTAGTCAGTTTAAATTTCACTACCACACTTTACCTACTTTAGGAATCATGGTCCAATTTTCTTTCAATATCCATTGATGTCACTTCTTCATTTCATTCTCAGAACCAAGCACATCTGCCACTGCATCGACTGCAGCTGCCACCAGCAGCGAAACAACAGGTACGAGGATAATGCAGCACCAACATTCACTGATCTGAACGGAATATGCGTGTACAAGTTGAATACATTCAGTTGACGACTACTACATTAAAAATTGATCAATACAATTGTGATAATTCCGTGCAAAACAGACAAAGGAATTTACATGCCAAAATGTTTCTTGATTCCAAACAACTCCAAATGTTATCCACACAATTATTAATGTAATCCTTGGCTCACATTTCTTCTCGTCAGTTTAATTTACACTGCTACACTTTACACGCTTTGTGACACAAAAAGTGTCCAATTTACCTTCCATTTCCATTGCAATATCTATTGATGTCACATCTTCATTTCATTCACAGAACTAAGCACAACTGCCACTGCATCGACTACGTCCGCTACTAGTAGCGAAACAACAGGTACTAGGATAATGCAGCACCAGCATTCACTGGTTTGACTTTAAATGATACAATATTTACCAACACATGTGACAAACAACAGTTGATGCTTGATCAAGTCATTAGCCAATCTTTCTCAAAGAGACCAATCGATCAATCACTTCGAAGTTATTTGCAGAGAATTGTTGAACAATTCTAGAGAAACACTGTTCATTATACTTAAGATGCATTGGAACTCCCAAAATTACCCACCCAATTATTTGTTGAATTCATTGTTCACATTTCTTGTCGTCAGTTTAATTATCACTACCCCACTTTACCTGCATTACGAATCAAAAATAGTCCAATTTTCTTTCAATATCCATTGATGTCACATCTTCATTTCATTCTCAGAACCAAGCACAACAACTGCCACTGCATCGACGACATCTGCCACCAGCAGCGAAACAACAGGTACTAGGAGAATGCAGCACCAACATTCACTGATCTGAACGGAATATGCGTGTACAAGTTGAATACTTTCAGTTGACGACTACTACATTAAAAATAGTTCAATACAATTGTGATAATTCCGTGCAAAACTGACAAAGGAATTTAAATGCAAAAATATTTCATAATTCCAAACAACTCCAAATATTATCCACATAATTATTAATGTAATCCTTGGCTAACATTTCTTCTTGTCAGTTTAATTTACACTGTTACACTTTACATGCTTTATGACACGATAAGTGTTTAATTTACCATCCATTTCCATTGCAATATCTATTGATGTCACATCTTCATTTCATTCTCAGAACCAAGCACAACCGCCACTGCATCGACTACATCCGCCACTAGCAGCGAAACAACAGGTACTAGGATAATGCAGCACCAGCATTCACTGATCAGACATTAAAATGATACAATATTTACCAACACATGTGACAAACAACGGTTGATGCTTGATCAAGTCATTAGCCAATCTTTCTCAAAGAGACCAATCTATCAGTCACTTCGAAGTTATTTGCTGAGAATTGTTGAACAATTCTAGAGAAACAACAGAGTGTGGTCAGGAGAATATTGCAAGAGAAAAATAAGTCACTTGAAAAAGAAAAATATTTTGTCAGTTTACGTTCTTCTGTATGTATAATTTCTAATATTATACAGAGTTGCAACTGGGATATAATATTGTGGCCTAACGCTTTGATGTCATTTCTAAAAACATTCATTATTATAATCACCTCGTTTAATTTAAATAGAAATGTCTTGCAAATAGTCAAATAAGCCAAAAATAAGTCAGGCAATTTATATTTTGTATTATCATTGATGCTTCTATGTTCGGAAAATAGTAGTATATATAATGCCCCAGTCATCAATTACATGACTGCAAGATGCTAACATGCATCAATAGATAAAAAGAAACAAATAATTAAAGTCAGTTTTGACTTCCATGGACATTTTACAAGTGTAGACATGAGAGTGCTGCATGTATTTTAACTGAGATTTCTCTGCATAGTTGATTCCTCCACTATAAACATTCTGTACATTCACCCTATCTATTCCCATTTGATTTTATTACACCTCCACAAGATAAACCTTCAGCCTCCTTTCATCCAAGAAATAAAATCCAAGATTGGACTTTTGCATATACAATATTTTAGTTATTTATACTGCCCACATTCTATCTTCTGGCCTTGATTAACAACAGCAAAATGAAACAAACCATGTTCAAAATATCTATGGGTATTAGGAAGATTTAATGTCGAGTGTAAATAAATCATAGGCAGCAGATTGATAAAAAACTGGCCAACTAATTCAGGTAACTAATTGTTGCAGAATTTTAAATCTAACAGCAAATGCTAAATCAAAATAGCATGTAAAAATCCAATATTTTCAGTTGAAGTATACGACATGAAACTTTGTCCAATAACATGATGACAGTTTGGTGCACAACACAGTGATAACAATTCTGCCTTATGAAATAAAAGGTGTCCAATTTCCTTGAAATATCCATTGATGTCTCAACTTAATTTCATCCACAGAACCAAGCACAACAACTGCCACTACATCGACTACTAGCAGCGAAACAACAGGTACTAGATAATGCAGCACCAGCATTCACTGATCAGACTTTAAAAACATACATTACTTATCACCAAAAGTGACAAACAGTAGATGTTTCTTGATCAAACAATGTTCCACAAAGAGGCCAAACCATCGGTTCATTCGGTACCAAAACTGTTCATGATTCTTAAGATTCATTAGAACTCCCAAAATTACCCACCCAATTGTTTGTTGAATTCATTGTTCACACATTTCTTGTAGTCAGTTTAAATTTCACTACCCCACTTTACCTGCTTTAGGAATCAAAAATAGTCCAATATTCTTTCAATATCCATTGATGTCACTTCTTCATTTCATTCTCAGAACCAAGCACAACTGCCACTGCATCAACTACAGCTGCCACCAGCAGCGAAACAACAGGTACGAGGATAATGCAGCACCAACATTCACTGATCTGAACGGAATATGCGTGTACAAGTTGAATACTTTCAGTTGACGACTACTGCATTAAAAATTGATCAATACAATTGTGATAACTCCGTGCAAAACTGACAAAGGAATTTACATGCCAAAATGTTTCTTGATTCCAAACAACTCCAAATGTTATCCACACAATTATTAATGTAATCCTTGGCTCACATTTCTTCTCGTCAGTTTAATTTACACTGCTACACTTTCAATGCTTTATGACACAAAAAGTGTCCAATTTACCTTCCATTTCCATTGCAATATTTATTGATGTCACATCTTCATTTCATTCACAGAACCAAGCACAACTGCCACTGCATCGACTACGTCCGCCACTAGTAGCGAAAAAACAGGTACTAGGATAATGCAGCACCAGCATTCACTGGTTTGACTTTAAATGATACAATATTTACCAACACATGTGACAAACAACAGTTGATGCTTGATCAAGTCATTAGCCAATCTTTCTCAAAGAGACCAATCGATCAGTCACTTCGAATTTATTTGCTGGAATTGTTGAACAATTCTAGAGAAACACTGTTCATTATACTTAAGATGCATTAGAACTCCCAAAATTACCCACCCAATTATTTGTTGAATTCATTGTTCACATTTCTTGTCGTCAGTTTAATTATCACTACCCCACTTTACCTGCTTTATGAATCAAAAATAGTCCAATTTTCTTTCAATATCCATTGATGTCACATCTTCATTTCAATCTCAGAACCAAGCAGAACAACTGCCACTGCATCGACTACATCTGCCACCAGCAGCGAAACAACAGGTACTCGGAGAATGCAGCACCAACATTCACTGATCTGAACGGAATATGCGTGTACAAGTTGAATACTTTCAGTTGAAGACTACTACATTAAAAATAGTTCAATACAATTGTGATAATTCCGTGCAAAACTGACAAAGGAATTTAAATGCAAAAATATTTCATAATTCCAAACAACTCCAAATATTATCCACATAATTATTAATGTAATCCTTGGCTAACATTTCTTCTTGTCAGTTTAATTTACACTGTTACACTTTACATGCTTTATGACACGATAAGTGTTTAATTTACCTTCCATTTCCATTGCAATATCTATTGATGTCACATCTTCATTTCATTCTCAGAACCAAGCACAACCGCCACTGCATCGACTACATCCGCCACTAGCAGCGAAACAACAGGTACTAGGATAATGCTGCACCAGCATTCACTGATCAGACATTAAAATGATACAATATTTACCAACACATGTGACAAACAACGGTTGATGCTTGATCAAGTCATTAGCCAATCTTTCTCAAAGAGACCAATCTATCAGTCATTTCGAAGTTATTTGCTGAGAATTGTTGAACAAATCTAGAGAAACAACAGAGTGTGGTCAGGAGAATATTGCAAGAGAAAAATAAGTCACTTGAAAAAGAAATATATTTTGTCAGTTTACGTTCTTCTGTATGTATAATTTCTAATATTATACAGAGTTGCAACTGGGATATAATATTGTGGCCTAACGCTTTGATGTCATTTCTAAAAACATTCATTAGTATAATCACCTCGTTTAATTTAAATAGAAATGTCTTGCAAATAGTCAAATAAGCCAAAAATAAGTCAGGCAATTTATATTTTGTATTATCATTGATGCTTCTATGTTCGGAAAATAGTAGTATATATAATGCCCCAGTCATCAATTACATGACTGCAAGATGCTAACATGCATCAATAGATAAAAAGAAACAAATAATTAAAGTCAGTTTTGACTTCCATGGACATTTTACAAGTGTAGACATGAGAGTGCTGCATGTATTTTAACTGAGATTTCCCTGCATAGTTGATTCCTCCACTATAAACATTCTGTACATTCACCCTATCTATTCCCATTTGATTTTATTACACCTCCACAAGATAAACCTTCAGCCTCCTTTCATCCAAGAAATAAAATACAAGACTGGACTTTTGCATATACATTATTTTAGTTATTTATACTGCCCACATTCTATCTTCTGGCCTTGATTAACAACAGCAAAATGAAACAAAACAAGGTTAAAAATATCTATGGGTATTGGGAAGATTTAATGTCGAGTGTAAATAAATCATAGGCAGCGGATTGATAAAAAACTGGCCAACTAATTCAGGTAAGTAATTGTTTCAGAATTTTAAATCTAACAACAAATGCTCAATCAAAATAGCATGTAAAAATCCAATATTTTCTGTCGAAGTATACGACATGAAACTTTGTGCCATAACATGATGACAGTTTGGTGCACAACACAGTGATAACAATTCTGCCTTATGAAATAAAAGGTGTCCAATTTCCTTGAAATATCCATTGATGTCTCATCTTAATTTCATCCACAGAACCAAGCACAACAACTGCCACTACATCGACTACTAGCAGTGAAACAACAGGTACTAGATAATGCAGCACCAGCATTCACTGATCAGACTTTAAAAACATACATTACTTATCACCAAAAGTGACAAACAGTAGATGTTTCTTGATCAAACAATGTTCATCAAAGAGGCCAAACCATCGGTTCATTCGGTACCAAAACTGTTCATGATTCTTAAGATTCATTAGAACTCCCAAAATTACCCACCCAATTGTTTGTTGAATTCATTGTTCACACATTTCTTGTAGTCAGTTTAAATTTCACTACCCCACTTTACCTGCTTTAGGAATCAAAAATAGTCCAATTTTCTTTCAATATCCATTGATGTCACTTCTTCATTTCATTCTCAGAACCAAGCACAACTGCCACTGCATCGACTACAGCTGCCACCAGCAGCGAAACAACAGGTACGAGGATAATGCAGCACCAACATTCACTGATCTGAACAGAATATGCGTGTACAAGTTGAATACTTTCAGTTGACGACTACTGCATTAAAAATTGATCAATACAATTGTGATAATTCCGTGCAAAACTGACAAAGGAATTTACATGCCAAAATGTTTCTTGATTCCAAACAACTCCAAATGTTATCCACACAATTATTAATGTAATCCTTGGCTCACATTTCTTCTCATCAGTTTAATTTACACTGCTACACTTTACATGCTTTATGACACAATAAGTGTCCAATTTACCTTCCATTTCCATTGCAATATCTATTGATGTCACATCTTCATTTCATTCACAGAACCAAGCACAACTGCCACTGCATCGACTACATCCGCCACTAGTAGCGAAACAACAGGTACTAGGATAATGCAGCACCAGCATTCACTGGTTTGACTTTAAATGATACAATATTTACCATCACATGTGACAAACAACAGTTGATGCTTGATCAAGTCATTAGCCAATCTTTCTCAAAGAGACCAATCGATCAGTCACTTCGAAGTTATTTGCTGAGAATTGTTGAACAATTCTAGAGAAACACTGTTCATTATACTTAAGATGCATTAGAACTCCCAAAATTACCTACCCAATTATTTGTTGAATTCATTGTTCACATTTCTTGTCGTCAGTTTAATTATCACTACCCCACTTAACCTGCTTTATGAATCAAAAATAGTCCAATTTTCTTTCAATATCCATTGATGTCACATCTTCATTTCATTCTCAGAACCAAGCACAACAACTGCCACTGCATCGACTACATCTGCCACCAGCAGTGAAACAACAGGTACTAGGAGAATGCAGCACCAACATTCACTGATCTGAACGGAATATGCGTGTACAAGTTGAATACTTTCAGTTGACGACTACTACATTAAAAATAGTTCAATACAATTGTGATAATTCCGTGCAAAACTGACAAAGGAATTTAAATGCAAAAATATTTCATAATTCCAAACAACTCCAAATATTATCCACACAATTATTAATGTAATCCTTGGCTAACATTTCTTCTTGTCAGTTTAATTTACACTGTTACACTTTACATGCTTTATGACACGATAAGTGTTTAATTTACCTTCCATTTCCATTGCAATATCTATTGATGTCACATCTTCATTTCATTCTCAGAACCAAGCACAACCGCCACTGCATCGACTACATCCGCCACTAGCAGCGAAACAACAGGTACTAGGATAATGCAGCACCAGCATTCACTGATCAGACATTAAAATGATACAATATTTACCTACACATGTGACAAACAACGGTTGATGCTTGATCAAGTCATTAGCCAATCTTTCTCAAAGAGACCAATCTATCAGTCACTTCGAAGTTATTTGCTGAGAATTGTTGAACAATTCTAGAGAAACAACAGAGTGTGGTCAGGAGAATATTGCAAGAGAAAAATTAGTCACTTGAAAAAGAAATTTTTTTTGTCAGTTTACGTTCTTCTGTATGTATAATTTCTAATATTATACAGAGTTGCAACTGGGATATAATATTGTGGCCTAACGCTTTGATGTCATTTCTAAAAACATTCATTAGTATAATCACCTCGTTTAATTTAAATAGAAATGTCTTGCAAATAGTCAAATAAACCAAAAATAAGTCAGGCAATTTATATTTTGTATTATCATTGATGCTTCTATGTTCGGAAAATAGTAGTATATATAATGCCCCAGTCATCAATTACATGACTGCAAGATGCTAACATGCATCAATAGATAAAAAGAAACAAATAATTAAAGTCAGTTTTGACTTCCATGGACATTTTACAAGTGTAGACATGAGAGTGCTGCATGTATTTTAACTGAGATTTCTCTGCATATTTGATTCCTCCACTATAAACATTCTGTACATTCACCCTATCTATTCCCATTTGATTTTATTACACCTCCACAACATAAAACTTCAGCCTCCTTTCATCCAAGAAATAAAATCCAAGACTGGACTTTGGCATATACAATATTTTAGTTATTTATACTGCCCACATTCTATCTTCTGGCCTTGATTAACAACAGCAAAATGAAACAAACCATGTTCAAAATATCTATGGGTATTAGGAAGATTTAATGTCGAGTGTAAATAAATCATAGGCAGCGGATTGATAAAAAACTGGCCAACTAATTCAGGTAACTAATTGTTGCAGAATTTAAAATCTGACAGCAAATGCTCAATCAAAATAGCATGTAAAAATCCAATATTTTCAGTTGAAGTATACGACATGAAACTTTGTGCCATAACATGATGACAGTTTGGTGCACAACACAGTGATAACAATTCTGCCTTATGAAATGAAAGGTGTCCAATTTCCTTGAAATATCCATTGATGTCTCAACTTAATTTCATCCACAGAACCAAGCACAACAACTGCCACTACATCGACTACTAGCAGCGAAACAACAGGTACTAGATAATGCAGTACCAGCATTCACTGATCAGACTTTAAAAACATACATTACTTATCACCAAAAGTGACAAACAGTAGATGTTTCTTGATCAAACAATGTTCCTCAAAGAGGCCAAACCATCGGTTCATTCAGTACTAAAACTGTTCATGATTCTTAAGATTCATTAGAACTCCCAAAATTACCCACCCAATTTTTTGTTGAATTCATTGTTCACACATTTCTTGTAGTCAGTTTAAATTTCACTACCACACTTTACCTACTTTAGGAATCATAGTCCAATTTTCTTTCAATATCCATTGATGTCACTTCTTCATTTCATTCTCAGAACCAAGCACAACTGCCACTGCATCGACTACAGCTGCCACCAGCAGCGAAACAACAGGTACGAGGATAATGCAGCACCAACATTCACTGATCTGAACGGAATATGCGTGTACAAGTTGAATACTTTCAGTTGACGACTACTACATTAAAAATTGATCAATACAATTGTGATAATTCCGTGCAAAACTGACAAAGGAATTTACATGCCAAAATGTTTCTTGATTCCAAACAACTCCAAATGTTATCCACACAATTATTAATGTAATCCTTGGCTCACATTTCTTCTCATCAGTTTAATTTACACTGCTACACTTTACATGCTTTATGACACAATAAGTGTCCAATTTACCTTCCATTTCCATTGCAATATCTATTGATCTCACATCTTCATTTCATTCACAGAACCAAGCACAACTGCCACTGCATCGACTACATCCGCCACTAGTAGCGAAACAACAGGTACTAGGATAATGCAGCACCAGCATTCACTGGTTTGACTTTAAATGATACAATATTTACCATCACATGTGACAAACAACAGTTGATGCTTGATCAAGTCATTAGCCAATCTTTCTCAAAGAGACCAATCGATCAGTCACTTCGAAGTTATTTGCTGAGAATTGTTGAACAATTCTAGAGAAACACTGTTCATTATACTTAAGATGCATTAGAACTCCCAAAATTACCCACCCAATTATTTGTTGAATTCATTGTTCACATTTCTTGTCGTCAGTTTAATTATCACTACCCCACTTAACCTGCTTTATGAATCAAAAATAGTCCAATTTTCTTTCAATATCCATTGATGTCACATCTTCATTTCATTCTCAGAACCAAGCACAACAACTGCCACTGCATCGACTACATCTGACACCAGCAGTGTAACAACAGGTACTAGGAGAATGCAGCACCAACATTCACTGATCTGAACGGAATATGCGTGTACAAGTTGAATACTTTCAGTTGACGACTACTACATTAAAAATAGTTCAATACAATTGTGATAATTCCTTGCAAAACTGACAAAGGAATTTAAATGCAAAAATATTTCATAATTCCAAACAACTCCAAATATTATCCACACAATTATTAATGTAATCCTTGGCTCACATTTCTTCTTGTCAGTTTAATTTACACTGTTACACTTTACATGCTTTATGACACGATAAGTGTTTAATTTACCTTCCATTTCCATTGCAATATCTATTGATGTCACATCTTCATTTCATTCTCAGAACCAAGCACAACCGCCACTGCATCGACTACATCCGCCACTAGCAGCGAAACAACAGGTACTAGGATAATGCTGCACCAGCATTCACTGATCAGACATTAAAATGATACAATATTTACCAACACATGTGACAAACAACGGTTGATGCTTGATCAAGTCATTAGCCAATCTTTCTCAAAGAGACCAATCTATCAGTCATTTCGAAGTTATTTGCTGAGAATTGTTGAACAAATCTAGAGAAACAACAGTGTGGTCAGGAGAATATTGCAAGAGAAAAATAAGTCACTTGAAAAAGAAATATATTTTGTCAGTTTACGTTCTTCTGTATGTATAATTTCTAATATTATACAGAGTTGCAACTGGGATATAATATTGTGGCCTAATGCTTTGATGTCATTTCTAAAAACATTCATTAGTATAATCACCTCGTTTAATTTAAATAGAAATGTCTTGCAAATAGTCAAATAAGCCAAAAATAAGTCAGGCAATTTATATTTTGTATTATCATTGATGCTTCTATGTTCGGAAAATAGTAGTATATATAATGCCCCAGTCATCAATTACATGACTGCAAGATGCTAACATGCATCAATAGATAAAAAGAAACAAATAATTAAAGTCAGTTTTGACTTCCATGGACATTTTACAAGTGTAGACATGAGAGTGCTGCATGTATTTTAACTGAGATTTCTCTGCATAGTTGATTCCTCCACTATAAACATTCTGTACATTCACCCTATCTATTCCCATTTGATTTTATTACACCTCCACAAGATAAACCTTCAGCCTCCTTTCATCCAAGAAATAAAATCCAAGACTGGAATTTTGCATATATATTATTTTAGTTATTTATACTGCCCACATTCTATCTTCTGGCCTTGATTAACAACAGCAAAATGAAACAAAACAAGGTTAAAAATATCTATGGGTATTAAGAAGATTTAATGTCGAGTGTAAATAAATCATAGGCAGCGGATTGATAAAAAACTGGCCAACTAATTCAGGTAACTAATTGTTGCAGAATTTTAAATCTAACAACAAATGCTCAATCAAAATAGCATGTAAAAATCCAATATTTTCTGTCGAAGTATACGACATGAAACTTTGTGCCATAACATGATGACAGTTTGGTGCACAACACAGTGATAACAATTCTGCCTTATGAAATAAAAGGTGTCCAATTTCCTTGAAATATCCATTGATGTCTCATCTTAATTTCATCCACAGAACCAAGCACAACAACTGCCACTACATCGACTACTAGCAGCGAAACAACAGGTACTAGATAATGCAGCACCAGCATTCACTGATCAGACTTTAAAAACATACATTACTTATCACCAAAAGTGACAAACAGTAGATGTTTCTTGATCAAACAATGTTCATCAAAGAGGCCAAACCATCGGTTCATTCGGTACCAAAACTGTTCATGATTCTTAAGATTCATTAGAACTCCCAAAATTACCCACCCAATTGTTTGTTGAATTCATTGTTCACACATTTCTTGTAGTCAGTTTAAATTTCACTACCCCACTTTACCTGCTTTAGGAATCAAAAATAGTCCAATTTTCTTTCAATATCCATTGATGTCACTTCTTCATTTCATTCTCAGAACCAAGCACAACTGCCACTGCATCGACTACAGCTGCCACCAGCAGCGAAACAACAGGTACGAGGATAATGCAGCACCAACATTCACTGATCTGAATGGAATATGCGTGTACAAGTTGAATACTTTCAGTTGACGACTACTGCATTAAAAATTGATCAATACAATTGTGATAATTCCGTGCAAAACTGACAAAGGAATTTACATGCCAAAATGTTTCTTGATTCCAAACAACTCCAAATGTTATCCACACAATTATTAATGTAATCCTTGGCTCACATTTCTTCTCATCAGTTTAATTTACACTGCTACACTTTACATGCTTTATGACACAATAAGTGTCCAATTTACCTTCCATTTCCATTGCAATATCTATTGATGTCACATCTTCATTTCATTCACAGAACCAAGCACAACTGCCACTGCATCGACTACATCCGCCACTAGTAGCGAAACAACAGGTACTAGGATAATGCAGCACCAGCATTCACTGGTTTGACTTTAAATGATACAATATTTACCATCACATGTGACAAACAACAGTTGATGCTTGATCAAGTCATTAGCCAATCTTTCTCAAAGAGACCAATCGATCAGTCACTTCGAAGTTATTTGCTGAGAATTGTTGAACAATTCTAGAGAAACACTGTTCATTATACTTAAGATGCATTAGAACTCCCAAAATTACCCACCCAATTATTTGTTGAATTCATTGTTCACATTTCTTGTCGTCAGTTTAATTATCACTACCCCACTTAACCTGCTTTATGAATCAAAAATAGTCCAATTTTCTTTCAATATCCATTGATGTCACATCTTCATTTCATTCTCAGAACCAAGCACAACAACTGCCACTGCATCGACTACATCTGCCACCAGCAGTGAAACAACAGGTACTAGGAGAATGCAGCACCAACATTCACTGATCTGAACGGAATATGCGTGTACAAGTTGAATACTTTCAGTTGACGACTACTACATTAAAAATAGTTCAATACAATTGTGATAATTCCGTGCAAAACTGACAAAGGAATTTAAATGCAAAAATATTTCATAATTCCAAACAACTCCAAATATTATCCACACAATTATTAATGTAATCCTTGGCTAACATTTCTTCTTGTCAGTTTAATTTACACTGTTACACTTTACATGCTTTATGACACGATAAGTGTTTAATTTACCTTCCATTTCCATTGCAATATCTATTGATGTCACATCTTCATTTCATTCTCAGAACCAAGCACAACCGCCACTGCATCGACTACATCCGCCACTAGCAGCGAAACAACAGGTACTAGGATAATGCAGCACCAGCATTCACTGATCAGACATTAAAATGATACAATATTTACCTACACATGTGACAAACAACGGTTGATGCTTGATCAAGTCATTAGCCAATCTTTCTCAAAGAGACCAATCTATCAGTCACTTCGAAGTTATTTGCTGAGAATTGTTGAACAATTCTAGAGAAACAACAGAGTGTGGTCAGGAGAATATTGCAAGAGAAAAATTAGTCACTTGAAAAAGAAAAATATTTTGTCAGTTTACGTTCTTCTGTATGTATAATTTCTAATATTATACAGAGTTGCAACTGGGATATAATATTGTGGCCTAACGCTTTGATGTCATTTCTAAAAACATTCATTAGTATAATCACCTCGTTTAATTTAAATAGAAATGTCTTGCAAATAGTCAAATAAACCAAAAATAAGTCAGGCAATTTATATTTTGTATTATCATTGATGCTTCTATGTTCGGAAAATAGTAGTATATATAATGCCCCAGTCATCAATTACATGACTGCAAGATGCTAACATGCATCAATAGATAAAAAGAAACAAATAATTAAAGTCAGTTTTGACTTCCATGGACATTTTACAAGTGTAGACATGAGAGTGCTGCATGTATTTTAACTGAGATTTCTCTGCATATTTGATTCCTCCACTATAAACATTCTGTACATTCACCCTATCTATTCCCATTTGATTTTATTACACCTCCACAAGATAAAACTTCAGCCTCCTTTCATCCAAGAAATAAAATCCAAGACTGGACTTTGGCATATACAATATTTTAGTTATTTATACTGCCCACATTCTATCTTCTGGCCTTGATTAACAACAGCAAAATGAAACAAACCACGTTCAAAATATCTATGGGTATTAGGAAGATTTAATGTCGAGTGTAAATAAATCATAGGCAGCGGATTGATAAAAAACTGGCCAACTAATTCAGGTAACTAATTGTTGCAGAATTTAAAATCTGACAGCCAATGCTCAATCAAAATAGCATGTAAAAATCCAATATTTTCAGTTGAAGTATACGACATGAAACTTTGTGCCATAACATGATGACAGTTTGGTGCACAACACAGTGATAACAATTCTGCCTTATGAAATGAAAGGTGTCCAATTTCCTTGAAATATCCATTGATGTCTCAACTTAATTTCATCCACAGAACCAAGCACAACAACTGCCACTACATCGACTACTAGCAGCGAAACAACAGGTACTAGATAATGCAGTACCAGCATTCACTGATCAGACTTTAAAAACATACATTACTTATCACCAAAAGTGACAAACAGTAGATGTTTCTTGATCAAACAATGTTCCTCAAAGAGGCCAAACCATCGGTTCATTCAGTACTAAAACTGTTCATGATTCTTAAGATTCATTAGAACTCCCAAAATTACCCACCCAATTGTTTGTTGAATTCATTGTTCACACATTTCTTGTAGTCAGTTTAAATTTCACTACCCCACTTTACCTGCTTTAGGAATCAAAAATAGTCCAATTTTCTTTCAATATCCATTGATGTCACTTCTTCATTTCATTCTCAGAACCAAGCACAACTGCCACTGCATCGACTACAGCTGCCACCAGCAGCGAAACAACAGGTACGAGGATAATGCAGCACCAACATTCACTGATCTGAATGGAATATGCGTGTACAAGTTGAATACTTTCAGTTGACGACTACTGCATTAAAAATTGATCAATACAATTGTGATAATTCCGTGCAAAACTGACAAAGGAATTTACATGCCAAAATGTTTCTTGATTCCAAACAACTCCAAATGTTATCCACACAATTATTAATGTAATCCTTGGCTCACATTTCTTCTCATCAGTTTAATTTACACTGCTACACTTTACATGCTTTATGACACAATAAGTGTCCAATTTACCTTCCATTTCCATTGCAATATCTATTGATGTCACATCTTCATTTCATTCACAGAACCAAGCACAACTGCCACTGCATCGACTACATCCGCCACTAGTAGCGAAACAACAGGTACTAGGATAATGCAGCACCAGCATTCACTGGTTTGACTTTAAATGATACAATATTTACCATCACATGTGACAAACAACAGTTGATGCTTGATCAAGTCATTAGCCAATCTTTCTCAAAGAGACCAATCGATCAGTCACTTCGAAGTTATTTGCTGAGAATTGTTGAACAATTCTAGAGAAACACTGTTCATTATACTTAAGATGCATTAGAACTCCCAAAATTACCCACCCAATTATTTGTTGAATTCATTGTTCACATTTCTTGTCGTCAGTTTAATTATCACTACCCCACTTAACCTGCTTTATGAATCAAAAATAGTCCAATTTTCTTTCAATATCCATTGATGTCACATCTTCATTTCATTCTCAGAACCAAGCACAACAACTGCCACTGCATCGACTACATCTGCCACCAGCAGTGAAACAACAGGTACTAGGAGAATGCAGCACCAACATTCACTGATCTGAACGGAATATGCGTGTACAAGTTGAATACTTTCAGTTGACGACTACTACATTAAAAATAGTTCAATACAATTGTGATAATTCCGTGCAAAACTGACAAAGGAATTTAAATGCAAAAATATTTCATAATTCCAAACAACTCCAAATATTATCCACACAATTATTAATGTAATCCTTGGCTAACATTTCTTCTTGTCAGTTTAATTTACACTGTTACACTTTACATGCTTTATGACACGATAAGTGTTTAATTTACCTTCCATTTCCATTGCAATATCTATTGATGTCACATCTTCATTTCATTCTCAGAACCAAGCACAACCGCCACTGCATCGACTACATCCGCCACTAGCAGCGAAACAACAGGTACTAGGATAATGCAGCACCAGCATTCACTGATCAGACATTAAAATGATACAATATTTACCTACACATGTGACAAACAACGGTTGATGCTTGATCAAGTCATTAGCCAATCTTTCTCAAAGAGACCAATCTATCAGTCACTTCGAAGTTATTTGCTGAGAATTGTTGAACAATTCTAGAGAAACAACAGAGTGTGGTCAGGAGAATATTGCAAGAGAAAAATTAGTCACTTGAAAAAGAAAAATATTTTGTCAGTTTACGTTCTTCTGTATGTATAATTTCTAATATTATACAGAGTTGCAACTGGGATATAATATTGTGGCCTAACGCTTTGATGTCATTTCTAAAAACATTCATTAGTATAATCACCTCGTTTAATTTAAATAGAAATGTCTTGCAAATAGTCAAATAAACCAAAAATAAGTCAGGCAATTTATATTTTGTATTATCATTGATGCTTCTATGTTCGGAAAATAGTAGTATATATAATGCCCCAGTCATCAATTACATGACTGCAAGATGCTAACATGCATCAATAGATAAAAAGAAACAAATAATTAAAGTCAGTTTTGACTTCCATGGACATTTTACAAGTGTAGACATGAGAGTGCTGCATGTATTTTAACTGAGATTTCTCTGCATATTTGATTCCTCCACTATAAACATTCTGTACATTCACCCTATCTATTCCCATTTGATTTTATTACACCTCCACAAGATAAAACTTCAGCCTCCTTTCATCCAAGAAATAAAATCCAAGACTGGACTTTGGCATATACAATATTTTAGTTATTTATACTGCCCACATTCTATCTTCTGGCCTTGATTAACAACAGCAAAATGAAACAAACCACGTTCAAAATATCTATGGGTATTAGGAAGATTTAATGTCGAGTGTAAATAAATCATAGGCAGCGGATTGATAAAAAACTGGCCAACTAATTCAGGTAACTAATTGTTGCAGAATTTAAAATCTGACAGCCAATGCTCAATCAAAATAGCATGTAAAAATCCAATATTTTCAGTTGAAGTATACGACATGAAACTTTGTGCCATAACATGATGACAGTTTGGTGCACAACACAGTGATAACAATTCTGCCTTATGAAATGAAAGGTGTCCAATTTCCTTGAAATATCCATTGATGTCTCAACTTAATTTCATCCACAGAACCAAGCACAACAACTGCCACTACATCGACTACTAGCAGCGAAACAACAGGTACTAGATAATGCAGTACCAGCATTCACTGATCAGACTTTAAAAACATACATTACTTATCACCAAAAGTGACAAACAGTAGATGTTTCTTGATCAAACAATGTTCCTCAAAGAGGCCAAACCATCGGTTCATTCAGTACTAAAACTGTTCATGATTCTTAAGATTCATTAGAACTCCCAAAATTACCCACCCAATTTTTTGTTGAATTCATTGTTCACACATTTCTTGTAGTCAGTTTAAATTTCACTACCACACTTTACCTACTTTAGGAATCATAGTCCAATTTTCTTTCAATATCCATTGATGTCACTTCTTCATTTCATTCTCAGAACCAAGCACAACTGCCACTGCATCGACTACAGCTGCCACCAGCAGCGAAACAACAGGTACGAGGATAATGCAGCACCAACATTCACTGATCTGAACGGAATATGCGTGTACAAGTTGAATACTTTCAGTTGACGACTACTACATTAAAAATTGATCAATACAATTGTGATAATTCCGTGCAAAACTGACAAAGGAATTTACATGCCAAAATGTTTCTTGATTCCAAACAACTCCAAATGTTATCCACACAATTATTAATGTAATCCTTGGCTCACATTTCTTCTCATCAGTTTAATTTACACTGCTACACTTTACATGCTTTATGACACAATAAGTGTCCAATTTACCTTCCATTTCCATTGCAATATCTATTGATGTCACATCTTCATTTCATTCACAGAACCAAGCACAACTGCCACTGCATCGACTACATCCGCCACTAGTAGCGAAACAACAGGTACTAGGATAATGCAGCACCAGCATTCACTGGTTTGACTTTAAATGATACAATATTTACCATCACATGTGACAAACAACAGTTGATGCTTGATCAAGTCATTAGCCAATCTTTCTCAAAGAGACCAATCGATCAGTCACTTCGAAGTTATTTGCTGAGAATTGTTGAACAATTCTAGAGAAACACTGTTCATTATACTTAAGATGCATTAGAACTCCCAAAATTACCCACCCAATTATTTGTTGAATTCATTGTTCACATTTCTTGTCGTCAGTTTAATTATCACTACCCCACTTAACCTGCTTTATGAATCAAAAATAGTCCAATTTTCTTTCAATATCCATTGATGTCACATCTTCATTTCATTCTCAGAACCAAGCACAACAACTGCCACTGCATCGACTACATCTGACACCAGCAGTGAAACAACAGGTACTAGGAGAATGCAGCACCAACATTCACTGATCTGAACGGAATATGCGTGTACAAGTTGAATACTTTCAGTTGACGACTACTACATTAAAAATAGTTCAATACAATTGTGATAATTCCTTGCAAAACTGACAAAGGAATTTAAATGCAAAAATATTTCATAATTCCAAACAACTCCAAATATTATCCACACAATTATTAATGTAATCCTTGGCTAACATTTCTTCTTGTCAGTTTAATTTACACTGTTACACTTTACATGCTTTATGACACGATAAGTGTTTAATTTACCTTCCATTTCCATTGCAATATCTATTGATGTCACATCTTCATTTCATTCTCAGAACCAAGCACAACCGCCACTGCATCGACTACATCCGCCACTAGCAGCGAAACAACAGGTACTAGGATAATGCAGCACCAGCATTCACTGATCAGACATTAAAATGATACAATATTTACCTACACATGTGACAAACAACGGTTGATGCTTGATCAAGTCATTAGCCAATCTTTCTCAAAGAGACCAATCTATCAGTCACTTCGAAGTTATTTGCTGAGAATTGTTGAACAATTCTAGAGAAACAACAGAGTGTGGTCAGGAGAATATTGCAAGAGAAAAATTAGTCACTTGAAAAAGAAAAATATTTAGTCAGTTTACGTTCTTCTGTATGTATAATTTCTAATATTATACAGAGTTGCAACTGGGATATAATATTGTGGCCTAACGCTTTGATGTCATTTCTAAAAACATTCATTAGTATAATCACCTCGTTTAATTTAAATAGAAATGTCTTGCAAATAGTCAAATAAACCAAAAATAAGTCAGGCAATTTATATTTTGTATTATCATTGATGCTTCTATGTTCGGAAAATAGTAGTATATATAATGCCCCAGTCATCAATTACATGACTGCAAGATGCTAACATGCATCAATAGATAAAAAGAAACAAATAATTAAAGTCAGTTTTGACTTCCATGGACATTATACAAGTGTAGACATGAGAGTGCTGCATGTATTTTAACTGAGATTTCTCTGCATATTTGATTCCTCCACTATAAACATTCTGTACATTCACCCTATCTATTCCCATTTGATTTTATTACACCTCCACAAGATAAAACATCAGCCTCCTTTCATCCAAGAAATAAAATCCAAGACTGGACTTTGGCATATACAATATTTTAGTTATTTATACTGCCCACATTCTATCTTCTGGCCTTGATTAACAACAGCAAAATGAAACAAACCATGTTCAAAATATCTATGGGTATTAGGAAGATTTAATGTCGAGTGTAAATAAATCATAGGCAGCGGATTGATAAAAAACTGGCCAACAAATTCAGGTAACTAATTGTTGCAGAATTTAAAATCTGACAGCAAATGCTCAATCAAAATAGCATGTAAAAATCCAATATTTTCAGTTGAAGTATACGACATGAAACTTTGTGCCATAACATGATGACAGTTTGGTGCACAACACACTGATAACAATTCTGCCTTATGAAATGAAAGGTGTCCAATTTCCTTGAAATATCCATTGATGTCTCAACTTAATTTCATCCACAGAACCAAGCACAACAACTGCCACTACATCGACTACTAGCAGCGAAACAACAGGTACTAGATAATGCAGCACCAGCATTCACTGATCAGACTTTAAAAACATACATAACTTATCACCAAAAGTGACAAACAGTAGATGTTTCTTGATCAAACAATGTTCCTCAAAGAGGCCAAACCATCGATTCATTCGGTACCAAAACTGTTCATGATTCTTAAGATTCATTAGAACTCCCAAAATTACCCACCCAATTTTTTGTTGAATTCATTGTTCACACATTTCTTGTAGTCAGTTTAAATTTCACTACCCCACTTTACCTGCTTTTGGAATCAAAAATAGTCCAATTTTCTTTCAATATCCATTGATGTCACTTCTTCATTTCATTCTCAGAACCACGCACAACTGCCACTGCATCGACTACAGCTGCCACCAGCAGCGAAACAACAGGTACGAGGATAATGTAGCACCAACATTCACTGATCTGAACGGAATATGCGTGTGCAAGTTGAATACTTTCAGTTGACGACTACTGCATTAAAAATTGATCAATACAATTGTGATAATTCCGTGCAAAACTGACAAAGGAATTTACATGCCAAAATGTTTCTTGATTCCAAACAACTCCAAATGTTATCCACACAATTATTAATGTAATCCTTGGCTCACATTTCTTCTCGTCAGTTTAATTTACACTGCAACACTTTACATGCTTTATGACACAAAAAGTGTCCAATTTACCTTCCATTTCCATTGCAATATCTATTGATGTCACATCTTCATTTCATTCACAGAACCAAGCAGAACTGCCACTGCATCGACTACGTCCGCCACTAGCAGCGAAACAACAGGTACTAGGATAATGCAGCACCAGCATTCACTGATCAGACATTAAAATGATACAATATTTACCAACACATGTGACAAACAACAGTTGATGCTTGATCAAGTCATTAGCCAATCTTTCTCAAAGAGACCAATCGATCAGTCACTTCGAAGTTATTTGCTGAGAATTGTTGAACAATTCTAGAGAAACACTGTTCATTATACTTAAGATGCATTAGAACTCCCAAAATTACCCACCCAATTATTTGTTGAATTCATTGTTCACATTTCTTGTCGTCAGTTTAATTATCACTACCCCACTTAACCTGCTTTATGAATCAAAAATAGTCCAATTTTCTTTCAATATCCATTGATGTCACATCTTCATTTCATTCTCAGAACCAAGCACAACAACTGCCACTGCATCGACTACATCTGCCACCAGCAGTGAAACAACAGGTACTAGGAGAATGCAGCACCAACATTCACTGATCTGAACGGAATATGCGTGTACAAGTTGAATACTTTCAGTTGACGACTACTACATTAAAAATAGTTCAATACAATTGTGATAATTCCGTGCAAAACTGACAAAGGAATTTAAATGCAAAAATATTTCATAATTCCAAACAACTCCAAATATTATCCACACAATTATTAATGTAATCCTTGGCTAACATTTCTTCTTGTCACTTTAATTTACACTGTTACACTTTACATGCTTTATGACACGATAAGTGTTTAATTTACCTTCCATTTCCATTGCAATATCTATTGATGTCCCATCTTCATTTCATTCTCAGAACCAAGCACAACCGCCACTGCATCGACTACATCCGCCACTAGCAGCGAAACAACAGGTACTAGGATAATGCAGCACCAGCATTCACTGATCAGACATTAAAATGATACAATATTTACCTACACATGTGACAAACAACGGTTGATGCTTGATCAAGTCATTAGCCAATCTTTCTCAAAGAGACCAATCTATCAGTCACTTCGAAGTTATTTGCTGAGAATTGTTGAACAATTCTAGAGAAACAACAGAGTGTGGTCAGGAGAATATTGCAAGAGAAAAATAAGTCACTTGAAAAAGAAAAATATTTTGTCAGTTTACGTTCTTCTGTATGTATAATTTCTAATATTATACAGAGTTGCAACTGGGATATAATATTGTGGCCTAACGCTTTGATGTCATTTCTGAAAACATTCATTAGTATAATCACCTCGTTTAATTTAAATAGAAATGTCTTGCAAATAGTCAAATAAGCCAAAAATAAGTCAGGCAATTTATATTTTGTATTATCATTGATGCTTCTATGTTCGGAAAATAGTAGTATATATAATGCCCCAGTCATCAATTACATGACTGCAAGATGCTAACATGCATCAATAGATAAAAAGAAACAAATAATTAAAGTCAGTTTTGACTTCCATGGACATTTTACAAGTGTAGACATGAGAGTGCTGCATGTATTTTAACTGAGATTTCTCTGCATATTTGATTCCTCCACAAAAACATTCTGTACATTCACCCTATCTATTCCCATTTGATTTTATTACACCTCCACAAGATAAAACTTCAGCCTCCTTTCATCCAAGAAATAAAATCCAAGACTGGACTTTGGCATATACAATATTTTAGTTATTTATACTGCCCACATTCTATCTTCTGGCCTTGATTAACAACAGCAAAATGAAACAAACCATGTTCAAAATATCTATGGGTATTAGGAAGATTTAATGTCGAGTGTAAATAAATCATAGGCAGCGGATTGATAAAAAACTGGCCAACTAATTCAGGTAACTAATTGTTGCAGAATTTAAAATCTGACAGCAAATGCTCAATCAAAATAGCATGTAAAAATCCAATATTTTCAGTTGAAGTATACGACATGAAACTTTGTGCCATAACATGATGACAGTTTGGTGCACAACACAGTGATAACAATTCTGCCTTATGAAATAAAAGGTGTCCAATTTCCTTGAAATATCCATTGATGTCTCAACTTAATTTCATCCACAGAACCAAGCACAACAACTGCCACTACATCGACTACTAGCAGCGAAACAACAGGTACTAGATAATGCAGTACCAGCATTCACTGATCAGACTTTAAAAACATACATTACTTATCACCAAAAGTGACAAACAGTAGATGTTTCTTGATCAAACAATGTTCCTCAAAGAGGCCAAACCATCGGTTCATTCAGTACTAAAACTGTTCATGATTCTTAAGATTCATTAGAACTCCCAAAATTACCCACCCAATTTTTTGTTGAATTCATTGTTCACACATTTCTTCTAGTCAGTTTAAATTTCACTACCACACTTTACCTACTTTAGGAATCATAGTCCAATTTTCTTTCAATATCCATTGATGTCACTTCTTCATTTCATTCTCAGAACCAAGCACATCTGCCACTGCATCGACTGCAGCTGCCACCAGCAGCGAAACAACAGGTACGAGGATAATGCAGCACCAACATTCACTGATCTGAACGGAATATGCGTGTACAAGTTGAATACATTCAGTTGACGACTACTACATTAAAAATTGATCAATACAATTGTGATAATTCCGTGCAAAACAGACAAAGGAATTTACATGCCAAAATGTTTCTTGATTCCAAACAACTCCAAATGTTATCCACACAATTATTAATGTAATCCTTGGCTCACATTTCTTCTCGTCAGTTTAATTTACACTGCTAAACTTTACACGCTTTGTGACACAAAAAGTGTCCAATTTACCTTCCATTTCCATTGCAATATCTATTGATGTCACATCTTCATTTCATTCACAGAACTAAGCACAACTGCCACTGCATCGACTACGTCCGCTACTAGTAGCGAAACAACAGGTACTAGGATAATGCAGCACCAGCATTCACTGGTTTGACTTTAAATGATACAATATTTACCAACACATGTGACAAACAACAGTTGATGCTTGATCAAGTCATTAGCCAATCTTTCTCAAAGAGACCAATCGATCAATCACTTCGAAGTTATTTGCAGAGAATTGTTGAACAATTCTAGAGAAACACTGTTCATTATACTTAAGATGCATTAGAACTCCCAAAATTACCCACCCAATTATTTGTTGAATTCATTGTTCACATTTCTTGTCGTCAGTTTAATTATCACTACCCCACTTTACCTGCTTTATGAATCAAAAATAGTCCAATTTTCTTTCAATATCCATTGATGTCACATCTTCATTTCATTCTCAGAACCAAGCACAACAACTGCCACTGCATCGACTACATCTGCCACCAGCAGCGAAACAACAGGTACTAGGAGAATGCAGCACCAACATTCACTGATCTGAACGGAATATGCGTGTACAAGTTGAATACTTTCAGTTGACGACTACTACATTAAAAATAGTTCAATACAATTGTGATAATTCCGTGCAAAACTGACAAAGGAATTTAAATGCAAAAATATTTCATAATTCCAAACAACTCCAAATATTATCCACATAATTATTAATGTAATCCTTGGCTAACATTTCTTCTTGTCAGTTTAATTTACACTGTTACACTTTACATGCTTTATGACACGATAAGTGTTTAATTTACCATCCATTTCCATTGCAATATCTATTGATGTCACATCTTCATTTCATTCTCAGAACCAAGCACAACCGCCACTGCATCGACTACATCCGCCACTAGCAGCGAAACAACAGGTACTAGGATAATGCAGCACCAGCATTCACTGATCAGACATTAAAATGATACAATATTTACCAACACATGTGACAAACAACGGTTGATGCTTGATCAAGTCATTAGCCAATCTTTCTCAAAGAGACCAATCTATCAGTCACTTCGAAGTTATTTGCTGAGAATTGTTGAACAATTCTAGAGAAACAACAGAGTGTGGTCAGGAGAATATTGCAAGAGAAAAATAAGTCACTTGAAAAAGAAAAATATTTTGTCAGTTTACGTTCTTCTGTATGTATAATTTCTAATATTATACAGAGTTGCAACTGGGATATAATATTGTGGCCTAACGCTTTGATGTCATTTCTAAAAACATTCATTATTATAATCACCTCGTTTAATTTAAATAGAAATGTCTTGCAAATAGTCAAATAAGCCAAAAATAAGTCAGGCAATTTATATTTTGTATTATCATTGATGCTTCTATGTTCGGAAAATAGTAGTATATATAATGCCCCAGTCATCAATTACATGACTGCAAGATGCTAACATGCATCAATAGATAAAAAGAAACAAATAATTAAAGTCAGTTTTGACTTCCATGGACATTTTACAAGTGTAGACATGAGAGTGCTGCATGTATTTTAACTGAGATTTCTCTGCATAGTTGATTCCTCCACTATAAACATTCTGTACATTCACCCTATCTATTCCCATTTGATTTTATTACACCTCCACAAGATAAACCTTCAGCCTCCTTTCTTCAAAGAAATAAAATCCAAGACTGGACTTTTGCATATACATTATTTTAGTTATTTATACTGCCCACATTCTATCTTCTGGCCTTGATTAACAACAGCAAAATGAAACAAAACAAGGTTAAAAATATCTATGGGTATTAGGAAGATTTAATGTCGAGTGTAAATAAATCATAGGCAGCGGATTGATAAAAAACTGGCCAACTAATTCAGGTAACTAATTGTTGCAGAATTTTAAATCTAACAGCAAATGCTCAATCAAAATAGCATGTAAAAATCCAATATTTTCAGTTGAAGTATACGACATGAAACTTTGTGCCATAACATGATGACAGTTTGGTGCACAACACACTGATAACAATTCTGCCTTATGAAATAAAAGGTGTCCAATTTCCTTGAAATATCCATTGATGTCTCAACTTAATTTCATCCACAGAACCAAGCACAACAACTGCCACTACATCGACTACTAGCAGCGAAACAACAGGTACTAGATAATGCAGCACCATCATTCACTGATCAGACTTTAAAAACATACATAACTTATCACCAAAAGTGACAAACAGTGGATGTTTCTTGATCAAACAATGTTCCTCAAAGTGGCCAAACCATCGATTCATTTGGTACCAAAACTGTTCATGATTCTAAAGATTCATTAGAACTCCCAAAATTACTCACCCAATTTTTTGTTGAATTCATTGTTCACACATTTCTTGTAGTCAGTTTAAATTTCACTACCCCACCTTACCTGCTTTAGGAATCAAAAATAGTCCAATTTTCTTTCAATATCCATTGATGTCACTTCTTCATTTCATTCTCAGAACCAAGCACAACTGCCACTGCATCGACTACAGCTGCCACCAGCAGCGAAACAACAGGTACGAGGATAATGCAGCACCAACATTCACTGATCTGAACGGAATATGCGTGTACAAGTTGAATACTTTCAGTTGACGACTACTACATTAAAAATTGATCAATACAATTGTGATAATTCCGTGCAAAACTGACAAAGGAATTTACATGCCAAAATGTTTCTTGATTCCAAACAACTCCAAATGTTATCCACACAATTATTAATGTAATCCTTGGCTCACATTTCTTCTCATCAGTTTAATTTACACTGCTACACTTTACATGCTTTATGACACAATAAGTGTCCAATTTACCTTCCATTTCCATTGCAATATCTATTGATGTCACATCTTCATTTCATTCACAGAACCAAGCACAACTGCCACTGCATCGACTACATCCGCCACTAGTAGCGAAACAACAGGTACTAGGATAATGCAGCACCAGCATTCACTGGTTTGACTTTAAATGATACAATATTTACCATCACATGTGACAAACAACAGTTGATGCTTGATCAAGTCATTAGCCAATCTTTCTCAAAGAGACCAATCGATCAGTCACTTCGAAGTTATTTGCTGAGAATTGTTGAACAATTCTAGAGAAACACTGTTCATTATACTTAAGATGCATTAGAACTCCCAAAATTACCCACCCAATTATTTGTTGAATTCATTGTTCACATTTCTTGTCGTCAGTTTAATTATCACTACCCCACTTAACCTGCTTTATGAATCAAAAATAGTCCAATTTTCTTTCAATATCCATTGATGTCACATCTTCATTTCATTCTCAGAACCAAGCACAACAACTGCCACTGCATCGACTACATCTGCCACCAGCAGTGAAACAACAGGTACTAGGAGAATGCAGCACCAACATTCACTGATCTGAACGGAATATGCGTGTACAAGTTGAATACTTTCAGTTGACGACTACTACATTAAAAATAGTTCAATACAATTGTGATAATTCCGTGCAAAACTGACAAAGGAATTTAAATGCAAAAATATTTCATAATTCCAAACAACTCCAAATATTATCCACACAATTATTAATGTAATCCTTGGCTAACATTTCTTCTTGTCAGTTTAATTTACACTGTTACACTTTACATGCTTTATGACACGATAAGTGTTTAATTTACCTTCCATTTCCATTGCAATATCTATTGATGTCACATCTTCATTTCATTCTCAGAACCAAGCACAACCGCCACTGCATCGACCACATCCGCCACTAGCAGCGAAACAACAGGTACGAGGATAATGCAGCACCAGCATTCACTGATCAGACATTAAAATGATACAATATTTACCTACACATGTGACAAACAACGGTTGATGCTTGATCAAGTCATTAGCCAATCTTTCTCAAAGAGACCAATCTATCAGTCACTTCGAAGTTATTTGCTGAGAATTGTTGAACAATTCTAGAGAAACAACAGAGTGTGGTCAGGAGAATATTGCAAGAGAAAAATTAGTCACTTGAAAAAGAAAAATATTTAGTCAGTTTACGTTCTTCTGTATGTATAATTTCTAATATTATACAGAGTTGCAACTGGGATATAATATTGTGGCCTAACGCTTTGATGTCATTTCTAAAAACATTCATTAGTATAATCACCTCGTTTAATTTAAATAGAAATGTCTTGCAAATAGTCAAATAAACCAAAAATAAGTCAGGCAATTTATATTTTGTATTATCATTGATGCTTCTATGTTCGGAAAATAGTAGTATATATAATGCCCCAGTCATCAATTACATGACTGCAAGATGCTAACATGCATCAATAGATAAAAAGAAACAAATAATTAAAGTCAGTTTTGACTTCCATGGACATTTTACAAGTGTAGACATGAGAGTGCTGCATGTATTTTAACTGAGATTTCTCTGCATATTTGATTCCTCCACTATAAACATTCTGTACATTCACCCTATCTATTCCCATTTGATTTTATTACACCTCCACAAGATAAAACTTCAGCCTCCTTTCATCCAAGAAATAAAATCCAAGACTGGACTTTGGCATATACAATATTTTAGTTATTTATACTGCCCACATTCTATCTTCTGGCCTTGATTAACAACAGCAAAATGAAACAAACCATGTTCAAAATATCTATGGGTATTAGGAAGATTTAATGTCGAGTGTAAATAAATCATAGGCAGCGGATTGATAAAAAACTGGCCAACTAATTCAGGTAACTAATTGTTGCAGAATTTAAAATCTGACAGCAAATGCTCAATCAAAATAGCATGTAAAAATCCAATATTTTCAGTTGAAGTATACGACATGAAACTTTGTGCCATAACATGATGACAGTTTGGTGCACAACACAGTGATAACAATTCTGCCTTATGAAATGAAAGGTGTCCAATTTCCTTGAAATATCCATTGATGTCTCAACTTAATTTCATCCACAGAACCAAGCACAACAACTGCCACTACATCGACTACTAGCAGCGAAACAACAGGTACTAGATAATGCAGTACCAGCATTCACTGATCAGACTTTAAAAACATACATTACTTATCACCAAAAGTGACAAACAGTAGATGTTTCTTGATCAAACAATGTTCCTCAAAGAGGCCAAACCATCGGTTCATTCAGTACTAAAACTGTTCATGATTCTTAAGATTCATTAGAACTCCCAAAATTACCCACCCAATTTTTTGTTGAATTCATTGTTCACACATTTCTTGTAGTCAGTTTAAATTTCACTACCACACTTTACCTACTTTAGGAATCATGGTCCAATTTTCTTTCAATATCCATTGATGTCACTTCTTCATTTCATTCTCAGAACCAAGCACATCTGCCACTGCATCGACTGCAGCTGCCACCAGCAGCGAAACAACAGGTACGAGGATAATGCAGCACCAACATTCACTGATCTGAACGGAATATGCGTGTACAAGTTGAATACATTCAGTTGACGACTACTACATTAAAAATTGATCAATACAATTGTGATAATTCCGTGCAAAACAGACAAAGGAATTTACATGCCAAAATGTTTCTTGATTCCAAACAACTCCAAATGTTATCCACACAATTATTAATGTAATCCTTGGCTCACATTTCTTCTCGTCAGTTTAATTTACACTGCTACACTTTACACGCTTTGTGACACAAAAAGTGTCCAATTTACCTTCCATTTCCATTGCAATATCTATTGATGTCACATCTTCATTTCATTCACAGAACTAAGCACAACTGCCACTGCATCGACTACGTCCGCTACTAGTAGCGAAACAACAGGTACTAGGATAATGCAGCACCAGCATTCACTGGTTTGACTTTAAATGATACAATATTTACCAACACATGTGACAAACAACAGTTGATGCTTGATCAAGTCATTAGCCAATCTTTCTCAAAGAGACCAATCGATCAATCACTTCGAAGTTATTTGCAGAGAATTGTTGAACAATTCTAGAGAAACACTGTTCATTATACTTAAGATGCATTGGAACTCCCAAAATTACCCACCCAATTATTTGTTGAATTCATTGTTCACATTTCTTGTCGTCAGTTTAATTATCACTACCCCACTTTACCTGCATTACGAATCAAAAATAGTCCAATTTTCTTTCAATATCCATTGATGTCACATCTTCATTTCATTCTCAGAACCAAGCACAACAACTGCCACTGCATCGACGACATCTGCCACCAGCAGCGAAACAACAGGTACTAGGAGAATGCAGCACCAACATTCACTGATCTGAACGGAATATGCGTGTACAAGTTGAATACTTTCAGTTGACGACTACTACATTAAAAATAGTTCAATACAATTGTGATAATTCCGTGCAAAACTGACAAAGGAATTTAAATGCAAAAATATTTCATAATTCCAAACAACTCCAAATATTATCCACATAATTATTAATGTAATCCTTGGCTAACATTTCTTCTTGTCAGTTTAATTTACACTGTTACACTTTACATGCTTTATGACACGATAAGTGTTTAATTTACCATCCATTTCCATTGCAATATCTATTGATGTCTCATCTTCATTTCATTCTCAGAACCAAGCACAACCGCCACTGCATCGACTACATCCGCCACTAGCAGCGAAACAACAGGTACTAGGATAATGCAGCACCAGCATTCACTGATCAGACATTAAAATGATACAATATTTACCAACACATGTGACAAACAACGGTTGATGCTTGATCAAGTCATTAGCCAATCTTTCTCAAAGAGACCAATCTATCAGTCACTTCGAAGTTATTTGCTGAGAATTGTTGAACAATTCTAGAGAAACAACAGAGTGTGGTCAGGAGAATATTGCAAGAGAAAAATAAGTCACTTGAAAAAGAAAAATATTTTGTCAGTTTACGTTCTTCTGTATGTATAATTTCTAATATTATACAGAGTTGCAACTGGGATATAATATTGTGGCCTAACGCTTTGATGTCATTTCTAAAAACATTCATTATTATAATCACCTCGTTTAATTTAAATAGAAATGTCTTGCAAATAGTCAAATAAGCCAAAAATAAGTCAGGCAATTTATATTTTGTATTATCATTGATGCTTCTATGTTCGGAAAATAGTAGTATATATAATGCCCCAGTCATCAATTACATGACTGCAAGATGCTAACATGCATCAATAGATAAAAAGAAACAAATAATTAAAGTCAGTTTTGACTTCCATGGACATTTTACAAGTGTAGACATGAGAGTGCTGCATGTATTTTAACTGAGCTTTCTCTGCATAGTTGATTCCTCCACTATAAACATTCTGTACATTCACCCTATCTATTCCCATTTGATTTTATTACACCTCCACAAGATAAACCTTCAGCCTCCTTTCATCCAAGAAATAAAATACAAGACTGGACTTTTGCATATACAATATTTTAGTTATTTATACTGCCCACATTCTATCTTCTGGCCTTGATTAACAACAGCAAAATGAAACAAAACAAGGTTAAAAATATCTATGGGTATTGGGAAGATTTAATGTCGAGTGTAAATAAATCATAGGCAGCGGATTGATAAAAAACTGGCCAACTAATTCAGGTAAGTAATTGTTTCAGAATTTTAAATCTAACAACAAATGCTCAATCAAAATAGCATGTAAAAATCCAATATTTTCTGTCGAAGTATACGACATGAAACTTTGTGCCATAACATGATGACAGTTTGGTGCACAACACAGTGATAACAATTCTGCCTTATGAAATAAAAGGTGTCCAATTTCCTTGAAATATCCATTGATGTCTCATCTTAATTTCATCCACAGAACCAAGCACAACAACTGCCACTACATCGACTACTAGCAGCGAAACAACAGGTACTAGATAATGCAGCACCAGCATTCACTGATCAGACTTTAAAAACATACATTACTTATCACCAAAAGTGACAAACAGTAGATGTTTCTTGATCAAACAATGTTCATCAAAGAGGCCAAACCATCGGTTCATTCGGTACCAAAACTGTTCATGATTCTTAAGATTCATTAGAACTCCCAAAATTACCCACCCAATTGTTTGTTGAATTCATTGTTCACACATTTCTTGTAGTCAGTTTAAATTTCACTACCCCACTTTACCTGCTTTAGGAATCAAAAATAGTCCAATTTTCTTTCAATATCCATTGATGTCACTTCTTCATTTCATTCTCAGAACCAAGCACAACTGCCACTGCATCGACTACAGCTGCCACCAGCAGCGAAACAACAGGTACGAGGATAATGCAGCACCAACATTCACTGATCTGAACGGAATATGCGTGTACAAGTTGAATACTTTCAGTTGACGACTACTGCATTAAAAATTGATCAATACAATTGTGATAATTCCGTGCAAAACTGACAAAGGAATTTACATGCCAAAATGTTTCTTGATTCCAAACAACTCCAAATGTTATCCACACAATTATTAATGTAATCCTTGGCTCACATTTCTTCTCATCAGTTTAATTTACACTGCTACACTTTACATGCTTTATGACACAATAAGTGTCCAATTTACCTTCCATTTCCATTGCAATATCTATTGATGTCACATCTTCATTTCATTCACAGAACCAAGCACAACTGCCACTGCATCGACTACATCCGCCACTAGTAGCGAAACAACAGGTACTAGGATAATGCAGCACCAGCATTCACTGGTTTGACTTTAAATGATACAATATTTACCATCACATGTGACAAACAACAGTTGATGCTTGATCAAGTCATTAGCCAATCTTTCTCAAAGAGACCAATCGATCAGTCACTTCGAAGTTATTTGCTGAGAATTGTTGAACAATTCTAGAGAAACACTGTTCATTATACTTAAGATGCATTAGAACTCCCAAAATTACCCACCCAATTATTTGTTGAATTCATTGTTCACATTTCTTGTCGTCAGTTTAATTATCACTACCCCACTTAACCTGCTTTATGAATCAAAAATAGTCCAATTTTCTTTCAATATCCATTGATGTCACATCTTCATTTCATTCTCAGAACCAAGCACAACTGCCACTGCATCGACTACATCTGCCACCAGCAGTGAAACAACAGGTACTAGGAGAATGCAGCACCAACATTCACTGATCTGAACGGAATATGCGTGTACAAGTTGAATACTTTCAGTTGACGACTACTACATTAAAAATAGTTCAATACAATTGTGATAATTCCGTGCAAAACTGACAAAGGAATTTAAATGCAAAAATATTTCATAATTCCAAACAACTCCAAATATTATCCACACAATTATTAATGTAATCCTTGGCTAACATTTCTTCTTGTCAGTTTAATTTACACTGTTACACTTTACATGCTTTATGACACGATAAGTGTTTAATTTACCTTCCATTTCCATTGCAATATCTATTGATGTCACATCTTCATTTCATTCTCAGAACCAAGCACAACCGCCACTGCATCGACTACATCCGCCACTAGCAGCGAAACAACAGGTACTAGGATAATGCAGCACCAGCATTCACTGATCAGACATTAAAATGATACAATATTTACCTACACATGTGACAAACAACGGTTGATGCTTGATCAAGTCATTAGCCAATCTTTCTCAAAGAGACCAATCTATCAGTCACTTCGAAGTTATTTGCTGAGAATTGTTGAACAATTCTAGAGAAACAACAGAGTGTGGTCAGGAGAATATTGCAAGAGAAAAATTAGTCACTTGAAAAAGAAAAATATTTTGTCAGTTTACGTTCTTCTGTATGTATAATTTCTAATATTATACAGAGTTGCAACTGGGATATAATATTGTGGCCTAACGCTTTGATGTCATTTCTAAAAACATTCATTAGTATAATCACCTCGTTTAATTTAAATAGAAATGTCTTGCAAATAGTCAAATAAACCAAAAATAAGTCAGGCAATTTATATTTTGTATTATCATTGATGCTTCTATGTTCGGAAAATAGTAGTATATATAATGCCCCAGTCATCAATTACATGACTGCAAGATGCTAACATGCATCAATAGATAAAAAGAAACAAATAATTAAAGTCAGTTTTGACTTCCATGGACATTTTACAAGTGTAGACATGAGAGTGCTGCATGTATTTTAACTGAGATTTCTCTGCATATTTGATTCCTCCACTATAAACATTCTGTACATTCACCCTATCTATTCCCATTTGATTTTATTACACCTCCACAACATAAAACTTCAGCCTCCTTTCATCCAAGAAATAAAATCCAAGACTGGACTTTGGCATATACAATATTTTAGTTATTTATACTGCCCGCATTCTATCTTCTGGCCTTGATTAACAACAGCAAAATGAAACAAACCATGTTCAAAATATCTATGGGTATTAGGAAGATTTAATGTCGAGTGTAAATAAATCATAGGCAGCGGATTGATAAAAAACTGGCCAACTAATTCAGGTAACTAATTGTTGCAGAATTTAAAATCTGACAGCAAATGCTCAATCAAAATAGCATGTAAAAATCCAATATTTTCAGTTGAAGTATACGACATGAAACTTTGTGCCATAACATGATGACAGTTTGGTGCACAACACAGTGATAACAATTCTGCCTTATGAAATGAAAGGTGTCCAATTTCCTTGAAATATCCATTGATGTCTCAACTTAATTTCATCCACAGAACCAAGCACAACAACTGCCACTACATCGACTACTAGCAGCGAAACAACAGGTACTAGATAATGCAGCACCAGCATTCACTGATCAGACTTTAAAAACATACATTACTTATCACCAAAAGTGACAAACAGTAGATGTTTCTTGATCAAACAATGTTCATCAAAGAGGCCAAACCATCGGTTCATTCGGTACCAAAACTGTTCATGATTCTTAAGATTCATTAGAACTCCCAAAATTACCCACCCAATTGTTTGTTGAATTCATTGTTCACACATTTCTTGTAGTCAGTTTAAATTTCACTACCCCACTTTACCTGCTTTAGGAATCAAAAATAGTCCAATTTTCTTTCAATATCCATTGATGTCACTTCTTCATTTCATTCTCAGAACCAAGCACAACTGCCACTGCATCGACTACAGCTGCCACCAGCAGCGAAACAACAGGTACGAGGATAATGCAGCACCAACATTCACTGATCTGAACGGAATATGCGTGTACAAGTTGAATACTTTCAGTTGACGACTACTGCATTAAAAATTGATCAATACAATTGTGATAATTCCGTGCAAAACTGACAAAGGAATTTACATGCCAAAATGTTTCTTGATTCCAAACAACTCCAAATGTTATCCACACAATTATTAATGTAATCCTTGGCTCACATTTCTTCTCATCAGTTTAATTTACACTGCTACACTTTACATGCTTTATGACACAATAAGTGTCCAATTTACCTTCCATTTCCATTGCAATATCTATTGATGTCACATCTTCATTTCATTCACAGAACCAAGCACAACTGCCACTGCATCGACTACATCCGCCACTAGTAGCGAAACAACAGGTACTAGGATAATGCAGCACCAGCATTCACTGGTTTGACTTTAAATGATACAATATTTACCATCACATGTGACAAACAACAGTTGATGCTTGATCAAGTCATTAGCCAATCTTTCTCAAAGAGACCAATCGATCAGTCACTTCGAAGTTATTTGCTGAGAATTGTTGAACAATTCTAGAGAAACACTGTTCATTATACTTAAGATGCATTAGAACTCCCAAAATTACCCACCCAATTATTTGTTGAATTCATTGTTCACATTTCTTGTCGTCAGTTTAATTATCACTACCCCACTTAACCTGCTTTATGAATCAAAAATAGTCCAATTTTCTTTCAATATCCATTGATGTCACATCTTCATTTCATTCTCAGAACCAAGCACAACTGCCACTGCATCGACTACATCTGCCACCAGCAGTGAAACAACAGGTACTAGGAGAATGCAGCACCAACATTCACTGATCTGAACGGAATATGCGTGTACAAGTTGAATACTTTCAGTTGACGACTACTACATTAAAAATAGTTCAATACAATTGTGATAATTCCGTGCAAAACTGACAAAGGAATTTAAATGCAAAAATATTTCATAATTCCAAACAACTCCAAATATTATCCACACAATTATTAATGTAATCCTTGGCTAACATTTCTTCTTGTCAGTTTAATTTACACTGTTACACTTTACATGCTTTATGACACGATAAGTGTTTAATTTACCTTCCATTTCCATTGCAATATCTATTGATGTCACATCTTCATTTCATTCTCAGAACCAAGCACAACCGCCACTGCATCGACTACATCCGCCACTAGCAGCGAAACAACAGGTACTAGGATAATGCAGCACCAGCATTCACTGATCAGACATTAAAATGATACAATATTTACCTACACATGTGACAAACAACGGTTGATGCTTGATCAAGTCATTAGCCAATCTTTCTCAAAGAGACCAATCTATCAGTCACTTCGAAGTTATTTGCTGAGAATTGTTGAACAATTCTAGAGAAACAACAGAGTGTGGTCAGGAGAATATTGCAAGAGAAAAATTAGTCACTTGAAAAAGAAAAATATTTTGTCAGTTTACGTTCTTCTGTATGTATAATTTCTAATATTATACAGAGTTGCAACTGGGATATAATATTGTGGCCTAACGCTTTGATGTCATTTCTAAAAACATTCATTAGTATAATCACCTCGTTTAATTTAAATAGAAATGTCTTGCAAATAGTCAAATAAACCAAAAATAAGTCAGGCAATTTATATTTTGTATTATCATTGATGCTTCTATGTTCGGAAAATAGTAGTATATATAATGCCCCAGTCATCAATTACATGACTGCAAGATGCTAACATGCATCAATAGATAAAAAGAAACAAATAATTAAAGTCAGTTTTGACTTCCATGGACATTTTACAAGTGTAGACATGAGAGTGCTGCATGTATTTTAACTGAGATTTCTCTGCATATTTGATTCCTCCACTATAAACATTCTGTACATTCACCCTATCTATTCCCATTTGATTTTATTACACCTCCACAACATAAAACTTCAGCCTCCTTTCATCCAAGAAATAAAATCCAAGACTGGACTTTGGCATATACAATATTTTAGTTATTTATACTGCCCGCATTCTATCTTCTGGCCTTGATTAACAACAGCAAAATGAAACAAACCATGTTCAAAATATCTATGGGTATTAGGAAGATTTAATGTCGAGTGTAAATAAATCATAGGCAGCGGATTGATAAAAAACTGGCCAACTAATTCAGGTAACTAATTGTTGCAGAATTTAAAATCTGACAGCAAATGCTCAATCAAAATAGCATGTAAAAATCCAATATTTTCAGTTGAAGTATACGACATGAAACTTTGTGCCATAACATGATGACAGTTTGGTGCACAACACAGTGATAACAATTCTGCCTTATGAAATGAAAGGTGTCCAATTTCCTTGAAATATCCATTGATGTCTCAACTTAATTTCATCCACAGAACCAAGCACAACAACTGCCACTACATCGACTACTAGCAGCGAAACAACAGGTACTAGATAATGCAGCACCAGCATTCACTGATCAGACTTTAAAAACATACATTACTTATCACCAAAAGTGACAAACAGTAGATGTTTCTTGATCAAACAATGTTCATCAAAGAGGCCAAACCATCGGTTCATTCGGTACCAAAACTGTTCATGATTCTTAAGATTCATTAGAACTCCCAAAATTACCCACCCAATTGTTTGTTGAATTCATTGTTCACACATTTCTTGTAGTCAGTTTAAATTTCACTACCCCACTTTACCTGCTTTAGGAATCAAAAATAGTCCAATTTTCTTTCAATATCCATTGATGTCACTTCTTCATTTCATTCTCAGAACCAAGCACAACTGCCACTGCATCGACTACAGCTGCCACCAGCAGCGAAACAACAGGTACGAGGATAATGCAGCACCAACATTCACTGATCTGAACGGAATATGCGTGTACAAGTTGAATACTTTCAGTTGACGACTACTGCATTAAAAATTGATCAATACAATTGTGATAATTCCGTGCAAAACTGACAAAGGAATTTACATGCCAAAATGTTTCTTGATTCCAAACAACTCCAAATGTTATCCACACAATTATTAATGTAATCCTTGGCTCACATTTCTTCTCATCAGTTTAATTTACACTGCTACACTTTACATGCTTTATGACACAATAAGTGTCCAATTTACCTTCCATTTCCATTGCAATATCTATTGATGTCACATCTTCATTTCATTCACAGAACCAAGCACAACTGCCACTGCATCGACTACATCCGCCACTAGTAGCGAAACAACAGGTACTAGGATAATGCAGCACCAGCATTCACTGGTTTGACTTTAAATGATACAATATTTACCATCACATGTGACAAACAACAGTTGATGCTTGATCAAGTCATTAGCCAATCTTTCTCAAAGAGACCAATCGATCAGTCACTTCGAAGTTATTTGCTGAGAATTGTTGAACAATTCTAGAGAAACACTGTTCATTATACTTAAGATGCATTAGAACTCCCAAAATTACCCACCCAATTATTTGTTGAATTCATTGTTCACATTTCTTGTCGTCAGTTTAATTATCACTACCCCACTTAACCTGCTTTATGAATCAAAAATAGTCCAATTTTCTTTCAATATCCATTGATGTCACATCTTCATTTCATTCTCAGAACCAAGCACAACTGCCACTGCATCGACTACATCTGCCACCAGCAGTGAAACAACAGGTACTAGGAGAATGCAGCACCAACATTCACTGATCTGAACGGAATATGCGTGTACAAGTTGAATACTTTCAGTTGACGACTACTACATTAAAAATAGTTCAATACAATTGTGATAATTCCGTGCAAAACTGACAAAGGAATTTAAATGCAAAAATATTTCATAATTCCAAACAACTCCAAATATTATCCACACAATTATTAATGTAATCCTTGGCTAACATTTCTTCTTGTCAGTTTAATTTACACTGTTACACTTTACATGCTTTATGACACGATAAGTGTTTAATTTACCTTCCATTTCCATTGCAATATCTATTGATGTCACATCTTCATTTCATTCTCAGAACCAAGCACAACCGCCACTGCATCGACTACATCCGCCACTAGCAGCGAAACAACAGGTACTAGGATAATGCAGCACCAGCATTCACTGATCAGACATTAAAATGATACAATATTTACCTACACATGTGACAAACAACGGTTGATGCTTGATCAAGTCATTAGCCAATCTTTCTCAAAGAGACCAATCTATCAGTCACTTCGAAGTTATTTGCTGAGAATTGTTGAACAATTCTAGAGAAACAACAGAGTGTGGTCAGGAGAATATTGCAAGAGAAAAATTAGTCACTTGAAAAAGAAAAATATTTTGTCAGTTTACGTTCTTCTGTATGTATAATTTCTAATATTATACAGAGTTGCAACTGGGATATAATATTGTGGCCTAACGCTTTGATGTCATTTCTAAAAACATTCATTAGTATAATCACCTCGTTTAATTTAAATAGAAATGTCTTGCAAATAGTCAAATAAACCAAAAATAAGTCAGGCAATTTATATTTTGTATTATCATTGATGCTTCTATGTTCGGAAAATAGTAGTATATATAATGCCCCAGTCATCAATTACATGACTGCAAGATGCTAACATGCATCAATAGATAAAAAGAAACAAATAATTAAAGTCAGTTTTGACTTCCATGGACATTTTACAAGTGTAGACATGAGAGTGCTGCATGTATTTTAACTGAGATTTCTCTGCATATTTGATTCCTCCACTATAAACATTCTGTACATTCACCCTATCTATTCCCATTTGATTTTATTACACCTCCACAACATAAAACTTCAGCCTCCTTTCATCCAAGAAATAAAATCCAAGACTGGACTTTGGCATATACAATATTTTAGTTATTTATACTGCCCGCATTCTATCTTCTGGCCTTGATTAACAACAGCAAAATGAAACAAACCATGTTCAAAATATCTATGGGTATTAGGAAGATTTAATGTCGAGTGTAAATAAATCATAGGCAGCGGATTGATAAAAAACTGGCCAACTAATTCAGGTAACTAATTGTTGCAGAATTTAAAATCTGACAGCAAATGCTCAATCAAAATAGCATGTAAAAATCCAATATTTTCAGTTGAAGTATACGACATGAAACTTTGTGCCATAACATGATGACAGTTTGGTGCACAACACAGTGATAACAATTCTGCCTTATGAAATGAAAGGTGTCCAATTTCCTTGAAATATCCATTGATGTCTCAACTTAATTTCATCCACAGAACCAAGCACAACAACTGCCACTACATCGACTACTAGCAGCGAAACAACAGGTACTAGATAATGCAGTACCAGCATTCACTGATCAGACTTTAAAAACATACATTACTTATCACCAAAAGTGACAAACAGTAGATGTTTCTTGATCAAACAATGTTCCTCAAAGAGGCCAAACCATCGGTTCATTCAGTACTAAAACTGTTCATGATTCTTAAGATTCATTAGAACTCCCAAAATTACCCACCCAATTTTTTGTTGAATTCATTGTTCACACATTTCTTGTAGTCAGTTTAAATTTCACTACCACACTTTACCTACTTTAGGAATCATAGTCCAATTTTCTTTCAATATCCATTGATGTCACTTCTTCATTTCATTCTCAGAACCAAGCACAACTGCCACTGCATCGACTACAGCTGCCACCAGCAGCGAAACAACAGGTACGAGGATAATGCAGCACCAACATTCACTGATCTGAACGGAATATGCGTGTACAAGTTGAATACTTTCAGTTGACGACTACTACATTAAAAATTGATCAATACAATTGTGATAATTCCGTGCAAAACTGACAAAGGAATTTACATGCCAAAATGTTTCTTGATTCCAAACAACTCCAAATGTTATCCACACAATTATTAATGTAATCCTTGGCTCACATTTCTTCTCATCAGTTTAATTTACACTGCTACACTTTACATGCTTTATGACACAATAAGTGTCCAATTTACCTTCCATTTCCATTGCAATATCTATTGATGTCACATCTTCATTTCATTCACAGAACCAAGCACAACTGCCACTGCATCGACTACATCCGCCACTAGTAGCGAAACAACAGGTACTAGGATAATGCAGCACCAGCATTCACTGGTTTGACTTTAAATGATACAATATTTACCATCACATGTGACAAACAACAGTTGATGCTTGATCAAGTCATTAGCCAATCTTTCTCAAAGAGACCAATCGATCAGTCACTTCGAAGTTATTTGCTGAGAATTGTTGAACAATTCTAGAGAAACACTGTTCATTATACTTAAGATGCATTAGAACTCCCAAAATTACCCACCCAATTATTTGTTGAATTCATTGTTCACATTTCTTGTCGTCAGTTTAATTATCACTACCCCACTTAACCTGCTTTATGAATCAAAAATAGTCCAATTTTCTTTCAATATCCATTGATGTCACATCTTCATTTCATTCTCAGAACCAAGCACAACAACTGCCACTGCATCGACTACATCTGACACCAGCAGTGAAACAACAGGTACTAGGAGAATGCAGCACCAACATTCACTGATCTGAACGGAATATGCGTGTACAAGTTGAATACTTTCAGTTGACGACTACTACATTAAAAATAGTTCAATACAATTGTGATAATTCCTTGCAAAACTGACAAAGGAATTTAAATGCAAAAATATTTCATAATTCCAAACAACTCCAAATATTATCCACACAATTATTAATGTAATCCTTGGCTAACATTTCTTCTTGTCAGTTTAATTTACACTGTTACACTTTACATGCTTTATGACACGATAAGTGTTTAATTTACCTTCCATTTCCATTGCAATATCTATTGATGTCACATCTTCATTTCATTCTCAGAACCAAGCACAACCGCCACTGCATCGACTACATCCGCCACTAGCAGCGAAACAACAGGTACTAGGATAATGCTGCACCAGCATTCACTGATCAGACATTAAAATGATACAATATTTACCAACACATGTGACAAACAACGGTTGATGCTTGATCAAGTCATTAGCCAATCTTTCTCAAAGAGACCAATCTATCAGTCATTTCGAAGTTATTTGCTGAGAATTGTTGAACAAATCTAGAGAAACAACAGTGTGGTCAGGAGAATATTGCAAGAGAAAAATAAGTCACTTGAAAAAGAAATATATTTTGTCAGTTTACGTTCTTCTGTATGTATAATTTCTAATATTATACAGAGTTGCAACTGGGATATAATATTGTGGCCTAATGCTTTGATGTCATTTCTAAAAACATTCATTAGTATAATCACCTCGTTTAATTTAAATAGAAATGTCTTGCAAATAGTCAAATAAGCCAAAAATAAGTCAGGCAATTTATATTTTGTATTATCATTGATGCTTCTATGTTCGGAAAATAGTAGTATATATAATGCCCCAGTCATCAATTACATGACTGCAAGATGCTAACATGCATCAATAGATAAAAAGAAACAAATAATTAAAGTCAGTTTTGACTTCCATGGACATTTTACAAGTGTAGACATGAGAGTGCTGCATGTATTTTAACTGAGATTTCTCTGCATAGTTGATTCCTCCACTATAAACATTCTGTACATTCACCCTATCTATTCCCATTTGATTTTATTACACCTCCACAAGATAAACCTTCAGCCTCCTTTCATCCAAGAAATAAAATCCAAGACTGGAATTTTGCATATATATTATTTTAGTTATTTATACTGCCCACATTCTATCTTCTGGCCTTGATTAACAACAGCAAAATGAAACAAAACAAGGTTAAAAATATCTATGGGTATTAAGAAGATTTAATGTCGAGTGTAAATAAATCATAGGCAGCGGATTGATAAAAAACTGGCCAACTAATTCAGGTAACTAATTGTTGCAGAATTTTAAATCTAACAACAAATGCTCAATCAAAATAGCATGTAAAAATCCAATATTTTCTGTCGAAGTATACGACATGAAACTTTGTGCCATAACATGATGACAGTTTGGTGCACAACACAGTGATAACAATTCTGCCTTATGAAATAAAAGGTGTCCAATTTCCTTGAAATATCCATTGATGTCTCATCTTAATTTCATCCACAGAACCAAGCACAACAACTGCCACTACATCGACTACTAGCAGCGAAACAACAGGTACTAGATAATGCAGCACCAGCATTCACTGATCAGACTTTAAAAACATACATTACTTATCACCAAAAGTGACAAACAGTAGATGTTTCTTGATCAAACAATGTTCATCAAAGAGGCCAAACCATCGGTTCATTCGGTACCAAAACTGTTCATGATTCTTAAGATTCATTAGAACTCCCAAAATTACCCACCCAATTGTTTGTTGAATTCATTGTTCACACATTTCTTGTAGTCAGTTTAAATTTCACTACCCCACTTTACCTGCTTTAGGAATCAAAAATAGTCCAATTTTCTTTCAATATCCATTGATGTCACTTCTTCATTTCATTCTCAGAACCAAGCACAACTGCCACTGCATCGACTACAGCTGCCACCAGCAGCGAAACAACAGGTACGAGGATAATGCAGCACCAACATTCACTGATCTGAACGGAATATGCGTGTACAAGTTGAATACTTTCAGTTGACGACTACTGCATTAAAAATTGATCAATACAATTGTGATAATTCCGTGCAAAACTGACAAAGGAATTTACATGCCAAAATGTTTCTTGATTCCAAACAACTCCAAATGTTATCCACACAATTATTAATGTAATCCTTGGCTCACATTTCTTCTCATCAGTTTAATTTACACTGCTACACTTTACATGCTTTATGACACAATAAGTGTCCAATTTACCTTCCATTTCCATTGCAATATCTATTGATGTCACATCTTCATTTCATTCACAGAACCAAGCACAACTGCCACTGCATCGACTACATCCGCCACTAGTAGCGAAACAACAGGTACTAGGATAATGCAGCACCAGCATTCACTGGTTTGACTTTAAATGATACAATATTTACCATCACATGTGACAAACAACAGTTGATGCTTGATCAAGTCATTAGCCAATCTTTCTCAAAGAGACCAATCGATCAGTCACTTCGAAGTTATTTGCTGAGAATTGTTGAACAATTCTAGAGAAACACTGTTCATTATACTTAAGATGCATTAGAACTCCCAAAATTACCCACCCAATTATTTGTTGAATTCATTGTTCACATTTCTTGTCGTCAGTTTAATTATCACTACCCCACTTAACCTGCTTTATGAATCAAAAATAGTCCAATTTTCTTTCAATATCCATTGATGTCACATCTTCATTTCATTCTCAGAACCAAGCACAACAACTGCCACTGCATCGACTACATCTGCCACCAGCAGTGAAACAACAGGTACTAGGAGAATGCAGCACCAACATTCACTGATCTGAACGGAATATGCGTGTACAAGTTGAATACTTTCAGTTGACGACTACTACATTAAAAATAGTTCAATACAATTGTGATAATTCCGTGCAAAACTGACAAAGGAATTTAAATGCAAAAATATTTCATAATTCCAAACAACTCCAAATATTATCCACACAATTATTAATGTAATCCTTGGCTAACATTTCTTCTTGTCAGTTTAATTTACACTGTTACACTTTAAATGCTTTATGACACGATAAGTGTTTAATTTACCTTCCATTTCCATTGCAATATCTATTGATGTCACATCTTCATTTCATTCTCAGAACCAAGCACAACCGCCACTGCATCGACTACATCCGCCACTAGCAGCGAAACAACAGGTACTAGGATAATGCAGCACCAGCATTCACTGATCAGACATTAAAATGATACAATATTTACCTACACATGTGACAAACAACGGTTGATGCTTGATCAAGTCATTAGCCAATCTTTCTCAAAGAGACCAATCTATCAGTCACTTCGAAGTTATTTGCTGAGAATTGTTGAACAATTCTAGAGAAACAACAGAGTGTGGTCAGGAGAATATTGCAAGAGAAAAATTAGTCACTTGAAAAAGAAAAATATTTTGTCAGTTTACGTTCTTCTGTATGTATAATTTCTAATATTATACAGAGTTGCAACTGGGATATAATATTGTGGCCTAACGCTTTGATGTCATTTCTAAAAACATTCATTAGTATAATCACCTCGTTTAATTTAAATAGAAATGTCTTGCAAATAGTCAAATAAACCAAAAATAAGTCAGGCAATTTATATTTTGTATTATCATTGATGCTTCTATGTTCGGAAAATAGTAGTATATATAATGCCCCAGTCATCAATTACATGACTGCAAGATGCTAACATGCATCAATAGATAAAAAGAAACAAATAATTAAAGTCAGTTTTGACTTCCATGGACATTTTACAAGTGTAGACATGAGAGTGCTGCATGTATTTTAACTGAGATTTCTCTGCATATTTGATTCCTCCACTATAAACATTCTGTACATTCACCCTATCTATTCCCATTTGATTTTATTACACCTCCACAAGATAAAACTTCAGCCTCCTTTCATCCAAGAAATAAAATCCAAGACTGGACTTTGGCATATACAATATTTTAGTTATTTATACTGCCCACATTCTATCTTCTGGCCTTGATTAACAACAGCAAAATGAAACAAACCACGTTCAAAATATCTATGGGTATTAGGAAGATTTAATGTCGAGTGTAAATAAATCATAGGCAGCGGATTGATAAAAAACTGGCCAACTAATTCAGGTAACTAATTGTTGCAGAATTTAAAATCTGACAGCCAATGCTCAATCAAAATAGCATGTAAAAATCCAATATTTTCAGTTGAAGTATACGACATGAAACTTTGTGCCATAACATGATGACAGTTTGGTGCACAACACAGTGATAACAATTCTGCCTTATGAAATGAAAGGTGTCCAATTTCCTTGAAATATCCATTGATGTCTCAACTTAATTTCATCCACAGAACCAAGCACAACAACTGCCACTACATCGACTACTAGCAGCGAAACAACAGGTACTAGATAATGCAGTACCAGCATTCACTGATCAGACTTTAAAAACATACATTACTTATCACCAAAAGTGACAAACTAGATGTTTCTTGATCAAACAATGTTCCTCAAAGAGGCCAAACCATCGGTTCATTCAGTACTAAAACTGTTCATGATTCTTAAGATTCATTAGAACTCCCAAAATTACCCACCCAATTTTTTGTTGAATTCATTGTTCACACATTTCTTGTAGTCAGTTTAAATTTCACTACCACACTTTACCTACTTTAGGAATCATAGTCCAATTTTCTTTCAATATCCATTGATGTCACTTCTTCATTTCATTCTCAGAACCAAGCACAACTGCCACTGCATCGACTACAGCTGCCACCAGCAGCGAAACAACAGGTACGAGGATAATGCAGCACCAACATTCACTGATCTGAACGGAATATGCGTGTACAAGTTGAATACTTTCAGTTGACGACTACTACATTAAAAATTGATCAATACAATTGTGATAATTCCGTGCAAAACTGACAAAGGAATTTACATGCCAAAATGTTTCTTGATTCCAAACAACTCCAAATGTTATCCACACAATTATTAATGTAATCCTTGGCTCACATTTCTTCTCATCAGTTTAATTTACACTGCTACACTTTACATGCTTTATGACACAATAAGTGTCCAATTTACCTTCCATTTCCATTGCAATATCTATTGATGTCACATCTTCATTTCATTCACAGAACCAAGCACAACTGCCACTGCATCGACTACATCCGCCACTAGTAGCGAAACAACAGGTACTAGGATAATGCAGCACCAGCATTCACTGGTTTGACTTTAAATGATACAATATTTACCATCACATGTGACAAACAACAGTTGATGCTTGATCAAGTCATTAGCCAATCTTTCTCAAAGAGACCAATCGATCAGTCACTTCGAAGTTATTTGCTGAGAATTGTTGAACAATTCTAGAGAAACACTGTTCATTATACTTAAGATGCATTAGAACTCCCAAAATTACCCACCCAATTATTTGTTGAATTCATTGTTCACATTTCTTGTCGTCAGTTTAATTTTCACTACCCCACTTAACCTGCTTTATGAATCAAAAATAGTCCAATTTTCTTTCAATATCCATTGATGTCACATCTTCATTTCATTCTCAGAACCAAGCACAACAACTGCCACTGCATCGACTACATCTGACACCAGCAGTGAAACAACAGGTACTAGGAGAATGCAGCACCAACATTCACTGATCTGAACGGAATATGCGTGTACAAGTTGAATACTTTCAGTTGACGACTACTACATTAAAAATAGTTCAATACAATTGTGATAATTCCTTGCAAAACTGACAAAGGAATTTAAATGCAAAAATATTTCATAATTCCAAACAACTCCAAATATTATCCACACAATTATTAATGTAATCCTTGGCTAACATTTCTTCTTGTCAGTTTAATTTACACTGTTACACTTTACATGCTTTATGACACGATAAGTGTTTAATTTACCTTCCATTTCCATTGCAATATCTATTGATGTCACATCTTCATTTCATTCTCAGAACCAAGCACAACCGCCACTGCATCGACTACATCCGCCACTAGCAGCGAAACAACAGGTACTAGGATAATGCAGCACCAGCATTCACTGATCAGACATTAAAATGATACAATATTTACCTACACATGTGACAAACAACGGTTGATGCTTGATCAAGTCATTAGCCAATCTTTCTCAAAGAGACCAATCTATCAGTCACTTCGAAGTTATTTGCTGAGAATTGTTGAACAATTCTAGAGAAACAACAGAGTGTGGTCAGGAGAATATTGCAAGAGAAAAATTAGTCACTTGAAAAAGAAAAATATTTAGTCAGTTTACGTTCTTCTGTATGTATAATTTCTAATATTATACAGAGTTGCAACTGGGATATAATATTGTGGCCTAACGCTTTGATGTCATTTCTAAAAACATTCATTAGTATAATCACCTCGTTTAATTTAAATAGAAATGTCTTGCAAATAGTCAAATAAACCAAAAATAAGTCAGGCAATTTATATTTTGTATTATCATTGATGCTTCTATGTTCGGAAAATAGTAGTATATATAATGCCCCAGTCATCAATTACATGACTGCAAGATGCTAACATGCATCAATAGATAAAAAGAAACAAATAATTAAAGTCAGTTTTGACTTCCATGGACATTATACAAGTGTAGACATGAGAGTGCTGCATGTATTTTAACTGAGATTTCTCTGCATATTTGATTCCTCCACTATAAACATTCTGTACATTCACCCTATCTATTCCCATTTGATTTTATTACACCTCCACAAGATAAAACATCAGCCTCCTTTCATCCAAGAAATAAAATCCAAGACTGGACTTTGGCATATACAATATTTTAGTTATTTATACTGCCCACATTCTATCTTCTGGCCTTGATTAACAACAGCAAAATGAAACAAACCATGTTCAAAATATCTATGGGTATTAGGAAGATTTAATGTCGAGTGTAAATAAATCATAGGCAGCGGATTGATAAAAAACTGGCCAACAAATTCAGGTAACTAATTGTTGCAGAATTTAAAATCTGACAGCAAATGCTCAATCAAAATAGCATGTAAAAATCCAATATTTTCAGTTGAAGTATACGACATGAAACTTTGTGCCATAACATGATGACAGTTTGGTGCACAACACACTGATAACAATTCTGCCTTATGAAATGAAAGGTGTCCAATTTCCTTGAAATATCCATTGATGTCTCAACTTAATTTCATCCACAGAACCAAGCACAACAACTGCCACTACATCGACTACTAGCAGCGAAACAACAGGTACTAGATAATGCAGCACCAGCATTCACTGATCAGACTTTAAAAACATACATAACTTATCACCAAAAGTGACAAACAGTAGATGTTTCTTGATCAAACAATGTTCCTCAAAGAGGCCAAACCATCGATTCATTCGGTACCAAAACTGTTCATGATTCTTAAGATTCATTAGAACTCCCAAAATTACCCACCCAATTTTTTGTTGAATTCATTGTTCACACATTTCTTGTAGTCAGTTTAAATTTCACTACCCCACTTTACCTGCTTTTGGAATCAAAAATAGTCCAATTTTCTTTCAATATCCATTGATGTCACTTCTTCATTTCATTCTCAGAACCACGCACAACTGCCACTGCATCGACTACAGCTGCCACCAGCAGCGAAACAACAGGTACGAGGATAATGTAGCACCAACATTCACTGATCTGAACGGAATATGCGTGTGCAAGTTGAATACTTTCAGTTGACGACTACTGCATTAAAAATTGATCAATACAATTGTGATAATTCCGTGCAAAACTGACAAAGGAATTTACATGCCAAAATGTTTCTTGATTCCAAACAACTCCAAATGTTATCCACACAATTATTAATGTAATCCTTGGCTCACATTTCTTCTCGTCAGTTTAATTTACACTGCAACACTTTACATGCTTTATGACACAAAAAGTGTCCAATTTACCTTCCATTTCCATTGCAATATCTATTGATGTCACATCTTCATTTCATTCACAGAACCAAGCACAACTGCCACTGCATCGACTACGTCCGCCACTAGCAGCGAAACAACAGGTACTAGGATAATGCAGCACCAGCATTCACTGATCAGACATTAAAATGATACAATATTTACCAACACATGTGACAAACAACAGTTGATGCTTGATCAAGTCATTAGCCAATCTTTCTCAAAGAGACCAATCGATCAGTCACTTCGAAGTTATTTGCTGAGAATTGTTGAACAATTCTAGAGAAACACTGTTCATTATACTTAAGATGCATTAGAACTCCCAAAATTACCCACCCAATTATTTGTTGAATTCATTGTTCACATTTCTTGTCGTCAGTTTAATTATCACTACCCCACTTAACCTGCTTTATGAATCAAAAATAGTCCAATTTTCTTTCAATATCCATTGATGTCACATCTTCATTTCATTCTCAGAACCAAGCACAACAACTGCCACTGCATCGACTACATCTGCCACCAGCAGTGAAACAACAGGTACTAGGAGAATGCAGCACCAACATTCACTGATCTGAACGGAATATGCGTGTACAAGTTGAATACTTTCAGTTGACGACTACTACATTAAAAATAGTTCAATACAATTGTGATAATTCCGTGCAAAACTGACAAAGGAATTTAAATGCAAAAATATTTCATAATTCCAAACAACTCCAAATATTATCCACACAATTATTAATGTAATCCTTGGCTAACATTTCTTCTTGTCACTTTAATTTACACTGTTACACTTTACATGCTTTATGACACGATAAGTGTTTAATTTACCTTCCATTTCCATTGCAATATCTATTGATGTCCCATCTTCATTTCATTCTCAGAACCAAGCACAACCGCCACTGCATCGACTACATCCGCCACTAGCAGCGAAACAACAGGTACTAGGATAATGCAGCACCAGCATTCACTGATCAGACATTAAAATGATACAATATTTACCTACACATGTGACAAACAACGGTTGATGCTTGATCAAGTCATTAGCCAATCTTTCTCAAAGAGACCAATCTATCAGTCACTTCGAAGTTATTTGCTGAGAATTGTTGAACAATTCTAGAGAAACAACAGAGTGTGGTCAGGAGAATATTGCAAGAGAAAAATAAGTCACTTGAAAAAGAAAAATATTTTGTCAGTTTACGTTCTTCTGTATGTATAATTTCTAATATTATACAGAGTTGCAACTGGGATATAATATTGTGGCCTAACGCTTTGATGTCATTTCTGAAAACATTCATTAGTATAATCACCTCGTTTAATTTAAATAGAAATGTCTTGCAAATAGTCAAATAAGCCAAAAATAAGTCAGGCAATTTATATTTTGTATTATCATTGATGCTTCTATGTTCGGAAAATAGTAGTATATATAATGCCCCAGTCATCAATTACATGACTGCAAGATGCTAACATGCATCAATAGATAAAAAGAAACAAATAATTAAAGTCAGTTTTGACTTCCATGGACATTTTACAAGTGTAGACATGAGAGTGCTGCATGTATTTTAACTGAGATTTCTCTGCATATTTGATTCCTCCACAAAAACATTCTGTACATTCACCCTATCTATTCCCATTTGATTTTATTACACCTCCACAAGATAAAACTTCAGCCTCCTTTCATCCAAGAAATAAAATCCAAGACTGGACTTTGGCATATACAATATTTTAGTTATTTATACTGCCCACATTCTATCTTCTGGCCTTGATTAACAACAGCAAAATGAAACAAACCATGTTCAAAATATCTATGGGTATTAGGAAGATTTAATGTCGAGTGTAAATAAATCATAGGCAGCGGATTGATAAAAAACTGGCCAACTAATTCAGGTAACTAATTGTTGCAGAATTTAAAATCTGACAGCAAATGCTCAATCAAAATAGCATGTAAAAATCCAATATTTTCAGTTGAAGTATACGACATGAAACTTTGTGCCATAACATGATGACAGTTTGGTGCACAACACAGTGATAACAATTCTGCCTTATGAAATAAAAGGTGTCCAATTTCCTTGAAATATCCATTGATGTCTCAACTTAATTTCATCCACAGAACCAAGCACAACAACTGCCACTACATCGACTACTAGCAGCGAAACAACAGGTACTAGATAATGCAGTACCAGCATTCACTGATCAGACTTTAAAAACATACATTACTTATCACCAAAAGTGACAAACAGTAGATGTTTCTTGATCAAACAATGTTCCTCAAAGAGGCCAAACCATCGGTTCATTCAGTACTAAAACTGTTCATGATTCTTAAGATTCATTAGAACTCCCAAAATTACCCACCCAATTTTTTGTTGAATTCATTGTTCACACATTTCTTCTAGTCAGTTTAAATTTCACTACCACACTTTACCTACTTTAGGAATCATAGTCCAATTTTCTTTCAATATCCATTGATGTCACTTCTTCATTTCATTCTCAGAACCAAGCACATCTGCCACTGCATCGACTGCAGCTGCCACCAGCAGCGAAACAACAGGTACGAGGATAATGCAGCACCAACATTCACTGATCTGAACGGAATATGCGTGTACAAGTTGAATACATTCAGTTGACGACTACTACATTAAAAATTGATCAATACAATTGTGATAATTCCGTGCAAAACAGACAAAGGAATTTACATGCCAAAATGTTTCTTGATTCCAAACAACTCCAAATGTTATCCACACAATTATTAATGTAATCCTTGGCTCACATTTCTTCTCGTCAGTTTAATTTACACTGCTAAACTTTACACGCTTTGTGACACAAAAAGTGTCCAATTTACCTTCCATTTCCATTGCAATATCTATTGATGTCACATCTTCATTTCATTCACAGAACTAAGCACAACTGCCACTGCATCGACTACGTCCGCTACTAGTAGCGAAACAACAGGTACTAGGATAATGCAGCACCAGCATTCACTGGTTTGACTTTAAATGATACAATATTTACCAACACATGTGACAAACAACAGTTGATGCTTGATCAAGTCATTAGCCAATCTTTCTCAAAGAGACCAATCGATCAATCACTTCGAAGTTATTTGCAGAGAATTGTTGAACAATTCTAGAGAAACACTGTTCATTATACTTAAGATGCATTAGAACTCCCAAAATTACCCACCCAATTATTTGTTGAATTCATTGTTCACATTTCTTGTCGTCAGTTTAATTATCACTACCCCACTTTACCTGCTTTATGAATCAAAAATAGTCCAATTTTCTTTCAATATCCATTGATGTCACATCTTCATTTCATTCTCAGAACCAAGCACAACAACTGCCACTGCATCGACTACATCTGCCACCAGCAGCGAAACAACAGGTACTAGGAGAATGCAGCACCAACATTCACTGATCTGAACGGAATATGCGTGTACAAGTTGAATACTTTCAGTTGACGACTACTACATTAAAAATAGTTCAATACAATTGTGATAATTCTGTGCAAAACTGACAAAGGAATTTAAATGCAAAAATATTTCATAATTCCAAACAACTCCAAATATTATCCACATAATTATTAATGTAATCCTTGGCTAACATTTCTTCTTGTCAGTTTAATTTACACTGTTACACTTTACATGCTTTATGACACGATAAGTGTTTAATTTACCATCCATTTCCATTGCAATATCTATTGATGTCACATCTTCATTTCATTCTCAGAACCAAGCACAACCGCCACTGCATCGACTACATCCGCCACTAGCAGCGAAACAACAGGTACTAGGATAATGCAGCACCAGCATTCACTGATCAGACATTAAAATGATACAATATTTACCAACACATGTGACAAACAACGGTTGATGCTTGATCAAGTCATTAGCCAATCTTTCTCAAAGAGACCAATCTATCAGTCACTTCGAAGTTATTTGCTGAGAATTGTTGAACAATTCTAGAGAAACAACAGAGTGTGGTCAGGAGAATATTGCAAGAGAAAAATAAGTCACTTGAAAAAGAAAAATATTTTGTCAGTTTACGTTCTTCTGTATGTATAATTTCTAATATTATACAGAGTTGCAACTGGGATATAATATTGTGGCCTAACGCTTTGATGTCATTTCTAAAAACATTCATTATTATAATCACCTCGTTTAATTTAAATAGAAATGTCTTGCAAATAGTCAAATAAGCCAAAAATAAGTCAGGCAATTTATATTTTGTATTATCATTGATGCTTCTATGTTCGGAAAATAGTAGTATATATAATGCCCCAGTCATCAATTACATGACTGCAAGATGCTAACATGCATCAATAGATAAAAAGAAACAAATAATTAAAGTCAGTTTTGACTTCCATGGACATTTTACAAGTGTAGACATGAGAGTGCTGCATGTATTTTAACTGAGATTTCTCTGCATAGTTGATTCCTCCACTATAAACATTCTGTACATTCACCCTATCTATTCCCATTTGATTTTATTACACCTCCACAAGATAAACCTTCAGCCTCCTTTCTTCAAAGAAATAAAATCCAAGACTGGACTTTTGCATATACATTATTTTAGTTATTTATACTGCCCACATTCTATCTTCTGGCCTTGATTAACAACAGCAAAATGAAACAAAACAAGGTTAAAAATATCTATGGGTATTAGGAAGATTTAATGTCGAGTGTAAATAAATCATAGGCAGCGGATTGATAAAAAACTGGCCAACTAATTCAGGTAACTAATTGTTGCAGAATTTTAAATCTAACAGCAAATGCTCAATCAAAATAGCATGTAAAAATCCAATATTTTCAGTTGAAGTATACGACATGAAACTTTGTGCCATAACATGATGACAGTTTGGTGCACAACACACTGATAACAATTCTGCCTTATGAAATAAAAGGTGTCCAATTTCCTTGAAATATCCATTGATGTCTCAACTTAATTTCATCCACAGAACCAAGCACAACAACTGCCACTACATCGACTACTAGCAGCGAAACAACAGGTACTAGATAATGCAGCACCATCATTCACTGATCAGACTTTAAAAACATACATAACTTATCACCAAAAGTGACAAACAGTAGATGTTTCTTGATCAAACAATGTTCCTCAAAGTGGCCAAACCATCGATTCATTTGGTACCAAAACTGTTCATGATTCTAAAGATTCATTAGAACTCCCAAAATTACTCACCCAATTTTTTGTTGAATTCATTGTTCACACATTTCTTGTAGTCAGTTTAAATTTCACTACCCCACCTTACCTGCTTTAGGAATCAAAAATAGTCCAATTTTCTTTCAATATCCATTGATGTCACTTCTTCATTTCATTCTCAGAACCAAGCACAACTGCCACTGCATCGACTACAGCTGCCACCAGCAGCGAAACAACAGGTACGAGGATAATGCAGCACCAACATTCACTGATCTGAACGGAATATGCGTGTACAAGTTGAATACTTTCAGTTGACGACTACTACATTAAAAATTGATCAATACAATTGTGATAATTCCGTGCAAAACTGACAAAGGAATTTACATGCCAAAATGTTTCTTGATTCCAAACAACTCCAAATGTTATCCACACAATTATTAATGTAATCCTTGGCTCACATTTCTTCTCATCAGTTTAATTTACACTGCTACACTTTACATGCTTTATGACACAATAAGTGTCCAATTTACCTTCCATTTCCATTGCAATATCTATTGATGTCACATCTTCATTTCATTCACAGAACCAAGCACAACTGCCACTGCATCGACTACATCCGCCACTAGTAGCGAAACAACAGGTACTAGGATAATGCAGCACCAGCATTCACTGGTTTGACTTTAAATGATACAATATTTACCATCACATGTGACAAACAACAGTTGATGCTTGATCAAGTCATTAGCCAATCTTTCTCAAAGAGACCAATCGATCAGTCACTTCGAAGTTATTTGCTGAGAATTGTTGAACAATTCTAGAGAAACACTGTTCATTATACTTAAGATGCATTAGAACTCCCAAAATTACCCACCCAATTATTTGTTGAATTCATTGTTCACATTTCTTGTCGTCAGTTTAATTATCACTACCCCACTTAACCTGCTTTATGAATCAAAAATAGTCCAATTTTCTTTCAATATCCATTGATGTCACATCTTCATTTCATTCTCAGAACCAAGCACAACAACTGCCACTGCATCGACTACATCTGCCACCAGCAGTGAAACAACAGGTACTAGGAGAATGCAGCACCAACATTCACTGATCTGAACGGAATATGCGTGTACAAGTAGAATACTTTCAGTTGACGACTACTACATTAAAAATAGTTCAATACAATTGTGATAATTCCGTGCAAAACTGACAAAGGAATTTAAATGCAAAAATATTTCATAATTCCAAACAACTCCAAATATTATCCACACAATTATTAATGTAATCCTTGGCTAACATTTCTTCTTGTCAGTTTAATTTACACTGTTACACTTTACATGCTTTATGACACGATAAGTGTTTAATTTACCTTCCATTTCCATTGCAATATCTATTGATGTCACATCTTCATTTCATTCTCAGAACCAAGCACAACCGCCACTGCATCGACTACATCCGCCACTAGCAGCGAAACAACAGGTACTAGGATAATGCAGCACCAGCATTCACTGATCAGACATTAAAATGATACAATATTTACCTACACATGTGACAAACAACGGTTGATGCTTGATCAAGTCATTAGCCAATCTTTCTCAAAGAGACCAATCTATCAGTCACTTCGAAGTTATTTGCTGAGAATTGTTGAACAATTCTAGAGAAACAACAGAGTGTGGTCAGGAGAATATTGCAAGAGAAAAATTAGTCACTTGAAAAAGAAAAATATTTAGTCAGTTTACGTTCTTCTGTATGTATAATTTCTAATATTATACAGAGTTGCAACTGGGATATAATATTGTGGCCTCACGCTTTGATGTCATTTCTAAAAACATTCATTAGTATAATCACCTCGTTTAATTTAAATAGAAATGTCTTGCAAATAGTCAAATAAGCCAAAAATAAGTCAGGCAATTTATATTTTGTATTATCATTGATGCTTCTATGTTCGGAAAATAGTAGTATATATAATGCCCCAGTCATCAATTACATGAGTGCAAGATGCTAACATGCATCAATAGATAAAAAGAAACAAATAATTAAAGTCAGTTTTGACTTCCATGGACATTTTACAAGTGTAGACATGAGAGTGCTGCATGTATTTTAACTGAGATTTCTCTGCATAGTTGATTCCTCCACTATAAACATTCTGTACATTCACACTATCTATTCCCATTTGATTTTATTACACCTCCACAAGATAAACCTTCTGCCTCATTTCATCCAAGAAATAAAATCCAAGACTGGACTTTTGCAAAAACAATATTTTAGTTATTTATACTGCCCACATTCTATCTTCTGGCCTTGATTAACAACAGCAAAATGAAACAAACCATGTTCAAAATATCTATGGGTATTAGGAAGATTTAATGTCGACTGTAAATAAATCATAGGAAGCAGATTGATAAAAAACTGGCCAACTAATTCAGGTAACTAATTGTTGCAGAATTTTAAATCTAACAACAAATGCTCAATCAAAATAGCATGTAAAAATCCAATATTTTCTGTCGAAATATACGAGATGAAACTTTGTGCCATAACATGATGACAGTTTGGTGCACAACACAGTGATAACAATTCTGCGTTATGAAATAAAAGGTGTCCAATTTCCTTGAAATATCCATTGATGTCTCATCTTAATTTCATCCACAGAACCAAGCACAACAACTGCCACTACATCGACTACTAGCAGCGAAACAACAGGTACTAGATAATGCAGCACCAGCATTCACTGATCAGACTTTAAAAACATACATTACTTATCACCAAATGTGACAAACAGTAGATGTTTCTTGATCAAACAATGTTCATCAAAGAGGCCAAACCATCGGTTCATTCGGTACCAAAACTGTTCATGATTCTTAAGATTCATTAGAACTGCCAAAATTACCCACCCAATTGTTTGTTGAATTCATTGTTCACACATTTCTTGTAGTCAGTTTAAATTTCACTACCCCACTTAACCTGCTTTAGGAATCAAAAATAGTCCAATTTTCTTTCAATATCCATTGATGTCACTTCTTCATTTCATTCTCAGAACCAAGCACAACTGCCACTGCATCGACTACAGCTGCCACCAGCAGCGAAACAACAGGTACGAGGATAATGCAGCACCAACATTCACTGATCTGAACGGAATATGCGTGTACAAGTTGAATACTTTCAGTTGACGACTACTGCATTAAAAATTGATCAATACAATTGTGATAATTCCGTGCAAAACTGACAAAGGAATTTACATGCCAAAATGTTTCTTGATTCCAAACAACTCCAAATGTTATCCACACAATTATTAATGTAATCCTTGGCTCACATTTCCTCTCTTCAGTTTAATTTACACTGCTACACTTTCAATGCTTTATGACACAAAAAGTATCCAATTTACCTTCCATTTCCATTGCAATATCTATTGATGTCACATCTTCATTTCATTCACAGAACCAAGCACAACTGCCACTGCATCGACTACGTCCGCCACTAGTAGCGAAAAAACAGGTACTAGGATAATGCAGCACCAGCATTCATTGGTTTGACTTTAAATGATACAATATTTAGCAACACATGTGACAAACAACAGTTGATGCTTGATCAAGTCATTAGCCAATCTTTCTCAAAGGGACCAATCGATCAGTCACTTCGAATTTATTTGCTGGAATTGTTGAACAATTCTAGAGAAACACTGTTCATTATACTTAAGATGCATTAGAACTCCCAAAATTACCCACCCAATTATTTGTTGAATTCATTGTTCACATTTCTTGTCGTCAGTTTAATTATCACTACCCCACTTTACCTGCTTTATGAATCAAAAATAGTCCAATTTTCTTTCAATATCCATTGATGTCACATCTTCATTTCAATCTCAGAACCAAGCACAACAACTGCCACTGCATCGACTACATCTGCCACCAGCAGCGAAACAACAGGTACTAGGAGAATGCAGCACCAACATTCACTGATCTGAACGGAATATGCGTGTACAAGTTGAATACTTTCAGTTGAAGACTACTACATTAAAAATAGTTCAATACAATTGTGATAATTCCGTGCAAAACTGACAAAGGAATTTAAATGCAAAAATATTTCATAATTCCAAACAACTCCAAATATTATCCACATAATTATTAATGTAATCCTAGGCTAACATTTCTTCTTGTCAGTTTAATTTACACTGTTACACTTTACATGCTTTATGACACGATAAGTGTTTAATTTACCTTCCATTTCCATTGCAATATCTATTGATGTCACATCTTCATTTCATTCTCAGAACCAAGCAAAACCGCCACTGCATCGACTACATCCGCCACTAGCAGCGAAACAACAGGTACTAGGATAATGCAGCACCAGCATTCACTGATCAGACATTAAAATGATACAATATTTACCAACACATGTGACAAACAACGGTTGATGCTTGATCAAGTCATTAGCCAATCTTTCTCAAAGAGACCAATCTATCAGTCACTTCGAAGTTATTTGCTGAGAATTGTTGAACAATTCTAGAGAAACAACAGAGTGTGGTCAGGAGAATATTGCAAGAGAAAAATAAGTCACTTGAAAAAGAAAAATATTTTGTCAGTTTACGTTCTTCTGTATGTATAATTTCTAATATTATACAGAGTTGCAACTGGGATATAATATTGTGGCCTAACGCTTTGATGTCATTTCTAAAAACATTCATTAGTATAATCACCTCGTTTAATTTAAATAGAAATGTCTTGCAAATAGTCAAATAAGCCAAAAATAAGTCAGGCAATTTATATTTTGTATTATCATTGATGCTTCTATGTTCGGAAAATAGTAGTATATATAATGCCCCAGTCATCAATTACATGACTGCAAGATGCTAACATGCATCAATAGATAAAAAGAAACAAATAATTAAAGTCAGTTTTGACTTCCATGGACATTTTACAAGTGTAGACATGAGAGTGCTGCATGTATTTTAACTGAGATTTCTCTGCATAGTTGATTCCTCCACTATAAACATTCTGTACATTCACCCTATCTATTCCCATTTGATTTTATTACACCTCCACAAGATAAACCTTCAGCCTCCTTTCATCCAAGAAATAAAATCCAAGACTGGAATTTTGCATATACATTATTTTAGTTATTTATACTGCCCACATTCTATCTTCTGGCCTTGATTAACAACAGCAAAATGAAACAAAACAAGGTTAAAAATATCTATGGGTATTAGGAAGATTTAATGTCGAGTGTAAATAAATCATAGGCAGCGGATTGATAAAAAACTGGCCAACTAATTCAGGTAACTAATTGTTGCAGAATTTTAAATCTAACAGCAAATGCTCAATCAAAATAGCATGTAAAAATCCAATATTTTCAGTTGAATTATACGACATGAAACTATGTGCCATAACATGTTGACAGTTTGGTGCACAACAGAGTGATAACAATTCTGCCTTATGAAATAAAAGGTGTCCAATTTCCTTGAAATATCCATTGATGTCTCAACTTAATTTCATCCACAGAACCAAGCACAACAACTGCCACTACATCGACTACTAGCAGCGAAACAACAGGTACTAGATAATGCAGTACCAGCATTCACTGATCAGACTTTAAAAACATACATTACTTATCACCAAAAGTGACAAACAGTAGATGTTTCTTGATCAAACAATGTTCCTCAAAGAGGCCAAACCATCGGTTCATTCAGTACTAAAACTGTTCATGATTCTTAAGATTCATTAGAACTCCCAAAATTACCCACCCAATTTTTTGTTGAATTCATTGTTCACACATTTCTTGTAGTCAGTTTAAATTTCACTACCACACTTTACCTACTTTAGGAATCATAGTCCAATTTTCTTTCAATATCCATTGATGTCACTTCTTCATTTCATTCTCAGAACCAAGCACAACTGCCACTGCATCGACTACAGCTGCCACCAGCAGCGAAACAACAGGTACGAGGATAATGCAGCACCAACATTCACTGATCTGAACGGAATATGCGTGTACAAGTTGAATACTTTCAGTTGACGACTACTACATTAAAAATTGATCAATACAATTGTGATAATTCCGTGCAAAACTGACAAAGGAATTTACATGCCAAAATGTTTCTTGATTCCAAACAACTCCAAATGTTATCCACACAATTATTAATGTAATCCTTGGCTCACATTTCTTCTCATCAGTTTAATTTACACTGCTACACTTTACATGCTTTATGACACAATAAGTGTCCAATTTACCTTCCATTTCCATTGCAATATCTATTGATGTCACATCTTCATTTCATTCACAGAACCAAGCACAACTGCCACTGCATCGACTACATCCGCCACTAGTAGCGAAACAACAGGTACTAGGATAATGCAGCACCAGCATTCACTGGTTTGACTTTAAATGATACAATATTTACCATCACATGTGACAAACAACAGTTGATGCTTGATCAAGTCATTAGCCAATCTTTCTCAAAGAGACCAATCGATCAGTCACTTCGAAGTTATTTGCTGAGAATTGTTGAACAATTCTAGAGAAACACTGTTCATTATACTTAAGATGCATTAGAACTCCCAAAATTACCCACCCAATTATTTGTTGAATTCATTGTTCACATTTCTTGTCGTCAGTTTAATTATCACTACCCCACTTAACCTGCTTTATGAATCAAAAATAGTCCAATTTTCTTTCAATATCCATTGATGTCACATCTTCATTTCATTCTCAGAACCAAGCACAACAACTGCCACTGCATCGACTACATCTGACACCAGCAGTGAAACAACAGGTACTAGGAGAATGCAGCACCAACATTCACTGATCTGAACGGAATATGCGTGTACAAGTTGAATACTTTCAGTTGACGACTACTACATTAAAAATAGTTCAATACAATTGTGATAATTCCTTGCAAAACTGACAAAGGAATTTAAATGCAAAAATATTTCATAATTCCAAACAACTCCAAATATTATCCACACAATTATTAATGTAATCCTTGGCTAACATTTCTTCTTGTCAGTTTAATTTACACTGTTACACTTTACATGCTTTATGACACGATAAGTGTTTAATTTACCTTCCATTTCCATTGCAATATCTATTGATGTCACATCTTCATTTCATTCTCAGAACCAAGCACAACCGCCACTGCATCGACTACATCCGCCACTAGCAGCGAAACAACAGGTACTAGGATAATGCAGCACCAGCATTCACTGATCAGACATTAAAATGATACAATATTTACCTACACATGTGACAAACAACGGTTGATGCTTGATCAAGTCATTAGCCAATCTTTCTCAAAGAGACCAATCTATCAGTCACTTCGAAGTTATTTGCTGAGAATTGTTGAACAATTCTAGAGAAACAACAGAGTGTGGTCAGGAGAATATTGCAAGAGAAAAATTAGTCACTTGAAAAAGAAAAATATTTAGTCAGTTTACGTTCTTCTGTATGTATAATTTCTAATATTATACAGAGTTGCAACTGGGATATAATATTGTGGCCTAACGCTTTGATGTCATTTCTAAAAACATTCATTAGTATAATCACCTCGTTTAATTTAAATAGAAATGTCTTGCAAATAGTCAAATAAACCAAAAATAAGTCAGGCAATTTATATTTTGTATTATCATTGATGCTTCTATGTTCGGAAAATAGTAGTATATATAATGCCCCAGTCATCAATTACATGACTGCAAGATGCTAACATGCATCAATAGATAAAAAGAAACAAATAATTAAAGTCAGTTTTGACTTCCATGGACATTTTACAAGTGTAGACATGAGAGTGCTGCATGTATTTTAACTGAGATTTCTCTGCATATTTGATTCCTCCACTATAAACATTCTGTACATTCACCCTATCTATTCCCATTTGATTTTATTACACCTCCACAAGATAAAACATCAGCCTCCTTTAATCCAAGAAATAAAATCCAAGACTGGACTTTGGCATATACAATATTTTAGTTATTTATACTGCCCACATTCTATCTTCTGGCCTTGATTTACAACAGCAAAATGAAACAAACCATGTTCAAAATATCTATGGGTATTAGGAAGATTTAATGTCGAGTGTAAATAAATCATAGGCAGCGGATTGATAAAAAACTGGCCAACAAATTCAGGTAACTAATTGTTGCAGAATTTAAAATCTGACAGCAAATGCTCAATCAAAATAGCATGTAAAAATCCAATATTTTCAGTTGAAGTATACGACATGAAACTTTGTGCCATAACATGATGACAGTTTGGTGCACAACACACTGATAACAATTCTGCCTTATGAAATGAAAGGTGTCCAATTTCCTTGAAATATCCATTGATGTCTCAACTTAATTTCATCCACAGAACCAAGCACAACAACTGCCACTACATCGACTACTAGCAGCGAAACAACAGGTACTAGATAATGCAGCACCAGCATTCACTGATCAGACTTTAAAAACATACATAACTTATCACCAAAAGTGACAAACAGTAGATGTTTCTTGATCAAACAATGTTCCTCAAAGAGGCCAAACCATCGATTCATTCGGTACCAAAACTGTTCATGATTCTTAAGATTCATTAGAACTCCCAAAATTACCCACCCAATTTTTTGTTGAATTCATTGTTCACACATTTCTTGTAGTCAGTTTAAATTTCACTACCCAACTTTACCTGCTTTTGGAATCAAAAATAGTCCAATTTTCTTTCAATATCCATTGATGTCACTTCTTCATTTCATTCTCAGAACCACGCACAACTGCCACTGCATCGACTACAGCTGCCACCAGCAGCGAAACAACAGGTACGAGGATAATGTAGCACCAACATTCACTGATCTGAACGGAATATGCGTGTGCAAGTTGAATACTTTCAGTTGACGACTACTGCATTAAAAATTGATCAATACAATTGTGATAATTCCGTGCAAAACTGACAAAGGAATTTACATGCCAAAATGTTTCTTGATTCCAAACAACTCCAAATGTTATCCACACAATTATTAATGTAATCCTTGGCTCACATTTCTTCTCGTCAGTTTAATTTACACTGCAACACTTTACATGCTTTATGACACAAAAAGTGTCCAATTTACCTTCCATTTCCATTGCAATATCTATTGATGTCACATCTTCATTTCATTCACAGAACCAAGCACAACTGCCACTGCATCGACTACGTCCGCCACTAGCAGCGAAACAACAGGTACTAGGATAATGCAGCACCAGCATTCACTGATCAGACATTAAAATGATACAATATTTACCAACACATGTGACAAACAACAGTTGATGCTTGATCAAGTCATTAGCCAATCTTTCTCAAAGAGACCAATCGATCAGTCACTTCGAAGTTATTTGCTGAGAATTGTTGAACAATTCTAGAGAAACACTGTTCATTATACTTAAGATGCATTAGAACTCCCAAAATTACCCACCCAATTATTTGTTGAATTCATTGTTCACATTTCTTGTCGTCAGTTTAATTATCACTACCCCACTTAACCTGCTTTATGAATCAAAAATAGTCCAATTTTCTTTCAATATCCATTGATGTCACATCTTCATTTCATTCTCAGAACCAAGCACAACAACTGCCACTGCATCGACTACATCTGCCACCAGCAGTGAAACAACAGGTACTAGGAGAATGCAGCACCAACATTCACTGATCTGAACGGAATATGCGTGTACAAGTTGAATACTTTCAGTTGACGACTACTACATTAAAAATAGTTCAATACAATTGTGATAATTCCGTGCAAAACTGACAAAGGAATTTAAATGCAAAAATATTTCATAATTCCAAACAACTCCAAATATTATCCACACAATTATTAATGTAATCCTTGGCTAACATTTCTTCTTGTCAGTTTAATTTACACTGTTACACTTTACATGCTTTATGACACGATAAGTGTTTAATTTACCTTCCATTTCCATTGCAATATCTATTGATGTCCCATCTTCATTTCATTCTCAGAACCAAGCACAACCGCCACTGCATCGACTACATCCGCCACTAGCAGCGAAACAACAGGTACTAGGATAATGCAGCACCAGCATTCACTGATCAGACATTAAAATGATACAATATTTACCTACACATGTGACAAACAACGGTTGATGCTTGATCAAGTCATTAGCCAATCTTTCTCAAAGAGACCATTCTATCAGTCACTTCGAAGTTATTTGCTGAGAATTGTTGAACAATTCTAGAGAAACAACAGAGTGTGGTCAGGAGAATATTGCAAGAGAAAAATAAGTCACTTGAAAAAGAAAAATATTTTGTCAGTTTACATTCTTCTGTATGTATAATTTCTAATATTATACAGAGTTGCAACTGGGATATAATATTGTGGCCTAACGCTTTGATGTCATTTCTGAAAACATTCATTAGTATAATCACCTCGTTTAATTTAAATAGAAATGTCTTGCAAATAGTCAAATAAGCCAAAAATAAGTCAGGCAATTTATATTTTGTATTATCATTGATGCTTCTATGTTCGGAAAATAGTAGTATATATAATGCCCCAGTCATCAATTACATGATTGCAAGATGCTAACATGCATCAATAGATAAAAAGAAACAAATAATTAAAGTCAGTTTTGACTTCCATGGACATTTTACAAGTGCAGACATGAGAGTGCTGCATGTATTTTAACTGAGATTTCTCTGCATATTTGATTCCTCCACTATAAACATTCTGTACATTCACCCTATCTATTCCCATTTGATTTTATTACACCTCCACAAGATAAAACTTCAGCCTCCTTTCATCCAAGAAATAAAATCCAAGACTGGACTTTGGCATATACAATATTTTAGTTATTTATACTGCCCACATTCTATCTTCTGGCCTTGATTAACAACAGCAAAATGAAACAAACCATGTTCAAAATATCTATGGGTATTAGGAAGATTTAATGTCGAGTGTAAATAAATCATAGGCAGCGGATTGATAAAAAACTGGCCAACTAATTCAGGTAACTAATTGTTGCAGAATTTAAAATCTGACAGCAAATGCTCAATCAAAATAGCATGTAAAAATCCAATATTTTCAGTTGAAGTATACGACATGAAACTTTGTGCCATAACATGATGACAGTTTGGTGCACAACACAGTGATAACAATTCTGCCTTATGAAATAAAAGGTGTCCAATTTCCTTGAAATATCCATTGATGTCTCAACTTAATTTCATCCACAGAACCAAGCACAACAACTGCCACTACATCGACTACTAGCAGCGAAACAACAGGTACTAGATAATGCAGTACCAGCATTCACTGATCAGACTTTAAAAACATACATTACTTATCACCAAAAGTGACAAACAGTAGATGTTTCTTGATCAAACAATGTTCCTCAAAGAGGCCAAACCATCGGTTCATTCAGTACTAAAACTGTTCATGATTCTTAAGATTCATTAGAACTCCCAAAATTACCCACCCAATTTTTTGTTGAATTCATTGTTCACACATTTCTTGTAGTCAGTTTAAATTTCACTACCACACTTTACCTACTTTAGGAATCATAGTCCAATTTTCTTTCAATATCCATTGATGTCACTTCTTCATTTCATTCTCAGAACCAAGCACATCTGCCACTGCATCGACTGCAGCTGCCACCAGCAGCGAAACAACAGGTACGAGGATAATGCAGCACCAACATTCACTGATCTGAACGGAATATGCGTGTACAAGTTGAATACATTCAGTTGACGACTACTACATTAAAAATTGATCAATACAATTGTGATAATTCCGTGCAAAACAGACAAAGGAATTTACATGCCAAAATGTTTCTTGATTCCAAACAACTCCAAATGTTATCCACACAATTATTAATGTAATCCTTGGCTCACATTTCTTCTCGTCAGTTTAATTTACACTGCTACACTTTACACGCTTTGTGACACAAAAAGTGTCCAATTTACCTTCCATTTCCATTGCAATATCTATTGATGTCACATCTTCATTTCATTCACAGAACTAAGCACAACTGCCACTGCATCGACTACGTCCGCTACTAGTAGCGAAACAACAGGTACTAGGATAATGCAGCACCAGCATTCACTGGTTTGACTTTAAATGATACAATATTTACCAACACATGTGACAAACAACAGTTGATGCTTGATCAAGTCATTAGCCAATCTTTCTCAAAGAGACCAATCGATCAATCACTTCGAAGTTATTTGCAGAGAATTGTTGAACAATTCTAGAGAAACACTGTTCATTATACTTAAGATGCATTAGAACTCCCAAAATTACCCACCCAATTATTTGTTGAATTCATTGTTCACATTTCTTGTCGTCAGTTTAATTATCACTACCCCACTTTACCTGCTTTATGAATCAAAAATAGTCCAATTTTCTTTCAATATCCATTGATGTCACATCTTCATTTCATTCTCAGAACCAAGCACAACAACTGCCACTGCATCGACTACATCTGCCACCAGCAGCGAAACAACAGGTACTAGGAGAATGCAGCACCAACATTCACTGATCTGAACGGAATATGCGTGTACAAGTTGAATACTTTCAGTTGACGACTACTACATTAAAAATAGTTCAATACAATTGTGATAATTCCGTGCAAAACTGACAAAGGAATTTAAATGCAAAAATATTTCATAATTCCAAACAACTCCAAATATTATCCACATAATTATTAATGTAATCCTTGGCTAACATTTCTTCTTGTCAGTTTAATTTACACTGTTACACTTTACATGCTTTATGACACGATAAGTGTTTAATTTACCATCCATTTCCATTTCAATATCTATTGATGTCACATCTTCATTTCATTCTCAGAACCAAGCACAACCGCCACTGCATCGACTACATCCGCCACTAGCAGCGAAACAACAGGTACTAGGATAATGCAGCACCAGCATTCACTGATCAGACATTAAAATGATACAATATTTACCAACACATGTGACAAACAACGGTTGATGCTTGATCAAGTCATTAGCCAATCTTTATCAAAGAGACCAATCTATCAGTCACTTCGAAGTTATTTGCTGAGAATTGTTGAACAATTCTAGAGAAACAACAGAGTGTGGTCAGGAGAATATTGCAAGAGAAAAATAAGTCACTTGAAAAAGAAAAATATTTTGTCAGTTTACGTTCTTCTGTATGTATAATTTCTAATATTATACAGAGTTGCAACTGGGATATAATATTGTGGCCTAACGCTTTGATGTCATTTCTAAAAACATTCATTATTATAATCACCTCGTTTAATTTAAATAGAAATGTCTTGCAAATAGTCAAATAAGCCAAAAATAAGTCAGGCAATTTATATTTTGTATTATCATTGATGCTTCTATGTTCGGAAAATAGTAGTATATATAATGCCCCAGTCATCAATTACATGACTGCAAGATGCTAACATGCATCAATAGATAAAAAGAAACAAATAATTAAAGTCAGTTTTGACTTCCATGGACATTTTACAAGTGTAGACATGAGAGTGCTGCATGTATTTTAACTGAGATTTCTCTGCATAGTTGATTCCTCCACTATAAACATTCTGTACATTCACCCTATCTATTCCCATTTGATTTTATTACACCTCCACAAGATAAACCTTCAGCCTCCTTTCTTCAAAGAAATAAAATCCAAGACTGGACTTTTGCATATACATTATTTTAGTTATTTATACTGCCCACATTCTATCTTCTGGCCTTGATTAACAACAGCAAAATGAAACAAAACAAGGTTAAAAATATCTATGGGTATTAGGAAGATTTAATGTCGAGTGTAAATAAATCATAGGCAGCGGATTGATAAAAAACTGGCCAACTAATTCAGGTAACTAATTGTTGCAGAATTTTAAATCTAACAGCAAATGCTCAATCAAAATAGCATGTAAAAATCCAATATTTTCAGTTGAAGTATACGACATGAAACTTTGTGCCATAACATGATGACAGTTTGGTGCACAACACACTGATAACAATTCTGCCTTATGAAATAAAAGGTGTCCAATTTCCTTGAAATATCCATTGATGTCTCAACTTAATTTCATCCACAGAACCAAGCACAACAACTGCCACTACATCGACTACTAGCAGCGAAACAACAGGTACTAGATAATGCAGCACCATCATTCACTGATCAGACTTTAAAAACATACATAACTTATCACCAAAAGTGACAAACAGTAGATGTTTCTTGATCAAACAATGTTCCTCAAAGTGGCCAAACCATTGGTTCATTTGGTACCAAAACTGTTCATGATTCTAAAGATTCATTAGAACTCCCAAAATTACTCACCCAATTTTTTGTTGAATTCATTGTTCACACATTTCTTGTAGTCAGTTTAAATTTCACTACCCCACCTTACCTGCTTTAGGAATCAAAAATAGTCCAATTTTCATTCAATATCCATTGATGTCACTTCTTCATTTCATTCTCAGAACCAAGCACAACTGCCACTGCATCGACTACAGCTGCCACCAGCAGCGAAACAACAGGTACGAGGATAATGCAGCACCAACATTCACTGATCTGAACGGAATATGCGTGTACAAGTTGAATACTTTCAGTTGACGACTACTACATTAAAAATTGATCAATACAATTGTGATAATTCCGTGCAAAACTGACAAAGGAATTTACATGCCAAAATGTTTCTTGATTCCAAACAACTCCAAATGTTATCCACACAATTATTAATGTAATCCTTGGCTCACATTTCTTCTCATCAGTTTAATTTACACTGCTACACTTTACATGCTTTATGACACAATAAGTGTCCAATTTACCTTCCATTTCCATTGCAATATCTATTGATGTCACATCTTCATTTCATTCACAGAACCAAGCACAACTGCCACTGCATCGACTACATCCGCCACTAGTAGCGAAACAACAGGTACTAGGATAATGCAGCACCAGCATTCACTGGTTTGACTTTAAATGATACAATATTTACCATCACATGTGACAAACAACAGTTGATGCTTGATCAAGTCATTAGCCAATCTTTCTCAAAGAGACCAATCGATCAGTCACTTCGAAGTTATTTGCTGAGAATTGTTGAACAATTCTAGAGAAACACTGTTCATTATACTTAAGATGCATTAGAACTCCCAAAATTACCCACCCAATTATTTGTTGAATTCATTGTTCACATTTCTTGTCGTCAGTTTAATTATCACTACCCCACTTAACCTGCTTTATGAATCAAAAATAGTCCAATTTTCTTTCAATATCCATTGATGTCACATCTTCATTTCATTCTCAGAACCAAGCACAACAACTGCCACTGCATCGACTACATCTGCCACCAGCAGTGAAACAACAGGTACTAGGAGAATGCAGCACCAACATTCACTGATCTGAACGGAATATGCGTGTACAAGTTGAATACTTTCAGTTGACGACTACTACATTAAAAATAGTTCAATACAATTGTGATAATTCCGTGCAAAACTGACAAAGGAATTTAAATGCAAAAATATTTCATAATTCCAAACAACTCCAAATATTATCCACACAATTATTAATGTAATCCTTGGCTAACATTTCTTCTTGTCAGTTTAATTTACACTGTTACACTTTACATGCTTTATGACACGATAAGTGTTTAATTTACCTTCCATTTCCATTGCAATATCTATTGATGTCACATCTTCATTTCATTCTCAGAACCAAGCACAACCGCCACTGCATCGACTACATCCGCCACTAGCAGCGAAACAACAGGTACTAGGATAATGCAGCACCAGCATTCACTGATCAGACATTAAAATGATACAATATTTACCTACACATGTGACAAACAACGGTTGATGCTTGATCAAGTCATTAGCCAATCTTTCTCAAAGAGACCAATCTATCAGTCACTTCGAAGTTATTTGCTGAGAATTGTTGAACAATTCTAGAGAAACAACAGAGTGTGGTCAGGAGAATATTGCAAGAGAAAAATAAGTCACTTGAAAAAGAAAAATATTTTGTCAGTTTACGTTCTTCTGTATGTATAATTTCTAATATTATACAGAGTTGCAACTGGGATATAATATTGTGGCCTAACGCTTTGATGTCATTTCTGAAAACATTCAGTAGTATAATCACCTCGTTTAATTTAAATAGAAATGTCTTGCAAATAGTCAAATAAACCAAAAATAAGTCAGGAAATTTATATTTTGTATTATCATTGATGCTTCTATGTTCGGAAAATAGTAGTATATATAATGCCCCAGTCATCAATTACATGACTGCAAGATGCTAACATGCATCAATAGATAAAAAGAAACAAATAATTAAAGTCAGTTTTGACTTCCATGGACATTTTACAAGTGTAGACATGAGAATGCTGCATGTATTTTAACTGAGATTTCTCTGCATATTTGATTCCTCCACTATAAACATTCTGTACATTCACCCTATCTATTCCCATTTGATTTTATTACACCTCCACAAGATAAAACTTCAGCCTCCTTTCATCCAAGAAATAAAATCCAAGACTGGACTTTGGCATATACAATATTTTAGTTATTTATACTGCCCACATTCTATCTTCTGGCCTTGATTAACAACAGCAAAATGAAACAAACCATGTTCAAAATATCTATGGGTATTAGGAAGATTTAATGTCGAGTGTAAATAAATCATAGGCAGCGGATTGATAAAAAACTGGCCAACTAATTCAGGTAACTAATTGTTGCAGAATTTAAAATCTGACAGCAAATGCTCAATCAAAATAGCATGTAAAAATCCAATATTTTCAGTTGAAGTATACGACATGAAACTTTGTGCCATAACATGATGACAGTTTGGTGCACAACACAGTGATAACAATTCTGCCTTATGAAATAAAAGGTGTCCAATTTCCTTGAAATATCCATTGATGTCTCAACTTAATTTCATCCACAGAACCAAGCACAACAACTGCCACTACATCGACTACTAGCAGCGAAACAACAGGTACTAGATAATGCAGTACCAGCATTCACTGATCAGACTTTAAAAACATACATTACTTATCACCAAAAGTGACAAACAGTAGATGTTTCTTGATCAAACAATGTTCCTCAAAGAGGCCAAACCATCGGTTCATTCAGTACTAAAACTGTTCATGATTCTTAAGATTCATTAGAACTCCCAAAATTACCCACCCAATTTTTTGTTGAATTCATTGTTCACACATTTCTTGTAGTCAGTTTAAATTTCACTACCACACTTTACCTACTTTAGGAATCATGGTCCAATTTTCTTTCAATATCCATTGATGTCACTTCTTCATTTCATTCTCAGAACCAAGCACATCTGCCACTGCATCGACTGCAGCTGCCACCAGCAGCGAAACAACAGGTACGAGGATAATGCAGCACCAACATTCACTGATCTGAACGGAATATGCGTGTACAAGTTGAATACATTCAGTTGACGACTACTACATTAAAAATTGATCAATACAATTGTGATAATTCCGTGCAAAACAGACAAAGGAATTTACATGCCAAAATGTTTCTTGATTCCAAACAACTCCAAATGTTATCCACACAATTATTAATGTAATCCTTGGCTCACATTTCTTCTCGTCAGTTTAATTTACACTGCTACACTTTACACGCTTTGTGACACAAAAAGTGTCCAATTTACCTTCCATTTCCATTGCAATATCTATTGATGTCACATCTTCATTTCATTCACAGAACTAAGCACAACTGCCACTGCATCGACTACGTCCGCTACTAGTAGCGAAACAACAGGTACTAGGATAATGCAGCACCAGCATTCACTGGTTTGACTTTAAATGATACAATATTTACCAACACATGTGACAAACAACAGTTGATGCTTGATCAAGTCATTAGCCAATCTTTCTCAAAGAGACCAATCGATCAATCACTTCGAAGTTATTTGCAGAGAATTGTTGAACAATTCTAGAGAAACACTGTTCATTATACTTAAGATGCATTGGAACTCCCAAAATTACCCACCCAATTATTTGTTGAATTCATTGTTCACATTTCTTGTCGTCAGTTTAATTATCACTACCCCACTTTACCTGCATTACGAATCAAAAATAGTCCAATTTTCTTTCAATATCCATTGATGTCACATCTTCATTTCATTCTCAGAACCAAGCACAACAACTGCCACTGCATCGACGACATCTGCCACCAGCAGCGAAACAACAGGTACTAGGAGAATGCAGCACCAACATTCACTGATCTGAACGGAATATGCGTGTACAAGTTGAATACTTTCAGTTGACGACTACTACATTAAAAATAGTTCAATACAATTGTGATAATTCCGTGCAAAACTGACAAAGGAATTTAAATGCAAAAATATTTCATAATTCCAAACAACTCCAAATATTATCCACATAATTATTAATGTAATCCTTGGCTAACATTTCTTCTTGTCAGTTTAATTTACACTGTTACACTTTACATGCTTTATGACACGATAAGTGTTTAATTTACCATCCATTTCCATTGCAATATCTATTGATGTCACATCTTCATTTCATTCTCAGAACCAAGCACAACCGCCACTGCATCGACTACATCCGCCACTAGCAGCGAAACAACAGGTACTAGGATAATGCAGCACCAGCATTCACTGATCAGACATTAAAATGATACAATATTTACCAACACATGTGACAAACAACGGTTGATGCTTGATCAAGTCATTAGCCAATCTTTCTCAAAGAGACCAATCTATCAGTCACTTCGAAGTTATTTGCTGAGAATTGTTGAACAATTCTAGAGAAACAACAGAGTGTGGTCAGGAGAATATTGCAAGAGAAAAATAAGTCACTTGAAAAAGAAAAATATTTTGTCAGTTTACGTTCTTCTGTATGTATAATTTCTAATATTATACAGAGTTGCAACTGGGATATAATATTGTGGCCTAACGCTTTGATGTCATTTCTAAAAACATTCATTATTATAATCACCTCGTTTAATTTAAATAGAAATGTCTTGCAAATAGTCAAATAAGCCAAAAATAAGTCAGGCAATTTATATTTTGTATTATCATTGATGCTTCTATGTTCGGAAAATAGTAGTATATATAATGCCCCAGTCATCAATTACATGACTGCAAGATGCTAACATGCATCAATAGATAAAAAGAAACAAATAATTAAAGTCAGTTTTGACTTCCATGGACATTTTACAAGTGTAGACATGAGAGTGCTGCATGTATTTTAACTGAGATTTCTCTGCATAGTTGATTCCTCCACTATAAACATTCTGTACATTCACCCTATCTATTCCCATTTGATTTTATTACACCTCCACAAGATAAACCTTCAGCCTCCTTTCATCCAAGAAATAAAATCCAAGATTGGACTTTTGCATATACAATATTTTAGTTATTTATACTGCCCACATTCTATCTTCTGGCCTTGATTAACAACAGCAAAATGAAACAAACCATGTTCAAAATATCTATGGGTATTAGGAAGATTTAATGTCGAGTGTAAATAAATCATAGGCAGCAGATTGTTAAAAAACTGGCCAACTAATTCAGGTAACTAATTGTTGCAGAATTTTAAATCTAACAGCAAATGCTAAATCAAAATAGCATGTAAAAATCCAATATTTTCAGTTGAAGTATACGACATGAAACTTTGTCCAATAACATGATGACAGTTTGGTGCACAACACAGTGATAACAATTCTGCCTTATGAAATAAAAGGTGTCCAATTTCCTTGAAATATCCATTGATGTCTCAACTTAATTTCATCCACAGAACCAAGCACAACAACTGCCACTACATCGACTACTAGCAGCGAAACAACAGGTACTAGATAATGCAGCACCAGCATTCACTGATCAGACTTTAAAAACATACATTACTTATCACCAAAAGTGACAAACAGTAGATGTTTCTTGATCAAACAATGTTCCACAAAGAGGCCAAACCATCGGTTCATTCGGTACCAAAACTGTTCATGATTCTTAAGATTCATTAGAACTCCCAAAATTACCCACCCAATTGTTTGTTGAATTCATTGTTCACACATTTCTTGTAGTCAGTTTAAATTTCACTACCCCACTTTACCTGCTTTAGGAATCAAAAATAGTCCAATATTCTTTCAATATCCATTGATGTCACTTCTTCATTTCATTCTCAGAACCAAGCACAACTGCCACTGCATCAACTACAGCTGCCACCAGCAGCGAAACAACAGGTACGAGGATAATGCAGCACCAACATTCACTGATCTGAACGGAATATGCGTGTACAAGTTGAATACTTTCAGTTGACGACTACTGCATTAAAAATTGATCAATACAATTGTGATAATTCCGTGCAAAACTGACAAAGGAATTTACATGCCAAAATGTTTCTTGATTCCAAACAACTCCAAATGTTATCCACACAATTATTAATGTAATCCTTGGCTCACATTTCTTCTCGTCAGTTTAATTTACACTGCTACACTTTCAATGCTTTATGACACAAAAAGTGTCCAATTTACCTTCCATTTCCATTGCAATATTTATTGATGTCACATCTTCATTTCATTCACAGAACCAAGCACAACTGCCACTGCATCGACTACGTCCGCCACTAGTAGCGAAAAAACAGGTACTAGGATAATGCAGCACCAGCATTCACTGGTTTGACTTTAAATGATACAATATTTACCAACACATGTGACAAACAACAGTTGATGCTTGATCAAGTCATTAGCCAATCTTTCTCAAAGAGACCAATCGATCAGTCACTTCGAATTTATTTGCTGGAATTGTTGAACAATTCTAGAGAAACACTGTTCATTATACTTAAGATGCATTAGAACTCCCAAAATTACCCACCCAATTATTTGTTGAATTCATTGTTCACATTTCTTGTCGTCAGTTTAATTATCACTACCCCACTTTACCTGCTTTATGAATCAAAAATAGTCCAATTTTCTTTCAATATCCATTGATGTCACATCTTCATTTCAATCTCAGAACCAAGCAGAACAACTGCCACTGCATCGACTACATCTGCCACCAGCAGCGAAACAACAGGTACTCGGAGAATGCAGCACCAACATTCACTGATCTGAACGGAATATGCGTGTACAAGTTGAATACTTTCAGTTGAAGACTACTACATTAAAAATAGTTCAATACAATTGTGATAATTCCGTGCAAAACTGACAAAGGAATTTAAATGCAAAAATATTTCATAATTCCAAACAACTCCAAATATTATCCACATAATTATTAATGTAATCCTTGGCTAACATTTCTTCTTGTCAGTTTAATTTACACTGTTACACTTTACATGCTTTATGACACGATAAGTGTTTAATTTACCTTCCATTTCCATTGCAATATCTATTGATGTCACATCTTCATTTCATTCTCAGAACCAAGCACAACCGCCACTGCATCGACTACATCCGCCACTAGCAGCGAAACAACAGGTACTAGGATAATGCTGCACCAGCATTCACTGATCAGACATTAAAATGATACAATATTTACCAACACATGTGACAAACAACGGTTGATGCTTGATCAAGTCATTAGCCAATCTTTCTCAAAGAGACCAATCTATCAGTCATTTCGAAGTTATTTGCTGAGAATTGTTGAACAAATCTAGAGAAACAACAGAGTGTGGTCAGGAGAATATTGCAAGAGAAAAATAAGTCACTTGAAAAAGAAATATATTTTGTCAGTTTACGTTCTTCTGTATGTATAATTTCTAATATTATACAGAGTTGCAACTGGGATATAATATTGTGGCCTAACGCTTTGATGTCATTTCTAAAAACATTCATTAGTATAATCACCTCGTTTAATTTAAATAGAAATGTCTTGCAAATAGTCAAATAAGCCAAAAATAAGTCAGGCAATTTATATTTTGTATTATCATTGATGCTTCTATGTTCGGAAAATAGTAGTATATATAATGCCCCAGTCATCAATTACATGACTGCAAGATGCTAACATGCATCAATAGATAAAAAGAAACAAATAATTAAAGTCAGTTTTGACTTCCATGGACATTTTACAAGTGTAGACATGAGAGTGCTGCATGTATTTTAACTGAGATTTCCCTGCATAGTTGATTCCTCCACTATAAACATTCTGTACATTCACCCTATCTATTCCCATTTGATTTTATTACACCTCCACAAGATAAACCTTCAGCCTCCTTTCATCCAAGAAATAAAATACAAGACTGGACTTTTGCATATACATTATTTTAGTTATTTATACTGCCCACATTCTATCTTCTGGCCTTGATTAACAACAGCAAAATGAAACAAAACAAGGTTAAAAATATCTATGGGTATTGGGAAGATTTAATGTCGAGTGTAAATAAATCATAGGCAGCGGATTGATAAAAAACTGGCCAACTAATTCAGGTAAGTAATTGTTTCAGAATTTTAAATCTAACAACAAATGCTCAATCAAAATAGCATGTAAAAATCCAATATTTTCTGTCGAAGTATACGACATGAAACTTTGTGCCATAACATGATGACAGTTTGGTGCACAACACAGTGATAACAATTCTGCCTTATGAAATAAAAGGTGTCCAATTTCCTTGAAATATCCATTGATGTCTCATCTTAATTTCATCCACAGAACCAAGCACAACAACTGCCACTACATCGACTACTAGCAGTGAAACAACAGGTACTAGATAATGCAGCACCAGCATTCACTGATCAGACTTTAAAAACATACATTACTTATCACCAAAAGTGACAAACAGTAGATGTTTCTTGATCAAACAATGTTCATCAAAGAGGCCAAACCATCGGTTCATTCGGTACCAAAACTGTTCATGATTCTTAAGATTCATTAGAACTCCCAAAATTACCCACCCAATTGTTTGTTGAATTCATTGTTCACACATTTCTTGTAGTCAGTTTAAATTTCACTACCCCACTTTACCTGCTTTAGGAATCAAAAATAGTCCAATTTTCTTTCAATATCCATTGATGTCACTTCTTCATTTCATTCTCAGAACCAAGCACAACTGCCACTGCATCGACTACAGCTGCCACCAGCAGCGAAACAACAGGTACGAGGATAATGCAGCACCAACATTCACTGATCTGAACGGAATATGCGTGTACAAGTTGAATACTTTCAGTTGACGACTACTGCATTAAAAATTGATCAATACAATTGTGATAATTCCGTGCAAAACTGACAAAGGAATTTACATGCCAAAATGTTTCTTGATTCCAAACAACTCCAAATGTTATCCACACAATTATTAATGTAATCCTTGGCTCACATTTCTTCTCATCAGTTTAATTTACACTGCTACACTTTACATGCTTTATGACACAATAAGTGTCCAATTTACCTTCCATTTCCATTGCAATATCTATTGATGTCACATCTTCATTTCATTCACAGAACCAAGCACAACTGCCACTGCATCGACTACATCCGCCACTAGTAGCGAAACAACAGGTACTAGGATAATGCAGCACCAGCATTCACTGGTTTGACTTTAAATGATACAATATTTACCATCACATGTGACAAACAACAGTTGATGCTTGATCAAGTCATTAGCCAATCTTTCTCAAAGAGACCAATCGATCAGTCACTTCGAAGTTATTTGCTGAGAATTGTTGAACAATTCTAGAGAAACACTGTTCATTATACTTAAGATGCATTAGAACTCCCAAAATTACCCACCCAATTATTTGTTGAATTCATTGTTCACATTTCTTGTCGTCAGTTTAATTATCACTACCCCACTTAACCTGCTTTATGAATCAAAAATAGTCCAATTTTCTTTCAATATCCATTGATGTCACATCTTCATTTCATTCTCAGAACCAAGCACAACAACTGCCACTGCATCGACTACATCTGCCACCAGCAGTGAAACAACAGGTACTAGGAGAATGCAGCACCAACATTCACTGATCTGAACGGAATATGCGTGTACAAGTTGAATACTTTCAGTTGACGACTACTACATTAAAAATAGTTCAATACAATTGTGATAATTCCGTGCAAAACTGACAAAGGAATTTAAATGCAAAAATATTTCATAATTCCAAACAACTCCAAATATTATCCACACAATTATTAATGTAATCCTTGGCTAACATTTCTTCTTGTCAGTTTAATTTACACTGTTACACTTTACATGCTTTATGACACGATAAGTGTTTAATTTACCTTCCATTTCCATTGCAATATCTATTGATGTCACATCTTCATTTCATTCTCAGAACCAAGCACAACCGCCACTGCATCGACTACATCCGCCACTAGCAGCGAAACAACAGGTACTAGGATAATGCAGCACCAGCATTCACTGATCAGACATTAAAATGATACAATATTTACCTACACATGTGACAAACAACGGTTGATGCTTGATCAAGTCATTAGCCAATCTTTCTCAAAGAGACCAATCTATCAGTCACTTCGAAGTTATTTGCTGAGAATTGTTGAACAATTCTAGAGAAACAACAGAGTGTGGTCAGGAGAATATTGCAAGAGAAAAATTAGTCACTTGAAAAAGAAAAATATTTTGTCAGTTTACGTTCTTCTGTATGTATAATTTCTAATATTATACAGAGTTGCAACTGGGATATAATATTGTGGCCTAACGCTTTGATGTCATTTCTAAAAACATTCATTAGTATAATCACCTCGTTTAATTTAAATAGAAATGTCTTGCAAATAGTCAAATAAACCAAAAATAAGTCAGGCAATTTATATTTTGTATTATCATTGATGCTTCTATGTTCGGAAAATAGTAGTATATATAATGCCCCAGTCATCAATTACATGACTGCAAGATGCTAACATGCATCAATAGATAAAAAGAAACAAATAATTAAAGTCAGTTTTGACTTCCATGGACATTTTACAAGTGTAGACATGAGAGTGCTGCATGTATTTTAACTGAGATTTCTCTGCATATTTGATTCCTCCACTATAAACATTCTGTACATTCACCCTATCTATTCCCATTTGATTTTATTACACCTCCACAACATAAAACTTCAGCCTCCTTTCATCCAAGAAATAAAATCCAAGACTGGACTTTGGCATATACAATATTTTAGTTATTTATACTGCCCACATTCTATCTTCTGGCCTTGATTAACAACAGCAAAATGAAACAAACCATGTTCAAAATATCTATGGGTATTAGGAAGATTTAATGTCGAGTGTAAATAAATCATAGGCAGCGGATTGATAAAAAACTGGCCAACTAATTCAGGTAACTAATTGTTGCAGAATTTAAAATCTGACAGCAAATGCTCAATCAAAATAGCATGTAAAAATCCAATATTTTCAGTTGAAGTATACGACATGAAACTTTGTGCCATAACATGATGACAGTTTGGTGCACAACACAGTGATAACAATTCTGCCTTATGAAATGAAAGGTGTCCAATTTCCTTGAAATATCCATTGATGTCTCAACTTAATTTCATCCACAGAACCAAGCACAACAACTGCCACTACATCGACTACTAGCAGCGAAACAACAGGTACTAGATAATGCAGTACCAGCATTCACTGATCAGACTTTAAAAACATACATTACTTATCACCAAAAGTGACAAACAGTAGATGTTTCTTGATCAAACAATGTTCCTCAAAGAGGCCAAACCATCGGTTCATTCAGTACTAAAACTGTTCATGATTCTTAAGATTCATTAGAACTCCCAAAATTACCCACCCAATTTTTTGTTGAATTCATTGTTCACACATTTCTTGTAGTCAGTTTAAATTTCACTACCACACTTTACCTACTTTAGGAATCATAGTCCAATTTTCTTTCAATATCCATTGATGTCACTTCTTCATTTCATTCTCAGAACCAAGCACAACTGCCACTGCATCGACTACAGCTGCCACCAGCAGCGAAACAACAGGTACGAGGATAATGCAGCACCAACATTCACTGATCTGAACGGAATATGCGTGTACAAGTTGAATACTTTCAGTTGACGACTACTACATTAAAAATTGATCAATACAATTGTGATAATTCCGTGCAAAACTGACAAAGGAATTTACATGCCAAAATGTTTCTTGATTCCAAACAACTCCAAATGTTATCCACACAATTATTAATGTAATCCTTGGCTCACATTTCTTCTCATCAGTTTAATTTACACTGCTACACTTTACATGCTTTATGACACAATAAGTGTCCAATTTACCTTCCATTTCCATTGCAATATCTATTGATGTCACATCTTCATTTCATTCACAGAACCAAGCACAACTGCCACTGCATCGACTACATCCGCCACTAGTAGCGAAACAACAGGTACTAGGATAATGCAGCACCAGCATTCACTGGTTTGACTTTAAATGATACAATATTTACCATCACATGTGACAAACAACAGTTGATGCTTGATCAAGTCATTAGCCAATCTTTCTCAAAGAGACCAATCGATCAGTCACTTCGAAGTTATTTGCTGAGAATTGTTGAACAATTCTAGAGAAACACTGTTCATTATACTTAAGATGCATTAGAACTCCCAAAATTACCCACCCAATTATTTGTTGAATTCATTGTTCACATTTCTTGTCGTCAGTTTAATTATCACTACCCCACTTAACCTGCTTTATGAATCAAAAATAGTCCAATTTTCTTTCAATATCCATTGATGTCACATCTTCATTTCATTCTCAGAACCAAGCACAACAACTGCCACTGCATCGACTACATCTGACACCAGCAGTGTAACAACAGGTACTAGGAGAATGCAGCACCAACATTCACTGATCTGAACGGAATATGCGTGTACAAGTTGAATACTTTCAGTTGACGACTACTACATTAAAAATAGTTCAATACAATTGTGATAATTCCTTGCAAAACTGACAAAGGAATTTAAATGCAAAAATATTTCATAATTCCAAACAACTCCAAATATTATCCACACAATTATTAATGTAATCCTTGGCTCACATTTCTTCTTGTCAGTTTAATTTACACTGTTACACTTTACATGCTTTATGACACGATAAGTGTTTAATTTACCTTCCATTTCCATTGCAATATCTATTGATGTCACATCTTCATTTCATTCTCAGAACCAAGCACAACCGCCACTGCATCGACTACATCCGCCACTAGCAGCGAAACAACAGGTACTAGGATAATGCTGCACCAGCATTCACTGATCAGACATTAAAATGATACAATATTTACCAACACATGTGACAAACAACGGTTGATGCTTGATCAAGTCATTAGCCAATCTTTCTCAAAGAGACCAATCTATCAGTCATTTCGAAGTTATTTGCTGAGAATTGTTGAACAAATCTAGAGAAACAACAGTGTGGTCAGGAGAATATTGCAAGAGAAAAATAAGTCACTTGAAAAAGAAATATATTTTGTCAGTTTACGTTCTTCTGTATGTATAATTTCTAATATTATACAGAGTTGCAACTGGGATATAATATTGTGGCCTAATGCTTTGATGTCATTTCTAAAAACATTCATTAGTATAATCACCTCGTTTAATTTAAATAGAAATGTCTTGCAAATAGTCAAATAAGCCAAAAATAAGTCAGGCAATTTATATTTTGTATTATCATTGATGCTTCTATGTTCGGAAAATAGTAGTATATATAATGCCCCAGTCATCAATTACATGACTGCAAGATGCTAACATGCATCAATAGATAAAAAGAAACAAATAATTAAAGTCAGTTTTGACTTCCATGGACATTTTACAAGTGTAGACATGAGAGTGCTGCATGTATTTTAACTGAGATTTCTCTGCATAGTTGATTCCTCCACTATAAACATTCTGTACATTCACCCTATCTATTCCCATTTGATTTTATTACACCTCCACAAGATAAACCTTCAGCCTCCTTTCATCCAAGAAATAAAATCCAAGACTGGAATTTTGCATATATATTATTTTAGTTATTTATACTGCCCACATTCTATCTTCTGGCCTTGATTAACAACAGCAAAATGAAACAAAACAAGGTTAAAAATATCTATGAGTATTAAGAAGATTTAATGTCGAGTGTAAATAAATCATAGGCAGCGGATTGATAAAAAACTGGCCAACTAATTCAGGTAACTAATTGTTGCAGAATTTTAAATCTAACAACAAATGCTCAATCAAAATAGCATGTAAAAATCCAATATTTTCTGTCGAAGTATACGACATGAAACTTTGTGCCATAACATGATGACAGTTTGGTGCACAACACAGTGATAACAATTCTGCCTTATGAAATAAAAGGTGTCCAATTTCCTTGAAATATCCATTGATGTCTCATCTTAATTTCATCCACAGAACCAAGCACAACAACTGCCACTACATCGACTACTAGCAGCGAAACAACAGGTACTAGATAATGCAGCACCAGCATTCACTGATCAGACTTTAAAAACATACATTACTTATCACCAAAAGTGACAAACAGTAGATGTTTCTTGATCAAACAATGTTCATCAAAGAGGCCAAACCATCGGTTCATTCGGTACCAAAACTGTTCATGATTCTTAAGATTCATTAGAACTCCCAAAATTACCCACCCAATTGTTTGTTGAATTCATTGTTCACACATTTCTTGTAGTCAGTTTAAATTTCACTACCCCACTTTACCTGCTTTAGGAATCAAAAATAGTCCAATTTTCTTTCAATATCCATTGATGTCACTTCTTCATTTCATTCTCAGAACCAAGCACAACTGCCACTGCATCGACTACAGCTGCCACCAGCAGCGAAACAACAGGTACGAGGATAATGCAGCACCAACATTCACTGATCTGAACGGAATATGCGTGTACAAGTTGAATACTTTCAGTTGACGACTACTGCATTAAAAATTGATCAATACAATTGTGATAATTCCGTGCAAAACTGACAAAGGAATTTACATGCCAAAATGTTTCTTGATTCCAAACAACTCCAAATGTTATCCACACAATTATTAATGTAATCCTTGGCTCACATTTCTTCTCATCAGTTTAATTTACACTGCTACACTTTACATGCTTTATGACACAATAAGTGTCCAATTTACCTTCCATTTCCATTGCAATATCTATTGATGTCACATCTTCATTTCATTCACAGAACCAAGCACAACTGCCACTGCATCGACTACATCCGCCACTAGTAGCGAAACAACAGGTACTAGGATAATGCAGCACCAGCATTCACTGGTTTGACTTTAAATGATACAATATTTACCATCACATGTGACAAACAACAGTTGATGCTTGATCAAGTCATTAGCCAATCTTTCTCAAAGAGACCAATCGATCAGTCACTTCGAAGTTATTTGCTGAGAATTGTTGAACAATTCTAGAGAAACACTGTTCATTATACTTAAGATGCATTAGAACTCCCAAAATTACCCACCCAATTATTTGTTGAATTCATTGTTCACATTTCTTGTCGTCAGTTTAATTATCACTACCCCACTTAACCTGCTTTATGAATCAAAAATAGTCCAATTTTCTTTCAATATCCATTGATGTCACATCTTCATTTCATTCTCAGAACCAAGCACAACAACTGCCACTGCATCGACTACATCTGCCACCAGCAGTGAAACAACAGGTACTAGGAGAATGCAGCACCAACATTCACTGATCTGAACGGAATATGCGTGTACAAGTTGAATACTTTCAGTTGACGACTACTACATTAAAAATAGTTCAATACAATTGTGATAATTCCGTGCAAAACTGACAAAGGAATTTAAATGCAAAAATATTTCATAATTCCAAACAACTCCAAATATTATCCACACAATTATTAATGTAATCCTTGGCTAACATTTCTTCTTGTCAGTTTAATTTACACTGTTACACTTTACATGCTTTATGACACGATAAGTGTTTAATTTACCTTCCATTTCCATTGCAATATCTATTGATGTCACATCTTCATTTCATTCTCAGAACCAAGCACAACCGCCACTGCATCGACTACATCCGCCACTAGCAGCGAAACAACAGGTACTAGGATAATGCAGCACCAGCATTCACTGATCAGACATTAAAATGATACAATATTTACCAACACATGTGACAAACAACGGTTGATGCTTGATCAAGTCATTAGCCAATCTTTCTCAAAGAGACCAATCTATCAGTCACTTCGAAGTTATTTGCTGAGAATTGTTGAACAATTCTAGAGAAACAACAGAGTGTGGTCAGGAGAATATTGCAAGAGAAAAATTAGTCACTTGAAAAAGAAAAATATTTTGTCAGTTTACGTTCTTCTGTATGTATAATTTCTAATATTATACAGAGTTGCAACTGGGATATAATATTGTGGCCTAACGCTTTGATGTCATTTCTAAAAACATTCATTAGTATAATCACCTCGTTTAATTTAAATAGAAATGTCTTGCAAATAGTCAAATAAACCAAAAATAAGTCAGGCAATTTATATTTTGTATTATCATTGATGCTTCTATGTTCGGAAAATAGTAGTATATATAATGCCCCAGTCATCAATTACATGACTGCAAGATGCTAACATGCATCAATAGATAAAAAGAAACAAATAATTAAAGTCAGTTTTGACTTCCATGGACATTTTACAAGTGTAGACATGAGAGTGCTGCATGTATTTTAACTGAGATTTCTCTGCATATTTGATTCCTCCACTATAAACATTCTGTACATTCACCCTATCTATTCCCATTTGATTTTATTACACCTCCACAAGATAAAACTTCAGCCTCCTTTCATCCAAGAAATAAAATCCAAGACTGGACTTTGGCATATACAATATTTTAGTTATTTATACTGCCCACATTCTATCTTCTGGCCTTGATTAACAACAGCAAAATGAAACAAACCACGTTCAAAATATCTATGGGTATTAGGAAGATTTAATGTCGAGTGTAAATAAATCATAGGCAGCGGATTGATAAAAAACTGGCCAACTAATTCAGGTAACTAATTGTTGCAGAATTTTAAATCTAACAACAAATGCTCAATCAAAATAGCATGTAAAAATCCAATATTTTCTGTCGAAGTATACGACATGAAACTTTGTGCCATAACATGATGACAGTTTGGTGCACAACACAGTGATAACAATTCTGCCTTATGAAATAAAAGGTGTCCAATTTCCTTGAAATATCCATTGATGTCTCATCTTAATTTCATCCACAGAACCAAGCACAACAACTGCCACTACATCGACTACTAGCAGCGAAACAACAGGTACTAGATAATGCAGCACCAGCATTCACTGATCAGACTTTAAAAACATACATTACTTATCACCAAAAGTGACAAACAGTAGATGTTTCTTGATCAAACAATGTTCATCAAAGAGGCCAAACCATCGGTTCATTCGGTACCAAAACTGTTCATGATTCTTAAGATTCATTAGAACTCCCAAAATTACCCACCCAATTGTTTGTTGAATTCATTGTTCACACATTTCTTGTAGTCAGTTTAAATTTCACTACCCCACTTTACCTGCTTTAGGAATCAAAAATAGTCCAATTTTCTTTCAATATCCATTGATGTCACTTCTTCATTTCATTCTCAGAACCAAGCACAACTGCCACTGCATCGACTACAGCTGCCACCAGCAGCGAAACAACAGGTACGAGGATAATGCAGCACCAACATTCACTGATCTGAACGGAATATGCGTGTACAAGTTGAATACTTTCAGTTGACGACTACTGCATTAAAAATTGATCAATACAATTGTGATAATTCCGTGCAAAACTGACAAAGGAATTTACATGCCAAAATGTTTCTTGATTCCAAACAACTCCAAATGTTATCCACACAATTATTAATGTAATCCTTGGCTCACATTTCTTCTCATCAGTTTAATTTACACTGCTACACTTTACATGCTTTATGACACAATAAGTGTCCAATTTACCTTCCATTTCCATTGCAATATCTATTGATGTCACATCTTCATTTCATTCACAGAACCAAGCACAACTGCCACTGCATCGACTACATCCGCCACTAGTAGCGAAACAACAGGTACTAGGATAATGCAGCACCAGCATTCACTGGTTTGACTTTAAATGATACAATATTTACCATCACATGTGACAAACAACAGTTGATGCTTGATCAAGTCATTAGCCAATCTTTCTCAAAGAGACCAATCGATCAGTCACTTCGAAGTTATTTGCTGAGAATTGTTGAACAATTCTAGAGAAACACTGTTCATTATACTTAAGATGCATTAGAACTCCCAAAATTACCCACCCAATTATTTGTTGAATTCATTGTTCACATTTCTTGTCGTCAGTTTAATTATCACTACCCCACTTAACCTGCTTTATGAATCAAAAATAGTCCAATTTTCTTTCAATATCCATTGATGTCACATCTTCATTTCATTCTCAGAACCAAGCACAACAACTGCCACTGCATCGACTACATCTGCCACCAGCAGTGAAACAACAGGTACTAGGAGAATGCAGCACCAACATTCACTGATCTGAACGGAATATGCGTGTACAAGTTGAATACTTTCAGTTGACGACTACTACATTAAAAATAGTTCAATACAATTGTGATAATTCCGTGCAAAACTGACAAAGGAATTTAAATGCAAAAATATTTCATAATTCCAAACAACTCCAAATATTATCCACACAATTATTAATGTAATCCTTGGCTAACATTTCTTCTTGTCAGTTTAATTTACACTGTTACACTTTACATGCTTTATGACACGATAAGTGTTTAATTTACCTTCCATTTCCATTGCAATATCTATTGATGTCACATCTTCATTTCATTCTCAGAACCAAGCACAACCGCCACTGCATCGACTACATCCGCCACTAGCAGCGAAACAACAGGTACTAGGATAATGCAGCACCAGCATTCACTGATCAGACATTAAAATGATACAATATTTACCTACACATGTGACAAACAACGGTTGATGCTTGATCAAGTCATTAGCCAATCTTTCTCAAAGAGACCAATCTATCAGTCACTTCGAAGTTATTTGCTGAGAATTGTTGAACAATTCTAGAGAAACAACAGAGTGTGGTCAGGAGAATATTGCAAGAGAAAAATTAGTCACTTGAAAAAGAAAAATATTTTGTCAGTTTACGTTCTTCTGTATGTATAATTTCTAATATTATACAGAGTTGCAACTGGGATATAATATTGTGGCCTAACGCTTTGATGTCATTTCTAAAAACATTCATTAGTATAATCACCTCGTTTAATTTAAATAGAAATGTCTTGCAAATAGTCAAATAAACCAAAAATAAGTCAGGCAATTTATATTTTGTATTATCATTGATGCTTCTATGTTCGGAAAATAGTAGTATATATAATGCCCCAGTCATCAATTACATGACTGCAAGATGCTAACATGCATCAATAGATAAAAAGAAACAAATAATTAAAGTCAGTTTTGACTTCCATGGACATTTTACAAGTGTAGACATGAGAGTGCTGCATGTATTTTAACTGAGATTTCTCTGCATATTTGATTCCTCCACTATAAACATTCTGTACATTCACCCTATCTATTCCCATTTGATTTTATTACACCTCCACAAGATAAAACTTCAGCCTCCTTTCATCCAAGAAATAAAATCCAAGACTGGACTTTGGCATATACAATATTTTAGTTATTTATACTGCCCACATTCTATCTTCTGGCCTTGATTAACAACAGCAAAATGAAACAAACCACGTTCAAAATATCTATGGGTATTAGGAAGATTTAATGTCGAGTGTAAATAAATCATAGGCAGCGGATTGATAAAAAACTGGCCAACTAATTCAGGTAACTAATTGTTGCAGAATTTAAAATCTGACAGCCAATGCTCAATCAAAATAGCATGTAAAAATCCAATATTTTCAGTTGAAGTATACGACATGAAACTTTGTGCCATAACATGATGACAGTTTGGTGCACAACACAGTGATAACAATTCTGCCTTATGAAATGAAAGGTGTCCAATTTCCTTGAAATATCCATTGATGTCTCAACTTAATTTCATCCACAGAACCAAGCACAACAACTGCCACTACATCGACTACTAGCAGCGAAACAACAGGTACTAGATAATGCAGTACCAGCATTCACTGATCAGACTTTAAAAACATACATTACTTATCACCAAAAGTGACAAACAGTAGATGTTTCTTGATCAAACAATGTTCCTCAAAGAGGCCAAACCATCGGTTCATTCAGTACTAAAACTGTTCATGATTCTTAAGATTCATTAGAACTCCCAAAATTACCCACCCAATTTTTTGTTGAATTCATTGTTCACACATTTCTTGTAGTCAGTTTAAATTTCACTACCACACTTTACCTACTTTAGGAATCATAGTCCAATTTTCTTTCAATATCCATTGATGTCACTTCTTCATTTCATTCTCAGAACCAAGCACAACTGCCACTGCATCGACTACAGCTGCCACCAGCAGCGAAACAACAGGTACGAGGATAATGCAGCACCAACATTCACTGATCTGAACGGAATATGCGTGTACAAGTTGAATACTTTCAGTTGACGACTACTACATTAAAAATTGATCAATACAATTGTGATAATTCCGTGCAAAACTGACAAAGGAATTTACATGCCAAAATGTTTCTTGATTCCAAACAACTCCAAATGTTATCCACACAATTATTAATGTAATCCTTGGCTCACATTTCTTCTCATCAGTTTAATTTACACTGCTACACTTTACATGCTTTATGACACAATAAGTGTCCAATTTACCTTCCATTTCCATTGCAATATCTATTGATGTCACATCTTCATTTCATTCACAGAACCAAGCACAACTGCCACTGCATCGACTACATCCGCCACTAGCAGCGAAACAACAGGTACTAGGATAATGCAGCACCAGCATTCACTGATCAGACATTAAAATGATACAATATTTACCTACACATGTGACAAACAACGGTTGATGCTTGATCAAGTCATTAGCCAATCTTTCTCAAAGAGACCAATCTATCAGTCACTTCGAAGTTATTTGCTGAGAATTGTTGAACAATTCTAGAGAAACAACAGAGTGTGGTCAGGAGAATATTGCAAGAGAAAAATTAGTCACTTGAAAAAGAAAAATATTTAGTCAGTTTACGTTCTTCTGTATGTATAATTTCTAATATTATACAGAGTTGCAACTGGGATATAATATTGTGGCCTAACGCTTTGATGTCATTTCTAAAAACATTCATTAGTATAATCACCTCGTTTAATTTAAATAGAAATGTCTTGCAAATAGTCAAATAAACCAAAAATAAGTCAGGCAATTTATATTTTGTATTATCATTGATGCTTCTATGTTCGGAAAATAGTAGTATATATAATGCCCCAGTCATCAATTACATGACTGCAAGATGCTAACATGCATCAATAGATAAAAAGAAACAAATAATTAAAGTCAGTTTTGACTTCCATGGACATTATACAAGTGTAGACATGAGAGTGCTGCATGTATTTTAACTGAGATTTCTCTGCATATTTGATTCCTCCACTATAAACATTCTGTACATTCACCCTATCTATTCCCATTTGATTTTATTACACCTCCACAAGATAAAATTCAATCCAAGAAATAAAATCCAAGACTGGACTTTGGCATATACAATATTTTAGTTATTTATACTGCCCACATTCTATCTTCTGGCCTTGATTAACAACAGCAAAATGAAACAAACCATGTTCAAAATATCTATGGGTATTAGGAAGATTTAATGTCGAGTGTAAATAAATCATAGGCAGCGGATTGATAAAAAACTGGCCAACAAATTCAGGTAACTAATTGTTGCAGAATTTAAAATCTGACAGCAAATGCTCAATCAAAATAGCATGTAAAAATCCAATATTTTCAGTTGAAGTATACGACATGAAACTTTGTGCCATAACATGATGACAGTTTGGTGCACAACACACTGATAACAATTCTGCCTTATGAAATGAAAGGTGTCCAATTTCCTTGAAATATCCATTGATGTCTCAACTTAATTTCATCCACAGAACCAAGCACAACAACTGCCACTACATCGACTACTAGCAGCGAAACAACAGGTACTAGATAATGCAGCACCAGCATTCACTGATCAGACTTTAAAAACATACATAACTTATCACCAAAAGTGACAAACAGTAGATGTTTCTTGATCAAACAATGTTCCTCAAAGAGGCCAAACCATCGATTCATTCGGTACCAAAACTGTTCATGATTCTTAAGATTCATTAGAACTCCCAAAATTACCCACCCAATTTTTTGTTGAATTCATTGTTCACACATTTCTTGTAGTCAGTTTAAATTTCACTACCCCACTTTACCTGCTTTTGGAATCAAAAATAGTCCAATTTTCTTTCAATATCCATTGATGTCACTTCTTCATTTCATTCTCAGAACCACGCACAACTGCCACTGCATCGACTACAGCTGCCACCAGCAGCGAAACAACAGGTACGAGGATAATGTAGCACCAACATTCACTGATCTGAACGGAATATGCGTGTGCAAGTTGAATACTTTCAGTTGACGACTACTGCATTAAAAATTGATCAATACAATTGTGATAATTCCGTGCAAAACTGACAAAGGAATTTACATGCCAAAATGTTTCTTGATTCCAAACAACTCCAAATGTTATCCACACAATTATTAATGTAATCCTTGGCTCACATTTCTTCTCGTCAGTTTAATTTACACTGCAACACTTTACATGCTTTATGACACAAAAAGTGTCCAATTTACCTTCCATTTCCATTGCAATATCTATTGATGTCACATCTTCATTTCATTCACAGAACCAAGCACAACTGCCACTGCATCGACTACGTCCGCCACTAGCAGCGAAACAACAGGTACTAGGATAATGCAGCACCAGCATTCACTGATCAGACATTAAAATGATACAATATTTACCAACACATGTGACAAACAACAGTTGATGCTTGATCAAGTCATTAGCCAATCTTTCTCAAAGAGACCAATCGATCAGTCACTTCGAAGTTATTTGCTGAGAATTGTTGAACAATTCTAGAGAAACACTGTTCATTATACTTAAGATGCATTAGAACTCCCAAAATTACCCACCCAATTATTTGTTGAATTCATTGTTCACATTTCTTGTCGTCAGTTTAATTATCACTACCCCACTTAACCTGCTTTATGAATCAAAAATAGTCCAATTTTCTTTCAATATCCATTGATGTCACATCTTCATTTCATTCTCAGAACCAAGCACAACAACTGCCACTGCATCGACGACATCTGCCACCAGCAGTGAAACAACAGGTACTAGGAGAATGCAGCACCAACATTCACTGATCTGAACGGAATATGCGTGTACAAGTTGAATACTTTCAGTTGACGACTACTACATTAAAAATAGTTCAATACAATTGTGATAATTCCGTGCAAAACTGACAAAGGAATTTAAATGCAAAAATATTTCATAATTCCAAACAACTCCAAATATTATCCACACAATTATTAATGTAATCCTTGGCTAACATTTCTTCTTGTCACTTTAATTTACACTGTTACACTTTACATGCTTTATGACACGATAAGTGTTTAATTTACCTTCCATTTCCATTGCAATATCTATTGATGTCCCATCTTCATTTCATTCTCAGAACCAAGCACAACCGCCACTGCATCGACTACATCCGCCACTAGCAGCGAAACAACAGGTACTAGGATAATGCAGCACCAGCATTCACTGATCAGACATTAAAATGATACAATATTTACCTACACATGTGACAAACAACGGTTGATGCTTGATCAAGTCATTAGCCAATCTTTCTCAAAGAGACCAATCTATCAGTCACTTCGAAGTTATTTGCTGAGAATTGTTGAACAATTCTAGAGAAACAACAGAGTGTGGTCAGGAGAATATTGCAAGAGAAAAATAAGTCACTTGAAAAAGAAAAATATTTTGTCAGTTTACGTTCTTCTGTATGTATAATTTCTAATATTATACAGAGTTGCAACTGGGATATAATATTGTGGCCTAACGCTTTGATGTCATTTCTGAAAACATTCATTAGTATAATCACCTCGTTTAATTTAAATAGAAATGTCTTGCAAATAGTCAAATAAGCCAAAAATAAGTCAGGCAATTTATATTTTGTATTATCATTGATGCTTCTATGTTCGGAAAATAGTAGTATATATAATGCCCCAGTCATCAATTACATGACTGCAAGATGCTAACATGCATCAATAGATAAAAAGAAACAAATAATTAAAGTCAGTTTTGACTTCCATGGACATTTTACAAGTGTAGACATGAGAGTGCTGCATGTATTTTAACTGAGATTTCTCTGCATATTTGATTCCTCCACAAAAACATTCTGTACATTCACCCTATCTATTCCCATTTGATTTTATTACACCTCCACAAGATAAAACTTCAGCCTCCTTTCATCCAAGAAATAAAATCCAAGACTGGACTTTGGCATATACAATATTTTAGTTATTTATACTGCCCACATTCTATCTTCTGGCCTTGATTAACAACAGCAAAATGAAACAAACCATGTTCAAAATATCTATGGGTATTAGGAAGATTTAATGTCGAGTGTAAATAAATCATAGGCAGCGGATTGATAAAAAACTGGCCAACTAATTCAGGTAACTAATTGTTGCAGAATTTAAAATCTGACAGCAAATGCTCAATCAAAATAGCATGTAAAAATCCAATATTTTCAGTTGAAGTATACGACATGAAACTTTGTGCCATAACATGATGACAGTTTGGTGCACAACACAGTGATAACAATTCTGCCTTATGAAATAAAAGGTGTCCAATTTCCTTGAAATATCCATTGATGTCTCAACTTAATTTCATCCACAGAACCAAGCACAACAACTGCCACTACATCGACTACTAGCAGCGAAACAACAGGTACTAGATAATGCAGTACCAGCATTCACTGATCAGACTTTAAAAACATACATTACTTATCACCAAAAGTGACAAACAGTAGATGTTTCTTGATCAAACAATGTTCCTCAAAGAGGCCAAACCATCGGTTCATTCAGTACTAAAACTGTTCATGATTCTTAAGATTCATTAGAACTCCCAAAATTACCCACCCAATTTTTTGTTGAATTCATTGTTCACACATTTCTTCTAGTCAGTTTAAATTTCACTACCACACTTTACCTACTTTAGGAATCATAGTCCAATTTTCTTTCAATATCCATTGATGTCACTTCTTCATTTCATTCTCAGAACCAAGCACATCTGCCACTGCATCGACTGCAGCTGCCACCAGCAGCGAAACAACAGGTACGAGGATAATGCAGCACCAACATTCACTGATCTGAACGGAATATGCGTGTACAAGTTGAATACATTCAGTTGACGACTACTACATTAAAAATTGATCAATACAATTGTGATAATTCCGTGCAAAACAGACAAAGGAATTTACATGCCAAAATGTTTCTTGATTCCAAACAACTCCAAATGTTATCCACACAATTATTAATGTAATCCTTGGCTCACATTTCTTCTCGTCAGTTTAATTTACACTGCTAAACTTTACACGCTTTGTGACACAAAAAGTGTCCAATTTACCTTCCATTTCCATTGCAATATCTATTGATGTCACATCTTCATTTCATTCACAGAACTAAGCACAACTGCCACTGCATCGACTACGTCCGCTACTAGTAGCGAAACAACAGGTACTAGGATAATGCAGCACCAGCATTCACTGGTTTGACTTTAAATGATACAATATTTACCAACACATGTGACAAACAACAGTTGATGCTTGATCAAGTCATTAGCCAATCTTTCTCAAAGAGACCAATCGATCAATCACTTCGAAGTTATTTGCAGAGAATTGTTGAACAATTCTAGAGAAACACTGTTCATTATACTTAAGATGCATTAGAACTCCCAAAATTACCCACCCAATTATTTGTTGAATTCATTGTTCACATTTCTTGTCGTCAGTTTAATTATCACTACCCCACTTTACCTGCTTTATGAATCAAAAATAGTCCAATTTTCTTTCAATATCCATTGATGTCACATCTTCATTTCATTCTCAGAACCAAGCACAACAACTGCCACTGCATCGACTACATCTGCCACCAGCAGCGAAACAACAGGTACTAGGAGAATGCAGCACCAACATTCACTGATCTGAACGGAATATGCGTGTACAAGTTGAATACTTTCAGTTGACGACTACTACATTAAAAATAGTTCAATACAATTGTGATAATTCTGTGCAAAACTGACAAAGGAATTTAAATGCAAAAATATTTCATAATTCCAAACAACTCCAAATATTATCCACATAATTATTAATGTAATCCTTGGCTAACATTTCTTCTTGTCAGTTTAATTTACACTGTTACACTTTACATGCTTTATGACACGATAAGTGTTTAATTTACCATCCATTTCCATTGCAATATCTATTGATGTCACATCTTCATTTCATTCTCAGAACCAAGCACAACCGCCACTGCATCGACTACATCCGCCACTAGCAGCGAAACAACAGGTACTAGGATAATGCAGCACCAGCATTCACTGATCAGACATTAAAATGATACAATATTTACCAACACATGTGACAAACAACGGTTGATGCTTGATCAAGTCATTAGCCAATCTTTCTCAAAGAGACCAATCTATCAGTCACTTCGAAGTTATTTGCTGAGAATTGTTGAACAATTCTAGAGAAACAACAGAGTGTGGTCAGGAGAATATTGCAAGAGAAAAATAAGTCACTTGAAAAAGAAAAATATTTTGTCAGTTTACGTTCTTCTGTATGTATAATTTCTAATATTATACAGAGTTGCAACTGGGATATAATATTGTGGCCTAACGCTTTGATGTCATTTCTAAAAACATTCATTATTATAATCACCTCGTTTAATTTAAATAGAAATGTCTTGCAAATAGTCAAATAAGCCAAAAATAAGTCAGGCAATTTATATTTTGTATTATCATTGATGCTTCTATGTTCGGAAAATAGTAGTATATATAATGCCCCAGTCATCAATTACATGACTGCAAGATGCTAACATGCATCAATAGATAAAAAGAAACAAATAATTAAAGTCAGTTTTGACTTCCATGGACATTTTACAAGTGTAGACATGAGAGTGCTGCATGTATTTTAACTGAGATTTCTCTGCATAGTTGATTCCTCCACTATAAACATTCTGTACATTCACCCTATCTATTCCCATTTGATTTTATTACACCTCCACAAGATAAACCTTCAGCCTCCTTTCTTCAAAGAAATAAAATCCAAGACTGGACTTTTGCATATACATTATTTTAGTTATTTATACTGCCCACATTCTATCTTCTGGCCTTGATTAACAACAGCAAAATGAAACAAAACAAGGTTAAAAATATCTATGGGTATTAGGAAGATTTAATGTCGAGTGTAAATAAATCATAGGCAGCGGATTGATAAAAAACTGGCCAACTAATTCAGGTAACTAATTGTTGCAGAATTTTAAATCTAACAGCAAATGCTCAATCAAAATAGCATGTAAAAATCCAATATTTTCAGTTGAAGTATACGACATGAAACTTTGTGCCATAACATGATGACAGTTTGGTGCACAACACACTGATAACAATTCTGCCTTATGAAATAAAAGGTGTCCAATTTCCTTGAAATATCCATTGATGTCTCAACTTAATTTCATCCACAGAACCAAGCACAACAACTGCCACTACATCGACTACTAGCAGCGAAACAACAGGTACTAGATAATGCAGCACCATCATTCACTGATCAGACTTTAAAAACATACATAACTTATCACCAAAAGTGACAAACAGTAGATGTTTCTTGATCAAACAATGTTCCTCAAAGTGGCCAAACCATCGATTCATTTGGTACCAAAACTGTTCATGATTCTAAAGATTCATTAGAACTCCCAAAATTACTCACCCAATTTTTTGTTGAATTCATTGTTCACACATTTCTTGTAGTCAGTTTAAATTTCACTACCCCACCTTACCTGCTTTAGGAATCAAAAATAGTCCAATTTTCTTTCAATATCCATTGATGTCACTTCTTCATTTCATTCTCAGAACCAAGCACAACTGCCACTGCATCGACTACAGCTGCCACCAGCAGCGAAACAACAGGTACGAGGATAATGCAGCACCAACATTCACTGATCTGAACGGAATATGCGTGTACAAGTTGAATACTTTCAGTTGACGACTACTACATTAAAAATTGATCAATACAATTGTGATAATTCCGTGCAAAACTGACAAAGGAATTTACATGCCAAAATGTTTCTTGATTCCAAACAACTCCAAATGTTATCCACACAATTATTAATGTAATCCTTGGCTCACATTTCTTCTCATCAGTTTAATTTACACTGCTACACTTTACATGCTTTATGACACAATAAGTGTCCAATTTACCTTCCATTTCCATTGCAATATCTATTGATGTCACATCTTCATTTCATTCACAGAACCAAGCACAACTGCCACTGCATCGACTACATCCGCCACTAGTAGCGAAACAACAGGTACTAGGATAATGCAGCACCAGCATTCACTGGTTTGACTTTAAATGATACAATATTTACCATCACATGTGACAAACAACAGTTGATGCTTGATCAAGTCATTAGCCAATCTTTCTCAAAGAGACCAATCGATCAGTCACTTCGAAGTTATTTGCTGAGAATTGTTGAACAATTCTAGAGAAACACTGTTCATTATACTTAAGATGCATTAGAACTCCCAAAATTACCCACCCAATTATTTGTTGAATTCATTGTTCACATTTCTTGTCGTCAGTTTAATTATCACTACCCCACTTAACCTGCTTTATGAATCAAAAATAGTCCAATTTTCTTTCAATATCCATTGATGTCACATCTTCATTTCATTCTCAGAACCAAGCACAACAACTGCCACTGCATCGACTACATCTGCCACCAGCAGTGAAACAACAGGTACTAGGAGAATGCAGCACCAACATTCACTGATCTGAACGGAATATGCGTGTACAAGTTGAATACTTTCAGTTGACGACTACTACATTAAAAATAGTTCAATACAATTGTGATAATTCCGTGCAAAACTGACAAAGGAATTTAAATGCAAAAATATTTCATAATTCCAAACAACTCCAAATATTATCCACACAATTATTAATGTAATCCTTGGCTAACATTTCTTCTTCTCAGTTTAATTTACACTGTTACACTTTACATGCTTTATGACACGATAAGTGTTTAATTTACCTTCCATTTCCATTGCAATATCTATTGATGTCACATCTTCATTTCATTCTCAGAACCAAGCACAACCGCCACTGCATCGACTACATCCGCCACTAGCAGCGAAACAACAGGTACTAGGATAATGCAGCACCAGCATTCACTGATCAGACATTAAAATGATACAATATTTACCTACACATGTGACAAACAACGGTTGATGCTTGATCAAGTCATTAGCCAATCTTTCTCAAAGAGACCAATCTATCAGTCACTTCGAAGTTATTTGCTGAGAATTGTTGAACAATTCTAGAGAAACAACAGAGTGTGGTCAGGAGAATATTGCAAGAGAAAAATTAGTCACTTGAAAAAGAAAAATATTTAGTCAGTTTACGTTCTTCTGTATGTATAATTTCTAATATTATACAGAGTTGCAACTGGGATATAATATTGTGGCCTAACGCTTTGATGTCATTTCTAAAAACATTCATTAGTATAATCACCTCGTTTAATTTAAATAGAAATGTCTTGCAAATAGTCAAATAAACCAAAAATAAGTCAGGCAATTTATATTTTGTATTATCATTGATGCTTCTATGTTCGGAAAATAGTAGTATATATAATGCCCCAGTCATCAATTACATGACTGCAAGATGCTAACATGCATCAATAGATAAAAAGAAACAAATAATTAAAGTCAGTTTTGACTTCCATGGACATTTTACAAGTGTAGACATGAGAGTGCTGCATGTATTTTAACTGAGATTTCTCTGCATATTTGATTCCTCCACTATAAACATTCTGTACATTCACCCTATCTATTCCCATTTGATTTTATTACACCTCCACAAGATAAAACTTCAGCCTCCTTTCATCCAAGAAATAAAATCCAAGACTGGACTTTGGCATATACAATATTTTAGTTATTTATACTGCCCACATTCTATCTTCTGGCCTTGATTAACAACAGCAAAATGAAACAAACCATGTTCAAAATATCTATGGGTATTAGGAAGATTTAATGTCGAGTGTAAATAAATCATAGGCAGCGGATTGATAAAAAACTGGCCAACTAATTCAGGTAACTAATTGTTGCAGAATTTAAAATCTGACAGCAAATGCTCAATCAAAATAGCATGTAAAAATCCAATATTTTCAGTTGAAGTATACGACATGAAACTTTGTGCCATAACATGATGACAGTTTGGTGCACAACACAGTGATAACAATTCTGCCTTATGAAATGAAAGGTGTCCAATTTCCTTGAAATATCCATTGATGTCTCAACTTAATTTCATCCACAGAACCAAGCACAACAACTGCCACTACATCGACTACTAGCAGCGAAACAACAGGTACTAGATAATGCAGTACCAGCATTCACTGATCAGACTTTAAAAACATACATTACTTATCACCAAAAGTGACAAACAGTAGATGTTTCTTGATCAAACAATGTTCCTCAAAGAGGCCAAACCATCGGTTCATTCAGTACTAAAACTGTTCATGATTCTTAAGATTCATTAGAACTCCCAAAATTACCCACCCAATTTTTTGTTGAATTCATTGTTCACACATTTCTTGTAGTCAGTTTAAATTTCACTACCCCACTTTACCTGCTTTTGGAATCAAAAATAGTCCAATTTTCTTTCAATATCCATTGATGTCACTTCTTCATTTCATTCTCAGAACCACGCACAACTGCCACTGCATCGACTACAGCTGCCACCAGCAGCGAAACAACAGGTACGAGGATAATGTAGCACCAACATTCACTGATCTGAACGGAATATGCGTGTGCAAGTTGAATACTTTCAGTTGACGACTACTGCATTAAAAATTGATCAATACAATTGTGATAATTCCGTGCAAAACTGACAAAGGAATTTACATGCCAAAATGTTTCTTGATTCCAAACAACTCCAAATGTTATCCACACAATTATTAATGTAATCCTTGGCTCACATTTCTTCTCGTCAGTTTAATTTACACTGCAACACTTTACATGCTTTATGAAACAAAAAGTGTCCAATTTACCTTCCATTTCCATTGCAATATCTATTGATGTCACATCTTCATTTCATTCACAGAACCAAGCACAACTGCCACAGCATCGACTACGTCCGCCACTAGCAGCGAAACAACAGGTACTAGGATAATGCAGCACCAGCATTCACTGATCAGACATTAAAATGATACAATATTTACCTACACATGTGACAAACAACAGTTGATGCTTGATCAAGTCATTAGCCAATCTTTCTCAAAGAGACCAATCGATCAGTCACTTCGAAGTTATTTGCTGAGAATTGTTGAACAATTCTAGAGAAACACTGTTCATTATACTTAAGATGCATTAGAACTCCCAAAATTACCCACCCAATTATTTGTTGAATTCATTGTTCACATTTCTTGTCGTCAGTTTAATTATCACTACCCCACTTAACCTGCTTTATGAATCAAAAATAGTCCAATTTTCTTTCAATATCCATTGATGTCACATCTTCATTTCATTCTCAGAACCAAGCACAACAACTGCCACTGCATCGACTACATCTGCCACCAGCAGTGAAACAACAGGTACTAGGAGAATGCAGCACCAACATTCACTGATCTGAACGGAATATGCGTGTACAAGTTGAATACTTTCAGTTGACGACTACTACATTAAAAATAGTTCAATACAATTGTGATAATTCCGTGCAAAACTGACAAAGGAATTTAAATGCAAAAATATTTCATAATTCCAAACAACTCCAAATATTATCCACACAATTATTAATGTAATCCTTGGCTAACATTTCTTCTTGTCACTTTAATTTACACTGTTACACTTTACATGCTTTATGACACGATAAGTGTTTAATTTACCTTCCATTTCCATTGCAATATCTATTGATGTCCCATCTTCATTTCATTCTCAGAACCAAGCACAACCGCCACTGCATCGACTACATCCGCCACTAGCAGCGAAACAACAGGTACTAGGATAATGCAGCACCAGCATTCACTGATCAGACATTAAAATGATACAATATTTACCTACACATGTGACAAACAACGGTTGATGCTTGATCAAGTCATTAGCCAATCTTTCTCAAAGAGACCATTCTATCAGTCACTTCGAAGTTATTTGCTGAGAATTGTTGAACAATTCTAGAGAAACAACAGAGTGTGGTCAGGAGAATATTGCAAGAGAAAAATAAGTCACTTGAAAAAGAAAAATATTTTGTCAGTTTACATTCTTCTGTATGTATAATTTCTAATATTATACAGAGTTGCAACTGGGATATAATATTGTGGCCTAACGCTTTGATGTCATTTCTAAAATCATTCATTAGTATAATCACCTCGTTTAATTTAAATAGAAATGTCTTGCAAATAGTCAAATAAACCAAAAATAAGTCAGGCAATTTATATTTTGTATTATCATTGATGCTTCTATGTTCGGAAAATAGTAGTATATATAATGCCCCAGTCATCAATTACATGACTGCAAGATGCTAACATGCATCAATAGATAAAAAGAAACAAATAATTAAAGTCAGTTTTGACTTCCATGGACATTTTACAAGTGTAGACATGAGAGTGCTGCATGTATTTTAACTGAGATTTCTCTGCATATTTGATTCCTCCACTATAAACATTCTGTACATTCACCCTATCTATTCCCATTTGATTTTATTACACCTCCACAAGATAAAACTTTAGCCTCCTTTCATCCAAGAAATAAAATCCAAGACTGGACTTTGGCATATACAATATTTTAGTTATTTATACTGCCCACATTCTATCTTCTGGCCTTGATTAACAACAGCAAAATGAAACAAACCATGTTCAAAATATCTATGGGTATTAGGAAGATTTAATGTCGAGTGTAAATAAATCATAGGCAGCGGATTGATAAAAAACTGGCCAACTAATTCAGGTAACTAATTGTTGCAGAATTTAAAATCTGACAGCAAATGCTCAATCAAAATAGCATGTAAAAATCCAATATTTTCAGTTGAAGTATACGACATGAAACTTTGTGCCATAACATGATGACAGTTTGGTGCACAACACAGTGATAACAATTCTGCCTTATGAAATAAAAGGTGTCCAATTTCCTTGAAATATCCATTGATGTCTCAACTTAATTTCATCCACAGAACCAAGCACAACAACTGCCACTACATCGACTACTAGCAGCGAAACAACAGGTACTAGATAATGCAGTACCAGCATTCACTGATCAGACTTTAAAAACATACATTACTTATCACCAAAAGTGACAAACAGTAGATGTTTCTTGATCAAACAATGTTCCTCAAAGAGGCCAAACCATCGGTTCATTCAGTACCAAAACTGTTCATGATTCTAAAGATTCATTAGAACTCCCAAAATTACTCACCCAATTTTTTGTTGAATTCATTGTTCACACATTTCTTGTAGTCAGTTTAAATTTCACTACCCCACCTTACCTGCTTTAGGAATCAAAAATAGTCCAATTTTCTTTCAATATCCATTGATGTCACTTCTTCATTTCATTCTCAGAACCAAGCACAACTGCCACTGCATCGACTACAGCTGCCACCAGCAGCGAAACAACAGGTACGAGGATAATGCAGCACCAACATTCACTGATCTGAACGGAATATGCGTGTACAAGTTGAATACTTTCAGTTGACGACTACTACATTAAAAATTGATCAATACAATTGTGATAATTCCGTGCAAAACTGACAAAGGAATTTACATGCCAAAATGTTTCTTGATTCCAAACAACTCCAAATGTTATCCACACAATTATTAATGTAATCCTTGGCTCACATTTCTTCTCATCAGTTTAATTTACACTGCTACACTTTACATGCTTTATGACACAATAAGTGTCCAATTTACCTTCCATTTCCATTGCAATATCTATTGATGTCACATCTTCATTTCATTCACAGAACCAAGCACAACTGCCACTGCATCGACTACATCCGCCACTAGTAGCGAAACAACAGGTACTAGGATAATGCAGCACCAGCATTCACTGGTTTGACTTTAAATGATACAATATTTACCATCACATGTGACAAACAACAGTTGATGCTTGATCAAGTCATTAGCCAATCTTTCTCAAAGAGACCAATCGATCAGTCACTTCGAAGTTATTTGCTGAGAATTGTTGAACAATTCTAGAGAAACACTGTTCATTATACTTAAGATGCATTAGAACTCCCAAAATTACCCACCCAATTATTTGTTGAATTCATTGTTCACATTTCTTGTCGTCAGTTTAATTATCACTACCCCACTTAACCTGCTTTATGAATCAAAAATAGTCCAATTTTCTTTCAATATCCATTGATGTCACATCTTCATTTCATTCTCAGAACCAAGCACAACAACTGCCACTGCATCGACTACATCTGCCACCAGCAGTGAAACAACAGGTACTAGGAGAATGCAGCACCAACATTCACTGATCTGAACGGAATATGCGTGTACAAGTTGAATACTTTCAGTTGACGACTACTACATTAAAAATAGTTCAATACAATTGTGATAATTCCGTGCAAAACTGACAAAGGAATTTAAATGCAAAAATATTTCATAATTCCAAACAACTCCAAATATTATCCACACAATTATTAATGTAATCCTTGGCTAACATTTCTTCTTGTCAGTTTAATTTACACTGTTACACTTTACATGCTTTATGACACGATAAGTGTTTAATTTACCTTCCATTTCCATTGCAATATCTATTGATGTCACATCTTCATTTCATTCTCAGAACCAAGCACAACCGCCACTGCATCGACTACATCCGCCACTAGCAGCGAAACAACAGGTACTAGGATAATGCAGCACCAGCATTCACTGATCAGACATTAAAATGATACAATATTTACCTACACATGTGACAAACAACGGTTGATGCTTGATCAAGTCATTAGCCAATCTTTCTCAAAGAGACCAATCTATCAGTCACTTCGAAGTTATTTGCTGAGAATTGTTGAACAATTCTAGAGAAACAACAGAGTGTGGTCAGGAGAATATTGCAAGAGAAAAATTAGTCACTTGAAAAAGAAAAATATTTTGTCAGTTTACGTTCTTCTGTATGTATAATTTCTAATATTATACAGAGTTGCAACTGGGATATAATATTGTGGCCTAACGCTTTGATGTCATTTCTAAAAACATTCATTAGTATAATCACCTCGTTTAATTTAAATAGAAATGTCTTGCAAATAGTCAAATAAACCAAAAATAAGTCAGGCAATTTATATTTTGTATTATCATTGATGCTTCTATGTTCGGAAAATAGTAGTATATATAATGCCCCAGTCATCAATTACATGACTGCAAGATGCTAACATGCATCAATAGATAAAAAGAAACAAATAATTAAAGTCAGTTTTGACTTCCATGGACATTTTACAAGTGTAGACATGAGAGTGCTGCATGTATTTTAACTGAGATTTCTCTGCATATTTGATTCCTCCACTATAAACATTCTGTACATTCACCCTATCTATTCCCATTTGATTTTATTACACCTCCACAACATAAAACTTCAGCCTCCTTTCATCCAAGAAATAAAATCCAAGACTGGACTTTGGCATATACAATATTTTAGTTATTTATACTGCCCACATTCTATCTTCTGGCCTTGATTAACAACAGCAAAATGAAACAAACCATGTTCAAAATATCTATGGGTATTAGGAAGATTTAATGTCGAGTGTAAATAAATCATAGGCAGCGGATTGATAAAAAACTGGCCAACTAATTCAGGTAACTAATTGTTGCAGAATTTAAAATCTGACAGCAAATGCTCAATCAAAATAGCATGTAAAAATCCAATATTTTCAGTTGAAGTATACGACATGAAACTTTGTGCCATAACATGATGACAGTTTGGTGCACAACACAGTGATAACAATTCTGCCTTATGAAATGAAAGGTGTCCAATTTCCTTGAAATATCCATTGATGTCTCAACTTAATTTCATCCACAGAACCAAGCACAACAACTGCCACTACATCGACTACTAGCAGCGAAACAACAGGTACTAGATAATGCAGTACCAGCATTCACTGATCAGACTTTAAAAACATACATTACTTATCACCAAAAGTGACAAACAGTAGATGTTTCTTGATCAAACAATGTTCCTCAAAGAGGCCAAACCATCGGTTCATTCAGTACTAAAACTGTTCATGATTCTTAAGATTCATTAGAACTCCCAAAATTACCCACCCAATTTTTTGTTGAATTCATTGTTCACACATTTCTTGTAGTCAGTTTAAATTTCACTACCCCACTTTACCTGCTTTTGGAATCAAAAATAGTCCAATTTTCTTTCAATATCCATTGATGTCACTTCTTCATTTCATTCTCAGAACCACGCACAACTGCCACTGCATCGACTACAGCTGCCACCAGCAGCGAAACAACAGGTACGAGGATAATGTAGCACCAACATTCACTGATCTGAACGGAATATGCGTGTGCAAGTTGAATACTTTCAGTTGACGACTACTGCATTAAAAATTGATCAATACAATTGTGATAATTCCGTGCAAAACTGACAAAGGAATTTACATGCCAAAATGTTTCTTGATTCCAAACAACTCCAAATGTTATCCACACAATTATTAATGTAATCCTTGGCTCACATTTCTTCTCGTCAGTTTAATTTACACTGCAACACTTTACATGCTTTATGAAACAAAAAGTGTCCAATTTACCTTCCATTTCCATTGCAATATCTATTGATGTCACATCTTCATTTCATTCACAGAACCAAGCACAACTGCCACAGCATCGACTACGTCCGCCACTAGCAGCGAAACAACAGGTACTAGGATAATGCAGCACCAGCATTCACTGATCAGACATTAAAATGATACAATATTTACCTACACATGTGACAAACAACAGTTGATGCTTGATCAAGTCATTAGCCAATCTTTCTCAAAGAGACCAATCGATCAGTCACTTCGAAGTTATTTGCTGAGAATTGTTGAACAATTCTAGAGAAACACTGTTCATTATACTTAAGATGCATTAGAACTCCCAAAATTACCCACCCAATTATTTGTTGAATTCATTGTTCACATTTCTTGTCGTCAGTTTAATTATCACTACCCCACTTAACCTGCTTTATGAATCAAAAATAGTCCAATTTTCTTTCAATATCCATTGATGTCACATCTTCATTTCATTCTCAGAACCAAGCACAACAACTGCCACTGCATCGACTACATCTGCCACCAGCAGTGAAACAACAGGTACTAGGAGAATGCAGCACCAACATTCACTGATCTGAACGGAATATGCGTGTACAAGTTGAATACTTTCAGTTGACGACTACTACATTAAAAATAGTTCAATACAATTGTGATAATTCCGTGCAAAACTGACAAAGGAATTTAAATGCAAAAATATTTCATAATTCCAAACAACTCCAAATATTATCCACACAATTATTAATGTAATCCTTGGCTAACATTTCTTCTTGTCACTTTAATTTACACTGTTACACTTTACATGCTTTATGACACGATAAGTGTTTAATTTACCTTCCATTTCCATTGCAATATCTATTGATGTCCCATCTTCATTTCATTCTCAGAACCAAGCACAACCGCCACTGCATCGACTACATCCGCCACTAGCAGCGAAACAACAGGTACTAGGATAATGCAGCACCAGCATTCACTGATCAGACATTAAAATGATACAATATTTACCTACACATGTGACAAACAACGGTTGATGCTTGATCAAGTCATTAGCCAATCTTTCTCAAAGAGACCATTCTATCAGTCACTTCGAAGTTATTTGCTGAGAATTGTTGAACAATTCTAGAGAAACAACAGAGTGTGGTCAGGAGAATATTGCAAGAGAAAAATAAGTCACTTGAAAAAGAAAAATATTTTGTCAGTTTACATTCTTCTGTATGTATAATTTCTAATATTATACAGAGTTGCAACTGGGATATAATATTGTGGCCTAACGCTTTGATGTCATTTCTGAAAACATTCATTAGTATAATCACCTCGTTTAATTTAAATAGAAATGTCTTGCAAATAGTCAAATAAGCCAAAAATAAGTCAGGCAATTTATATTTTGTATTATCATTGATGCTTCTATGTTCGGAAAATAGTAGTATATATAATGCCCCAGTCATCAATTACATGACTGCAAGATGCTAACATGCATCAATAGATAAAAAGAAACAAATAATTAAAGTCAGTTTTGACTTCCATGGACATTTTACAAGTGTAGACATGAGAGTGCTGCATGTATTTTAACTGAGATTTCTCTGCATATTTGATTCCTCCACTATAAACATTCTGTACATTCACCCTATCTATTCCCATTTGATTTTATTACACCTCCACAAGATAAAACTTTAGCCTCCTTTCATCCAAGAAATAAAATCCAAGACTGGACTTTGGCATATACAATATTTTAGTTATTTATACTGCCCACATTCTATCTTCTGGCCTTGATTAACAACAGCAAAATGAAACAAACCATGTTCAAAATATCTATGGGTATTAGGAAGATTTAATGTCGAGTGTAAATAAATCATAGGCAGCGGATTGATAAAAAACTGGCCAACTAATTCAGGTAACTAATTGTTGCAGAATTTAAAATCTGACAGCAAATGCTCAATCAAAATAGCATGTAAAAATCCAATATTTTCAGTTGAAGTATACGACATGAAACTTTGTGCCATAACATGATGACAGTTTGGTGCACAACACAGTGATAACAATTCTGCCTTATGAAATAAAAGGTGTCCAATTTCCTTGAAATATCCATTGATGTCTCAACTTAATTTCATCCACAGAACCAAGCACAACAACTGCCACTACATCGACTACTAGCAGCGAAACAACAGGTACTAGATAATGCAGTACCAGCATTCACTGATCAGACTTTAAAAACATACATTACTTATCACCAAAAGTGACAAACAGTAGATGTTTCTTGATCAAACAATGTTCCTCAAAGAGGCCAAACCATCGGTTCATTCAGTACCAAAACTGTTCATGATTCTAAAGATTCATTAGAACTCCCAAAATTACTCACCCAATTTTTTGTTGAATTCATTGTTCACACATTTCTTGTAGTCAGTTTAAATTTCACTACCCCACCTTACCTGCTTTAGGAATCAAAAATAGTCCAATTTTCTTTCAATATCCATTGATGTCACTTCTTCATTTCATTCTCAGAACCAAGCACAACTGCCACTGCATCGACTACAGCTGCCACCAGCAGCGAAACAACAGGTACGAGGATAATGCAGCACCAACATTCACTGATCTGAACGGAATATGCGTGTACAAGTTGAATACTTTCAGTTGACGACTACTACATTAAAAATTGATCAATACAATTGTGATAATTCCGTGCAAAACTGACAAAGGAATTTACATGCCAAAATGTTTCTTGATTCCAAACAACTCCAAATGTTATCCACACAATTATTAATGTAATCCTTGGCTCACATTTCTTCTCATCAGTTTAATTTACACTGCTACACTTTACATGCTTTATGACACAATAAGTGTCCAATTTACCTTCCATTTCCATTGCAATATCTATTGATGTCACATCTTCATTTCATTCACAGAACCAAGCACAACTGCCACTGCATCGACTACATCCGCCACTAGTAGCGAAACAACAGGTACTAGGATAATGCAGCACCAGCATTCACTGGTTTGACTTTAAATGATACAATATTTACCATCACATGTGACAAACAACAGTTGATGCTTGATCAAGTCATTAGCCAATCTTTCTCAAAGAGACCAATCGATCAGTCACTTCGAAGTTATTTGCTGAGAATTGTTGAACAATTCTAGAGAAACACTGTTCATTATACTTAAGATGCATTAGAACTCCCAAAATTACCCACCCAATTATTTGTTGAATTCATTGTTCACATTTCTTGTCGTCAGTTTAATTATCACTACCCCACTTAACCTGCTTTATGAATCAAAAATAGTCCAATTTTCTTTCAATATCCATTGATGTCACATCTTCATTTCATTCTCAGAACCAAGCACAACAACTGCCACTGCATCGACTACATCTGCCACCAGCAGTGAAACAACAGGTACTAGGAGAATGCAGCACCAACATTCACTGATCTGAACGGAATATGCGTGTACAAGTTGAATACTTTCAGTTGACGACTACTACATTAAAAATAGTTCAATACAATTGTGATAATTCCGTGCAAAACTGACAAAGGAATTTAAATGCAAAAATATTTCATAATTCCAAACAACTCCAAATATTATCCACACAATTATTAATGTAATCCTTGGCTAACATTTCTTCTTGTCAGTTTAATTTACACTGTTACACTTTACATGCTTTATGACACGATAAGTGTTTAATTTACCTTCCATTTCCATTGCAATATCTATTGATGTCACATCTTCATTTCATTCTCAGAACCAAGCACAACCGCCACTGCATCGACTACATCCGCCACTAGCAGCGAAACAACAGGTACTAGGATAATGCAGCACCAGCATTCACTGATCAGACATTAAAATGATACAATATTTACCTACACATGTGACAAACAACGGTTGATGCTTGATCAAGTCATTAGCCAATCTTTCTCAAAGAGACCAATCTATCAGTCACTTCGAAGTTATTTGCTGAGAATTGTTGAACAATTCTAGAGAAACAACAGAGTGTGGTCAGGAGAATATTGCAAGAGAAAAATTAGTCACTTGAAAAAGAAAAATATTTTGTCAGTTTACGTTCTTCTGTATGTATAATTTCTAATATTATACAGAGTTGCAACTGGGATATAATATTGTGGCCTAACGCTTTGATGTCATTTCTAAAAACATTCATTAGTATAATCACCTCGTTTAATTTAAATAGAAATGTCTTGCAAATAGTCAAATAAACCAAAAATAAGTCAGGCAATTTATATTTTGTATTATCATTGATGCTTCTATGTTCGGAAAATAGTAGTATATATAATGCCCCAGTCATCAATTACATGACTGCAAGATGCTAACATGCATCAATAGATAAAAAGAAACAAATAATTAAAGTCAGTTTTGACTTCCATGGACATTTTACAAGTGTAGACATGAGAGTGCTGCATGTATTTTAACTGAGATTTCTCTGCATATTTGATTCCTCCACTATAAACATTCTGTACATTCACCCTATCTATTCCCATTTGATTTTATTACACCTCCACAACATAAAACTTCAGCCTCCTTTCATCCAAGAAATAAAATCCAAGACTGGACTTTGGCATATACAATATTTTAGTTATTTATACTGCCCACATTCTATCTTCTGGCCTTGATTAACAACAGCAAAATGAAACAAACCATGTTCAAAATATCTATGGGTATTAGGAAGATTTAATGTCGAGTGTAAATAAATCATAGGCAGCGGATTGATAAAAAACTGGCCAACTAATTCAGGTAACTAATTGTTGCAGAATTTAAAATCTGACAGCAAATGCTCAATCAAAATAGCATGTAAAAATCCAATATTTTCAGTTGAAGTATACGACATGAAACTTTGTGCCATAACATGATGACAGTTTGGTGCACAACACAGTGATAACAATTCTGCCTTATGAAATGAAAGGTGTCCAATTTCCTTGAAATATCCATTGATGTCTCAACTTAATTTCATCCACAGAACCAAGCACAACAACTGCCACTACATCGACTACTAGCAGCGAAACAACAGGTACTAGATAATGCAGTACCAGCATTCACTGATCAGACTTTAAAAACATACATTACTTATCACCAAAAGTGACAAACAGTAGATGTTTCTTGATCAAACAATGTTCCTCAAAGAGGCCAAACCATCGGTTCATTCAGTACTAAAACTGTTCATGATTCTTAAGATTCATTAGAACTCCCAAAATTACCCACCCAATTTTTTGTTGAATTCATTGTTCACACATTTCTTGTAGTCAGTTTAAATTTCACTACCCCACTTTACCTGCTTTTGGAATCAAAAATAGTCCAATTTTCTTTCAATATCCATTGATGTCACTTCTTCATTTCATTCTCAGAACCACGCACAACTGCCACTGCATCGACTACAGCTGCCACCAGCAGCGAAACAACAGGTACGAGGATAATGTAGCACCAACATTCACTGATCTGAACGGAATATGCGTGTGCAAGTTGAATACTTTCAGTTGACGACTACTGCATTAAAAATTGATCAATACAATTGTGATAATTCCGTGCAAAACTGACAAAGGAATTTACATGCCAAAATGTTTCTTGATTCCAAACAACTCCAAATGTTATCCACACAATTATTAATGTAATCCTTGGCTCACATTTCTTCTCGTCAGTTTAATTTACACTGCAACACTTTACATGCTTTATGAAACAAAAAGTGTCCAATTTACCTTCCATTTCCATTGCAATATCTATTGATGTCACATCTTCATTTCATTCACAGAACCAAGCACAACTGCCACAGCATCGACTACGTCCGCCACTAGCAGCGAAACAACAGGTACTAGGATAATGCAGCACCAGCATTCACTGATCAGACATTAAAATGATACAATATTTACCTACACATGTGACAAACAACAGTTGATGCTTGATCAAGTCATTAGCCAATCTTTCTCAAAGAGACCAATCGATCAGTCACTTCGAAGTTATTTGCTGAGAATTGTTGAACAATTCTAGAGAAACACTGTTCATTATACTTAAGATGCATTAGAACTCCCAAAATTACCCACCCAATTATTTGTTGAATTCATTGTTCACATTTCTTGTCGTCAGTTTAATTATCACTACCCCACTTAACCTGCTTTATGAATCAAAAATAGTCCAATTTTCTTTCAATATCCATTGATGTCACATCTTCATTTCATTCTCAGAACCAAGCACAACAACTGCCACTGCATCGACTACATCTGCCACCAGCAGTGAAACAACAGGTACTAGGAGAATGCAGCACCAACATTCACTGATCTGAACGGAATATGCGTGTACAAGTTGAATACTTTCAGTTGACGACTACTACATTAAAAATAGTTCAATACAATTGTGATAATTCCGTGCAAAACTGACAAAGGAATTTAAATGCAAAAATATTTCATAATTCCAAACAACTCCAAATATTATCCACACAATTATTAATGTAATCCTTGGCTAACATTTCTTCTTGTCACTTTAATTTACACTGTTACACTTTACATGCTTTATGACACGATAAGTGTTTAATTTACCTTCCATTTCCATTGCAATATCTATTGATGTCCCATCTTCATTTCATTCTCAGAACCAAGCACAACCGCCACTGCATCGACTACATCCGCCACTAGCAGCGAAACAACAGGTACTAGGATAATGCAGCACCAGCATTCACTGATCAGACATTAAAATGATACAATATTTACCTACACATGTGACAAACAACGGTTGATGCTTGATCAAGTCATTAGCCAATCTTTCTCAAAGAGACCATTCTATCAGTCACTTCGAAGTTATTTGCTGAGAATTGTTGAACAATTCTAGAGAAACAACAGAGTGTGGTCAGGAGAATATTGCAAGAGAAAAATAAGTCACTTGAAAAAGAAAAATATTTTGTCAGTTTACATTCTTCTGTATGTATAATTTCTAATATTATACAGAGTTGCAACTGGGATATAATATTGTGGCCTAACGCTTTGATGTCATTTCTGAAAACATTCATTAGTATAATCACCTCGTTTAATTTAAATAGAAATGTCTTGCAAATAGTCAAATAAGCCAAAAATAAGTCAGGCAATTTATATTTTGTATTATCATTGATGCTTCTATGTTCGGAAAATAGTAGTATATATAATGCCCCAGTCATCAATTACATGACTGCAAGATGCTAACATGCATCAATAGATAAAAAGAAACAAATAATTAAAGTCAGTTTTGACTTCCATGGACATTTTACAAGTGTAGACATGAGAGTGCTGCATGTATTTTAACTGAGATTTCTCTGCATATTTGATTCCTCCACTATAAACATTCTGTACATTCACCCTATCTATTCCCATTTGATTTTATTACACCTCCACAAGATAAAACTTTAGCCTCCTTTCATCCAAGAAATAAAATCCAAGACTGGACTTTGGCATATACAATATTTTAGTTATTTATACTGCCCACATTCTATCTTCTGGCCTTGATTAACAACAGCAAAATGAAACAAACCATGTTCAAAATATCTATGGGTATTAGGAAGATTTAATGTCGAGTGTAAATAAATCATAGGCAGCGGATTGATAAAAAACTGGCCAACTAATTCAGGTAACTAATTGTTGCAGAATTTAAAATCTGACAGCAAATGCTCAATCAAAATAGCATGTAAAAATCCAATATTTTCAGTTGAAGTATACGACATGAAACTTTGTGCCATAACATGATGACAGTTTGGTGCACAACACAGTGATAACAATTCTGCCTTATGAAATAAAAGGTGTCCAATTTCCTTGAAATATCCATTGATGTCTCAACTTAATTTCATCCACAGAACCAAGCACAACAACTGCCACTACATCGACTACTAGCAGCGAAACAACAGGTACTAGATAATGCAGTACCAGCATTCACTGATCAGACTTTAAAAACATACATTACTTATCACCAAAAGTGACAAACAGTAGATGTTTCTTGATCAAACAATGTTCCTCAAAGAGGCCAAACCATCGGTTCATTCAGTACCAAAACTGTTCATGATTCTAAAGATTCATTAGAACTCCCAAAATTACTCACCCAATTTTTTGTTGAATTCATTGTTCACACATTTCTTGTAGTCAGTTTAAATTTCACTACCCCACCTTACCTGCTTTAGGAATCAAAAATAGTCCAATTTTCTTTCAATATCCATTGATGTCACTTCTTCATTTCATTCTCAGAACCAAGCACAACTGCCACTGCATCGACTACAGCTGCCACCAGCAGCGAAACAACAGGTACGAGGATAATGCAGCACCAACATTCACTGATCTGAACGGAATATGCGTGTACAAGTTGAATACTTTCAGTTGACGACTACTACATTAAAAATTGATCAATACAATTGTGATAATTCCGTGCAAAACTGACAAAGGAATTTACATGCCAAAATGTTTCTTGATTCCAAACAACTCCAAATGTTATCCACACAATTATTAATGTAATCCTTGGCTCACATTTCTTCTCATCAGTTTAATTTACACTGCTACACTTTACATGCTTTATGACACAATAAGTGTCCAATTTACCTTCCATTTCCATTGCAATATCTATTGATGTCACATCTTCATTTCATTCACAGAACCAAGCACAACTGCCACTGCATCGACTACATCCGCCACTAGTAGCGAAACAACAGGTACTAGGATAATGCAGCACCAGCATTCACTGGTTTGACTTTAAATGATACAATATTTACCATCACATGTGACAAACAACAGTTGATGCTTGATCAAGTCATTAGCCAATCTTTCTCAAAGAGACCAATCGATCAGTCACTTCGAAGTTATTTGCTGAGAATTGTTGAACAATTCTAGAGAAACACTGTTCATTATACTTAAGATGCATTAGAACTCCCAAAATTACCCACCCAATTATTTGTTGAATTCATTGTTCACATTTCTTGTCGTCAGTTTAATTATCACTACCCCACTTAACCTGCTTTATGAATCAAAAATAGTCCAATTTTCTTTCAATATCCATTGATGTCACATCTTCATTTCATTCTCAGAACCAAGCACAACAACTGCCACTGCATCGACTACATCTGCCACCAGCAGTGAAACAACAGGTACTAGGAGAATGCAGCACCAACATTCACTGATCTGAACGGAATATGCGTGTACAAGTTGAATACTTTCAGTTGACGACTACTACATTAAAAATAGTTCAATACAATTGTGATAATTCCGTGCAAAACTGACAAAGGAATTTAAATGCAAAAATATTTCATAATTCCAAACAACTCCAAATATTATCCACACAATTATTAATGTAATCCTTGGCTCACATTTCTTCTTGTCAGTTTAATTTACACTGTTACACTTTACATGCTTTATGACACGATAAGTGTTTAATTTACCTTCCATTTCCATTGCAATATCTATTGATGTCACATCTTCATTTCATTCTCAGAACCAAGCACAACCGCCACTGCATCGACTACATCCGCCACTAGCAGCGAAACAACAGGTACTAGGATAATGCAGCACCAGCATTCACTGATCAGACATTAAAATGATACAATATTTACCTACACATGTGACAAACAACGGTTGATGCTTGATCAAGTCATTAGCCAATCTTTCTCAAAGAGACCAATCTATCAGTCACTTCGAAGTTATTTGCTGAGAATTGTTGAACAATTCTAGAGAAACAACAGAGTGTGGTCAGGAGAATATTGCAAGAGAAAAATTAGTCACTTGAAAAAGAAAAATATTTTGTCAGTTTACGTTCTTCTGTATGTATAATTTCTAATATTATACAGAGTTGCAACTGGGATATAATATTGTGGCCTAACGCTTTGATGTCATTTCTAAAAACATTCATTAGTATAATCACCTCGTTTAATTTAAATAGAAATGTCTTGCAAATAGTCAAATAAACCAAAAATAAGTCAGGCAATTTATATTTTGTATTATCATTGATGCTTCTATGTTCGGAAAATAGTAGTATATATAATGCCCCAGTCATCAATTACATGACTGCAAGATGCTAACATGCATCAATAGATAAAAAGAAACAAATAATTAAAGTCAGTTTTGACTTCCATGGACATTTTACAAGTGTAGACATGAGAGTGCTGCATGTATTTTAACTGAGATTTCTCTGCATATTTGATTCCTCCACTATAAACATTCTGTACATTCACCCTATCTATTCCCATTTGATTTTATTACACCTCCACAAGATAAAACTTCAGCCTCCTTTCATCCAAGAAATAAAATCCAAGACTGGACTTTGGCATATACAATATTTTAGTTATTTATACTGCCCACATTCTATCTTCTGGCCTTGATTAACAACAGCAAAATGAAACAAACCATGTTCAAAATATCTATGGGTATTAGGAAGATTTAATGTCGAGTGTAAATAAATCATAGGCAGCGGATTGATAAAAAACTGGCCAACTAATTCAGGTAACTAATTGTTGCAGAATTTAAAATCTGACAGCAAATGCTCAATCAAAATAGCATGTAAAAATCCAATATTTTCAGTTGAAGTATACGACATGAAACTTTGTGCCATAACATGATGACAGTTTGGTGCACAACACAGTGATAACAATTCTGCCTTATGAAATGAAAGGTGTCCAATTTCCTTGAAATATCCATTGATGTCTCAACTTAATTTCATCCACAGAACCAAGCACAACAACTGCCACTACATCGACTACTAGCAGCGAAACAACAGGTACTAGATAATGCAGTACCAGCATTCACTGATCAGACTTTAAAAACATACATTACTTATCACCAAAAGTGACAAACAGTAGATGTTTCTTGATCAAACAATGTTCCTCAAAGAGGCCAAACCATCGGTTCATTCAGTACTAAAACTGTTCATGATTCTTAAGATTCATTAGAACTCCCAAAATTACCCACCCAATTTTTTGTTGAATTCATTGTTCACACATTTCTTGTAGTCAGTTTAAATTTCACTACCCCACTTTACCTGCTTTTGGAATCAAAAATAGTCCAATTTTCTTTCAATATCCATTGATGTCACTTCTTCATTTCATTCTCAGAACCACGCACAACTGCCACTGCATCGACTACAGCTGCCACCAGCAGCGAAACAACAGGTACGAGGATAATGTAGCACCAACATTCACTGATCTGAACGGAATATGCGTGTGCAAGTTGAATACTTTCAGTTGACGACTACTGCATTAAAAATTGATCAATACAATTGTGATAATTCCGTGCAAAACTGACAAAGGAATTTACATGCCAAAATGTTTCTTGATTCCAAACAACTCCAAATGTTATCCACACAATTATTAATGTAATCCTTGGCTCACATTTCTTCTCGTCAGTTTAATTTACACTGCAACACTTTACATGCTTTATGAAACAAAAAGTGTCCAATTTACCTTCCATTTCCATTGCAATATCTATTGATGTCACATCTTCATTTCATTCACAGAACCAAGCACAACTGCCACAGCATCGACTACGTCCGCCACTAGCAGCGAAACAACAGGTACTAGGATAATGCAGCACCAGCATTCACTGATCAGACATTAAAATGATACAATATTTACCTACACATGTGACAAACAACAGTTGATGCTTGATCAAGTCATTAGCCAATCTTTCTCAAAGAGACCAATCGATCAGTCACTTCGAAGTTATTTGCTGAGAATTGTTGAACAATTCTAGAGAAACACTGTTCATTATACTTAAGATGCATTAGAACTCCCAAAATTACCCACCCAATTATTTGTTGAATTCATTGTTCACATTTCTTGTCGTCAGTTTAATTATCACTACCCCACTTAACCTGCTTTATGAATCAAAAATAGTCCAATTTTCTTTCAATATCCATTGATGTCACATCTTCATTTCATTCTCAGAACCAAGCACAACAACTGCCACTGCATCGACTACATCTGCCACCAGCAGTGAAACAACAGGTACTAGGAGAATGCAGCACCAACATTCACTGATCTGAACGGAATATGCGTGTACAAGTTGAATACTTTCAGTTGACGACTACTACATTAAAAATAGTTCAATACAATTGTGATAATTCCGTGCAAAACTGACAAAGGAATTTAAATGCAAAAATATTTCATAATTCCAAACAACTCCAAATATTATCCACACAATTATTAATGTAATCCTTGGCTAACATTTCTTCTTGTCACTTTAATTTACACTGTTACACTTTACATGCTTTATGACACGATAAGTGTTTAATTTACCTTCCATTTCCATTGCAATATCTATTGATGTCCCATCTTCATTTCATTCTCAGAACCAAGCACAACCGCCACTGCATCGACTACATCCGCCACTAGCAGCGAAACAACAGGTACTAGGATAATGCAGCACCAGCATTCACTGATCAGACATTAAAATGATACAATATTTACCTACACATGTGACAAACAACGGTTGATGCTTGATCAAGTCATTAGCCAATCTTTCTCAAAGAGACCATTCTATCAGTCACTTCGAAGTTATTTGCTGAGAATTGTTGAACAATTCTAGAGAAACAACAGAGTGTGGTCAGGAGAATATTGCAAGAGAAAAATAAGTCACTTGAAAAAGAAAAATATTTTGTCAGTTTACATTCTTCTGTATGTATAATTTCTAATATTATACAGAGTTGCAACTGGGATATAATATTGTGGCCTAACGCTTTGATGTCATTTCTGAAAACATTCATTAGTATAATCACCTCGTTTAATTTAAATAGAAATGTCTTGCAAATAGTCAAATAAGCCAAAAATAAGTCAGGCAATTTATATTTTGTATTATCATTGATGCTTCTATGTTCGGAAAATAGTAGTATATATAATGCCCCAGTCATCAATTACATGACTGCAAGATGCTAACATGCATCAATAGATAAAAAGAAACAAATAATTAAAGTCAGTTTTGACTTCCATGGACATTTTACAAGTGTAGACATGAGAGTGCTGCATGTATTTTAACTGAGATTTCTCTGCATATTTGATTCCTCCACTATAAACATTCTGTACATTCACCCTATCTATTCCCATTTGATTTTATTACACCTCCACAAGATAAAACTTTAGCCTCCTTTCATCCAAGAAATAAAATCCAAGACTGGACTTTGGCATATACAATATTTTAGTTATTTATACTGCCCACATTCTATCTTCTGGCCTTGATTAACAACAGCAAAATGAAACAAACCATGTTCAAAATATCTATGGGTATTAGGAAGATTTAATGTCGAGTGTAAATAAATCATAGGCAGCGGATTGATAAAAAACTGGCCAACTAATTCAGGTAACTAATTGTTGCAGAATTTAAAATCTGACAGCAAATGCTCAATCAAAATAGCATGTAAAAATCCAATATTTTCAGTTGAAGTATACGACATGAAACTTTGTGCCATAACATGATGACAGTTTGGTGCACAACACAGTGATAACAATTCTGCCTTATGAAATAAAAGGTGTCCAATTTCCTTGAAATATCCATTGATGTCTCAACTTAATTTCATCCACAGAACCAAGCACAACAACTGCCACTACATCGACTACTAGCAGCGAAACAACAGGTACTAGATAATGCAGTACCAGCATTCACTGATCAGACTTTAAAAACATACATTACTTATCACCAAAAGTGACAAACAGTAGATGTTTCTTGATCAAACAATGTTCCTCAAAGAGGCCAAACCATCGGTTCATTCAGTACTAAAACTGTTCATGATTCTTAAGATTCATTAGAACTCCCAAAATTACCCACCCAATTTTTTGTTGAATTCATTGTTCACACATTTCTTGTAGTCAGTTTAAATTTCACTACCACACTTTACCTACTTTAGGAATCATAGTCCAATTTTCTTTCAATATCCATTGATGTCACTTCTTCATTTCATTCTCAGAACCAAGCACATCTGCCACTGCATCGACTGCAGCTGCCACCAGCAGCGAAACAACAGGTACGAGGATAATGCAGCACCAACATTCACTGATCTGAACGGAATATGCGTGTACAAGTTGAATACATTCAGTTGACGACTACTACATTAAAAATTGATCAATACAATTGTGATAATTCCGTGCAAAACAGACAAAGGAATTTACATGCCAAAATGTTTCTTGATTCCAAACAACTCCAAATGTTATCCACACAATTATTAATGTAATCCTTGGCTCACATTTCTTCTCGTCAGTTTAATTTACACTGCTACACTTTACACGCTTTGTGACACAAAAAGTGTCCAATTTACCTTCCATTTCCATTGCAATATCTATTGATGTCACATCTTCATTTCATTCACAGAACTAAGCACAACTGCCACTGCATCGACTACGTCCGCTACTAGTAGCGAAACAACAGGTACTAGGATAATGCAGCACCAGCATTCACTGGTTTGACTTTAAATGATACAATATTTACCAACACATGTGACAAACAACAGTTGATGCTTGATCAAGTCATTAGCCAATCTTTCTCAAAGAGACCAATCGATCAATCACTTCGAAGTTATTTGCAGAGAATTGTTGAACAATTCTAGAGAAACACTGTTCATTATACTTAAGATGCATTAGAACTCCCAAAATTACACACCCAATTATTTGTTGAATTCATTGTTCACATTTCTTGTCGTCAGTTTAATTATCACTACCCCACTTTACCTGCTTTATGAATCAAAAATAGTCCAATTTTCTTTCAATATCCATTGATGTCACATCTTCATTTCATTCTCAGAACCAAGCACAACAACTGCCACTGCATCGACTACATCTGCCACCAGCAGCGAAACAACAGGTACTAGGAGAATGCAGCACCAACATTCACTGATCTGAACGGAATATGCGTGTACAAGTTGAATACTTTCAGTTGACGACTACTACATTAAAAATAGTTCAATACAATTGTGATAATTCCGTGCAAAACTGACAAAGGAATTTAAATGCAAAAATATTTCATAATTCCAAACAACTCCAAATATTATCCACATAATTATTAATGTAATCCTTGGCTAACATTTCTTCTTGTCAGTTTAATTTACACTGTTACACTTTACATGCTTTATGACACGATAAGTGTTTAATTTACCATCCATTTCCATTTCAATATCTATTGATGTCACATCTTCATTTCATTCTCAGAACCAAGCACAACCGCCACTGCATCGACTACATCCGCCACTAGCAGCGAAACAACAGGTACTAGGATAATGCAGCACCAGCATTCACTGATCAGACATTAAAATGATACAATATTTACCAACACATGTGACAAACAACGGTTGATGCTTGATCAAGTCATTAGCCAATCTTTCTCAAAGAGACCAATCTATCAGTCACTTCGAAGTTATTTGCTGAGAATTGTTGAACAATTCTAGAGAAACAACAGAGTGTGGTCAGGAGAATATTGCAAGAGAAAAATAAGTCACTTGAAAAAGAAAAATATTTTGTCAGTTTACGTTCTTCTGTATGTATAATTTCTAATATTATACAGAGTTGCAACTGGGATATAATATTGTGGCCTAACGCTTTGATGTCATTTCTAAAAACATTCATTATTATAATCACCTCGTTTAATTTAAATAGAAATGTCTTGCAAATAGTCAAATAAGCCAAAAATAAGCCAGGCAATTTATATTTTGTATTATCATTGATGCTTCTATGTTCGGAAAATAGTAGTATATATAATGCCCCAGTCATCAATTACATGACTGCAAGATGCTAACATGCATCAATAGATAAAAAGAAACAAATAATTAAAGTCAGTTTTGACTTCCATGGACATTTTACAAGTGTAGACATGAGAGTGCTGCATGTATTTTAACTGAGATTTCTCTGCATAGTTGATTCCTCCACTATAAACATTCTGTACATTCACCCTATCTATTCCCATTTGATTTTATTACACCTCCACAAGATAAACCTTCAGCCTCCTTTCTTCAAAGAAATAAAATCCAAGACTGGACTTTTGCATATACATTATTTTAGTTATTTATACTGCCCACATTCTATCTTCTGGCCTTGATTAACAACAGCAAAATGAAACAAAACAAGGTTAAAAATATCTATGGGTATTAGGAAGATTTAATGTCGAGTGTAAATAAATCATAGGCAGCGGATTGATAAAAAACTGGCCAACTAATTCAGGTAACTAATTGTTGCAGAATTTTAAATCTAACAGCAAATGCTCAATCAAAATAGCATGTAAAAATCCAATATTTTCAGTTGAAGTATACGACATGAAACTTTGTGCCATAACATGATGACAGTTTGGTGCACAACACACTGATAACAATTCTGCCTTATGAAATAAAAGGTGTCCAATTTCCTTGAAATATCCATTGATGTCTCAACTTAATTTCATCCACAGAACCAAGCACAACAACTGCCACTACATCGACTACTAGCAGCGAAACAACAGGTACTAGATAATGCAGCACCATCATTCACTGATCAGACTTTAAAAACATACATAACTTATCACCAAAAGTGACAAACAGTAGATGTTTCTTGATCAAACAATGTTCCTCAAAGTGGCCAAACCATTGGTTCATTTGGTACCAAAACTGTTCATGATTCTAAAGATTCATTAGAACTCCCAAAATTGATCAACTCTATCACTTTTCTCTTTTTAAATATTTTTGTAACTTAATGTTAGAATGGGAAAATAAGACAAATACAAGGAGATGTGTTCGAAAGAGCGTTGTATATGATTTTAAATTCATCTATTTGAGGTTCGGGAGCAGGGTCAGGTTCTGTGTGTTGTACCTTCTGATCGGTTATAGACCACCTTAGAAACAATATGCAAGACATTAATATGACAAGTGGGGGTCAGGGAATAACATTTTGTAGTTGGAATGTCAAGGGAATCAATGAACCAATTAAGAGAGGTAAAGTTTTGGCACATCTAAATTTAATCAAAACTGATATAATATTTCTTCAAGAAACACATCTCAAGAAGGAATCTCAACATAGACTTAAAGCTAAGTGGATTGCTGAATCATATCACTCCTCCTTTTCCCACAAGTCTAGAGGAGTTGCAATACTAATTCGTAAAGGAATACCTTTTAAGAACTCCTCAACAATAGTGGATATTGATGGCAGATATATTATATTAGTTGGAGAATTAAATGGAGAAAAAGTGATTCTTCTTAATGTTTACGGGCCTAATTTTGATAACCCTATGTTCTTTAATAAAACATTTAATAAAATTCCTGAATTCACACAATATAAATTAATAATTGGAGGAGACTTCAATTGTACATTAGATCCATACTTAGATAGATCATCAATGCAAAAAAAAATAAAATCTCAATCAAGTGTATTTTTAAATTCATTTATTAATACCACTAATATTAAGGATGTCTGGAGAATAGAAAACCCAACTGGACGGGAATATTCATTTTACTCACCAGTACACAAAACATACTCAAGAATAGATTATTTTTTAGTTGACTCTACGTTTATTCCATTTATTTATAATTCAAAATACCATAACATTATAATTTCGGATCATGCACCTGTAACATTCATGATTAAATTAAATGGAATGTCCGAGAAACAAGCATATTGGAGATTTAACCCACAAATTTTGAACGAAAAGTCATCCCAGGAATATATTATTAAACAGATTCAAATATTTTTGGAGGTAAATGACAACCCTGACACACCTATTTCTCTTATGTGGGAAACGTTTAAAGCGTATGTTCGAGGTACATTAATTTCTGCTCAAGCATTTTATAATAAAGAGAACAGGATTAAGCAACATACATTGGAAAGTGAAATTAAACAACTAGATATAGAAAATGCGAGAATGCCATCTACTTTAAAACATAATAAAATTGCTGTATTGAAATATAAATTAAATAAAATGTATTCAGAACAAGTAATAAAACTTTATCAAAAAACAAAACAATTACATTTTGAATTTGGAGACAAACCACAAAAACTATTAGCACGTCAATTACGAAAAATGGAAGGGGAAAAAATAATTCATAAAATTAGAACAGAGACAGGAGAATTATTAAAAATGCCCAAGGACATAAATGATAGATTTCTTCAATATTATCAGAACCTTTATTCAACTAAAACCGTAGCACAATCAGAAGGAATAGCAGACTTTTTAAAAAAATGTAATTTAAAAGGTTTAGATTCAAACGATAGAGAATTATTAGAAAGGGAGATTACGATAAAGGATATTGAGGAGTCTATTGGTTCTTTAAAAAACGGTAAAGCAGTAGGACCAGATGGTTTAGGCTCCGAATTTTATAAAAAATTCTATGATTTGCTTAGCCCACGTTTACATAGACTGTATGAGTATATATATACTCAACAGAAACTTCCAGATACTTTAAATGAATCTATAATAATACTGATTCCTAAAGCTGATAAAGATCCGGAAGACCCGGGATCATACAGAGCAATTGCACTTTTAAATACAGATCAAAAAATTTTAACTAAAATACTAGCGAATAGATTAAGTACGGTGATGAATAAATTAATACACCCTGACCAAACAGGCTTCATTCAGAAACGATACTCATACTATAATCTAAGAAGATTATTTAATATTATATATTCCAAGAGAATTATTAATGAAGATCTAGCAATAATCTCACTAGATGCGGAAAAAGCATTTGATCAGGTTGAATGGTCTTATTTATTTTTGGTGATGGAAAATATGCAGCTAGGGGAGAAATTCTGTACATGGATAAAACTGTTATATACAAATCCCACGGCTAGAATATTTACAAACCAAAGGTTGTCATCGAAATTTAGCCTAGCTAGAGGTTGTAGACAAGGATGCCCGTTATCCCCATTATTATTTGCGCTTGCTATTGAGCCACTGGCAGAAAGAGTTAGGGGGCATCCGGAAATACATGGATATAACACAAAGGACACAGAGAACAAAATTTCTCTATATGCTGATGACGTATTAATTTACATCACAAAACCAGAAATTAGTATTCCAAACTTATTAAAGCTAATAACCCAATTTGGATCACTTTCAGGATACAGAATAAATTGGAATAAAAGCGAAATTATGCCAATAAGGGAACATAACAAACAGATAATACAACAATTTCCATTTAAAATAGTAAATGAAAAATTTAAATATCTAGGTATCTATGTAACTAAGATATATACATCATTATTTAAAGCAAACTTCCCCCCGTTACTGAACAAACTACATAAGAATATTCAATACTGGAAAACACTCCCCATCTCAATGGTAGGCAAAATTAATGCCATAAAAATGATTTTTTTACCGCAAATATTATACCTTTTTCAGACAATTCCGATATATTTGACAAAAAACTTTTTTAAAAAATTGGACTCTATTGTTAATGATTTCATCTGGGATTATAAGAATCATAGGATAAATAAAAGACACTTGTGTAAATCAAAAATAAATGGAGGCCTGGCTTTACCCAATTTTTTGTTTTATTTCTGGGCAGTTAATATTAAAAATATGAATTTCTGGTTGGAAGAAATAGATCTTCAACCAGACTGGTTAAAAATGGAAAAGGAAGATTGTTTGCCTTTTGATATTGGTTCGATATTATTTGCCACGTCTAAATTAAACAAAAAAATTTATAGGGAAAACCCTATAATATTTAGTGCTATACGAATTTGGAAACAATTAAAAAAGACATTAAAACTAGATAATTTATCGCTCTTTCTTCCAATTGTGAATAATCCTTTGTTTAAGCCTTCATGGTTAGACCGGGGTTTTACACAGTGGAAGAATTATGGAATTAAAAATATGGGACAACTTTATAAGGAAGGCACCTTTCTGACATTTCAGGAGTTGCAACAGATTTATGGTCTTCGTGGAAATGATTATTTCAGATATCTTCAACTTAGAGATTACGTAAAGTCGAACTCCCAAAATTTTCAAATTAGAAATTCAGAAATTCTTGACGAATGTTGGAACAAACATCCTAATACAGAAAAATTAATATCTTATATATATAATATTTTATTAGACAGTGACATGCCTTCTACGGATTTATATAGACAAAAATGGGAAAAAGAATTAAATCAAGTAATAACGAAAGATACTTGGGAAGAAAGTTTGCAACATATAGATCAGTGTTCACTAAACGCCAGACATTCTCTAATACAATTTAAAGTATTACATAGGTTACATTATTCCAAAACAAAACTACATAAAATTTTCCAACATATTTCACCTAAATGTGATAAATGTCAACATTTAGAAGCTACATTATCTCATATGTTTGCAAACTGTATAAAAATTAAAAAATTTTGGGTAAATATTTTTAGTATAATATCTAAAATAACCAGCACACAATTGGACCCAGATCCAAAATTAATTATACTCGGTATATTAGAATTAGAATTAAATAAAACATTCAGAACAACACAAAAAAACTTTATTGATTATAGTTTAATAACAGGAAAAAAATTAATTCTAAAATTTTGGAAAGGCCCTACGGCCCCCACAATTAAAATGTGGATTATAGAAATGACGGAGACCTTAAACGTGGAAAGAATCAGATTTTCCCTGTTGGACAAACAGGAATTATTCATTGAAACATGGTCTCCTTTTATTGATTACTTAAAGGGTCAGAATAGTTCAGCACAGGAACCTGACTAGCACTCGGACTAAAGAATGAATGAAATGCTATACTTTGGAATGTACGAATATATCTCGAATGAAGTTTTTGTTATTTTAATAAATTTTTCCATTCTTCTTTAACTAATTTTTTCCTTATTTTTATTTTTTTTTTTTTTTTTTTTTGTTTTTAGTTATTTTTTCTTTTAAATTGGTTTTTGTTTTTAGTTTTCTTCTCTCTCTTTTCTTTCTTCACTTCATCTACTTCGTTAGCTTTATTTAGTTTATATAAAATAAATTTAAAAAAAGGGGTAAAAGGTATATAATAATAATTGACAATATTATCAATTCAAAAATGTATGACTGTAAAGATGTAAACAGGTTATGTACCTATCCCCAATAAAATTTTTTATAAAAAAAAAAAAAAAAAAAAAAAAAAAAAGAACTCCCAAAATTACTCACCCAATTTTTTGTTGAATTCATTGTTCACACATTTCTTGTAGTCAGTTTAAATTTCACTACCCCACCTTACCTGCTTTAGGAATCAAAAATAGTCCAATTTTCATTCAATATCCATTGATGTCACTTCTTCATTTCATTCTCAGAACCAAGCACAACTGCCACTGCATCGACTACAGCTGCCACCAGCAGCGAAACAACAGGTACGAGGATAATGCAGCACCAACATTCACTGATCTGAACGGAATATGCGTGTACAAGTTGAATACTTTCAGTTGACGACTACTACATTAAAAATTGATCAATACAATTGTGATAATTCCGTGCAAAACTGACAAAGGAATTTACATGCCAAAATGTTTCTTGATTCCAAACAACTCCAAATGTTATCCACACAATTATTAATGTAATCCTTGGCTCACATTTCTTCTCATCAGTTTAATTTACACTGCTACACTTTACATGCTTTATGACACAATAAGTGTCCAATTTACCTTCCATTTCCATTGCAATATCTATTGATGTCACATCTTCATTTCATTCACAGAACCAAGCACAACTGCCACTGCATCGACTACATCCGCCACTAGTAGCGAAACAACAGGTACTAGGATAATGCAGCACCAGCATTCACTGGTTTGACTTTAAATGATACAATATTTACCATCACATGTGACAAACAACAGTTGATGCTTGATCAAGTCATTAGCCAATCTTTCTCAAAGAGACCAATCGATCAGTCACTTCGAAGTTATTTGCTGAGAATTGTTGAACAATTCTAGAGAAACACTGTTCATTATACTTAAGATGCATTAGAACTCCCAAAATTACCCACCCAATTATTTGTTGAATTCATTGTTCACATTTCTTGTCGTCAGTTTAATTATCACTACCCCACTTAACCTGCTTTATGAATCAAAAATAGTCCAATTTTCTTTCAATATCCATTGATGTCACATCTTCATTTCATTCTCAGAACCAAGCACAACCGCCACTGCATCGACTACATCCGCCACTAGCAGCGAAACAACAGGTACTAGGATAATGCAGCACCAGCATTCACTGATCAGACATTAAAATGATACAATATTTACCTACACATGTGACAAACAATGGTTGATGCTTGATCAAGTCATTAGCCAATCTTTCTCAAAGAGACCAATCTATCAGTCACTTCGAAGTTATTTGCTGAGAATTGTTGAACAATTCTAGAGAAACAACAGAGTGTGGTCAGGAGAATATTGCAAGAGAAAAATAAGTCACTTGAAAAAGAAAAATATTTTGTCAGTTTACGTTCTTCTGTATGTATAATTTCTAATATTATACAGAGTTGCAACTGGGATATAATATTGTGGCCTAACGCTTTGATGTCATTTCTAAAAACATTCATTAGTATAATCACCTCGTTTAATTTAAATAGAAATGTCTTGCAAATAGTCAAATAAACCAAAAATAAGTCAGGAAATTTATATTTTGTATTATCATTGATGCTTCTATGTTCGGAAAATAGTAGTATATATAATGCCCCAGTCATCAATTACATGACTGCAAGATGCTAACATGCATCAATAGATAAAAAGAAACAAATAATTAAAGTCAGTTTTGACTTCCATGGACATTTTACAAGTGTAGACATGAGAGTGCTGCATGTATTTTAACTGAGATTTCTCTGCATATTTGATTCCTCCACTATAAACATTCTGTACATTCACCCTATCTATTCCCATTTGATTTTATTACACCTCCACAAGATAAAACTTCAGCCTCCTTTCATCCAAGAAATAAAATCCAAGACTGGACTTTGGCATATACAATATTTTAGTTATTTATACTGCCCACATTCTATCTTCTGGCCTTGATTAACAACAGCAAAATGAAACAAACCATGTTCAAAATATCTATGGGTATTAGGAAGATTTAATGTCGAGTGTAAATAAATCATAGGCAGCGGATTGATAAAAAACTGGCCAACTAATTCAGGTAACTAATTGTTGCAGAATTTAAAATCTGACAGCAAATGCTCAATCAAAATAGCATGTAAAAATCCAATATTTTCAGTTGAAGTATACGACATGAAACTTTGTGCCATAACATGATGACAGTTTGGTGCACAACACAGTGATAACAATTCTGCCTGATGAAATGAAAGGTGTCCAATTTCCTTGAAATATCCATTGATGTCTCAACTTAATTTCATCCACAGAACCAAGCACAACAACTGCCACTACATCGACTACTAGCAGCGAAACAACAGGTACTAGATAATGCAGTACCAGCATTCACTGATCAGACTTTAAAAACATACATTACTTATCACCAAAAGTGACAAACAGTAGATGTTTCTTGATCAAACAATGTTCCTCAAAGAGGCCAAACCATCGGTTCATTCAGTACTAAAACTGTTCATGATTCTTAAGATTCATTAGAACTCCCAAAATTACCCACCCAATTTTTTGTTGAATTCATTGTTCACACATTTCTTGTAGTCAGTTTAAATTTCACTACCACACTTTACCTACTTTAGGAATCATAGTCCAATTTTCTTTCAATATCCATTGATGTCACTTCTTCATTTCATTCTCAGAACCAAGCACATCTGCCACTGCATCGACTGCAGCTGCCACCAGCAGCGAAACAACAGGTACGAGGATAATGCAGCACCAACATTCACTGATCTGAACGGAATATGCGTGTACAAGTTGAATACATTCAGTTGACGACTACTACATTAAAAATTGATCAATACAATTGTGATAATTCCGTGCAAAACAGACAAAGGAATTTACATGCCAAAATGTTTCTTGATTCCAAACAACTCCAAATGTTATCCACACAATTATTAATGTAATCCTTGGCTCACATTTCTTCTCGTCAGTTTAATTTACACTGCTACACTTTACACGCTTTATGACACAAAAAGTGTCCAATTTACCTTCCATTTCCATTGCAATATCTATTGATGTCACATCTTCATTTCATTCACAGAACTAAGCACAACTGCCACTGCATCGACTACGTCCGCTACTAGTAGCGAAACAACAGGTACTAGGATAATGCAGCACCAGCATTCACTGGTTTGACTTTAAATGATACAATATTTACCATCACATGTGACAAACAACAGTTGATGCTTGATCAAGTCATTAGCCAATCTTTCTCAAAGAGACCAATCGATCAGTCACTTCGAAGTTATTTGCTGAGAATTGTTGAACAATTCTAGAGAAACACTGTTCATTATACTTAAGATGCATTAGAACTCCCAAAATTACCCACCCAATTATTTGTTGAATTCATTGTTCACATTTCTTGTCGTCAGTTTAATTATCACTACCCCACTTAACCTGCTTTATGAATCAAAAATAGTCCAATTTTCTTTCAATATCCATTGATGTCACATCTTCATTTCATTCTCAGAACCAAGCACAACAACTGCCACTGCATCGACTACATCTGCCACCAGCAGTGAAACAACAGGTACTAGGAGAATGCAGCACCAACATTCACTGATCTGAACGGAATATGCGTGTACAAGTTGAATACTTCCAGTTGACGACTACTACATTAAAAATAGTTCAATACAATTGTGATAATTCCGTGCAAAACTGACAAAGGAATTTAAATGCAAAAATATTTCATAATTCCAAACAACTCCAAATATTATCCACACAATTATTAATGTAATCCTTGGCTAACATTTCTTCTTGTCAGTTTAATTTACACTGTTACACTTTACATGCTTTATGACACGATAAGTGTTTAATTTACCTTCCATTTCCATTGCAATATCTATTGATGTCACATCTTCATTTCATTCTCAGAACCAAGCACAACCGCCACTGCATCGACTGCATCCGCCACTAGCAGCGAAACAACAGGTACTAGGATAATGCAGCACCAGCATTCACTGATCAGACATTAAAATGATACAATATTTACCTACACATGTGACAAACAACGGTTGATGCTTGATCAAGTCATTAGACAATCTTTCTCAAAGAGACCAATCTATCAGTCACTTCGAAGTTATTTGCTGAGAATTGTTGAACAGTTCTAGAGAAACAACAGAGTGTGGTCAGGAGAATATTGCAAGAGAAAAATAAGTCACTTGAAAAAGAAAAATATTTTGTCAGTTTACGTTCTTCTGTATGTATAATTTCTAATATTATACAGAGTTGCAACTGGGATATAATATTGTGGCCTAACGCTTTGATGTCATTTCTAAAAACATTCATTAGTATAATCACCTCGTTTAATTTAAATAGAAATGTCTTGCAAATAGTCAAATAAGCCAAAAATAAGTCAGGCAATTTATATTTTGTATTATCATTGATGCTTCTATGTTCGGAAAATAGTAGTATATATAATGCCCCAGTCATCAATTACATGACTGCAAGATGCTAACATGCATCAATAGATAAAAAGAAACAAATAATTAAAGTCAGTTTTGACTTCCATGGACATTTTACAAGTGTAGACATGAGAGTGCTGCATGTATTTTAACTGAGATTTCTCTGCATATTTGATTCCTCCACTATAAACATTCTGTACATTCACCCTATCTATTCCCATTTGATTTTATTACACCTCCACAAGATAAAACTTCAGCCTCCTTTCATCCAAGAAATAAAATCCAAGACTGGACTTTGGCATATACAATATTTTAGTTATTTATACTGCCCACATTCTATCTTCTGGCCTTGATTAACAACAGCAAAATGAAACAAACCATGTTCAAAATATCTATGGGTATTAGGAAGATTTAATGTCGAGTGTAAATAAATCATAGGCAGCGGATTGATAAAAAACTGGCCAACTAATTCAGGTAACTAATTGTTGCAGAATTTAAAATCTGACAGCAAATGCTCAATCAAAATAGCATGTAAAAATCCAATATTTTCAGTTGAATTATACGACATGAAACTTTGTGCCATAACATGATGACAGTTTGGTGCACAACACAGTGATAACAATTCTGCCTTATGAAATGAAAGGTGTCCAATTTCCTTGAAATATCCATTGATGTCTCAACTTAATTTCATCCACAGAACCAAGCACAACAACTGCCACTACATCGACTACTAGCAGCGAAACAACAGGTACTAGATAATGCAGTACCAGCATTCACTGATCAGACTTTAAAAACATACATTACTTATCACCAAAAGTGACAAACAGTAGATGTTTCTTGATCAAACAATGTTCCTCAAAGAGGCCAAACCATCGGTTCATTCAGTACTAAAACTGTTCATGATTCTTAAGATTCATTAGAACTCCCAAAATTACCCACCCAATTTTTTGTTGAATTCATTGTTCACACATTTCTTGTAGTCAGTTTAAATTTCACTACCACACTTTACCTACTTTAGGAATCATACTCCAATTTTCTTTCAATATCCATTGATGTCACTTCTTCATTTCATTCTCAGAACCAAGCACATCTGCCACTGCATCGACTGCAGCTGCCACCAGCAGCGAAACAACAGGTACGAGGATAATGCAGCACCAACATTCACTGATCTGAACGGAATATGCGTGTACAAGTTGAATACATTCAGTTGACGACTACTACATTAAAAATTGATCAATACAATTGTGATAATTCCGTGCAAAACAGACAAAGGAATTTACATGCCAAAATGTTTCTTGATTCCAAACAACTCCAAATGTTATCCACACAATTATTAATGTAATCCTTGGCTCACATTTCTTCTCGTCAGTTTAATTTACACTGCTACACTTTACACGCTTTATGACACAAAAAGTGTCCAATTTACCTTCCATTTCCATTGCAATATCTATTGATGTCACATCTTCATTTCATTCACAGAACTAAGCACAACTGCCACTGCATCGACCAGGTCCGCTACTAGTAGCGAAACAACAGGTACTAGGATAATGCAGCACCAGCATTCACTGGTTTGACTTTAAATGATACAATATTTACCAACACATGTGACAAACAACAGTTGATGCTTGATCAAGTCATTAGCCAATCTTTCTCAAAGAGACCAATCGATCAATCACTTCGAAGTTATTTGCAGAGAATTGTTGAACAATTCTGGAGAAACACTGTTCATTATACTTAAGATGCATTAGAACTCCCAAAATTACCCACCCAATTATTTGTTGAATTCATTGTTCACATTTCTTGTCGTCAGTTTAATTATCACTACCCCACTTTACCTGCTTTATGAATCAAAAATAGTCCAATTTTCTTTCAATATCCATTGATGTCACATCTTCATTTCATTCTCAGAACCAAGCACAACAACTGCCACTGCATCGACTACATCTGCCACCAGCAGCGAAACAACAGGTACTAGGAGAATGCAGCACCAACATTCACTGATCTGAACGGAATATGCGTGTACAAGTTGAATACTTTCAGTTGACGACTACTACATTAAAAATAGTTCAATACAATTGTGATAATTCCGTGCAAAACTGACAAAGGAATTTAAATGCAAAAATATTTCATAATTCCAAACAACTCCAAATATTATCCACATAATTATTAATGTAATCCTTGGCTAACATTTCTTCTTGTCAGTTTAATTTACACTGTTACACTTTACATGCTTTATGACACGATAAGTGTTTAATTTACCATCCATTTCCATTGCAATATCTATTGATGTCACATCTTCATTTCATTCTCAGAACCAAGCACAACCGCCACTGCATCGACTACATCCGCCACTAGCAGCGAAACAACAGGTACTAGGATAATGCAGCACCAGCATTCACTGATCAGACATTAAAATGATACAATATTTACCAACACATGTGACAAACAACGGTTGATGCTTGATCAAGTTATTAGCCAATCTTTCTCAAAGAGACCAATCTATCAGTCACTTCGAAGTTATTTGCTGAGAATTGTTGAACAATTCTAGAGAAACAACAGAGTGTGGTCAGGAGAATATTGCAAGAGAAAAATAAGTCACTTGAAAAAGAAAAATATTTTGTCAGTTTACGTTCTTCTGTATGTATAATTTCTAATATTATACAGAGTTGCAACTGGGATATAATATTGTGGCCTAACGCTTTGATGTCATTTCTAAAAACATTCATTAGTATAATCACCTCGTTTAATTTAAATAGAAATGTCTTGCAAATAGTCAAATAAGCCAAAAATAAGTCAGGCAATTTATATTTTGTATTATCATTGATGCTTCTATGTTCGGAAAATAGTAGTATATATAATGCCCCAGTCATCAATTACATGACTGCAAGATGCTAACATGCATCAATAGATAAAAAGAAACAAATAATTAAAGTCAGTTTTGACTTCCATGGACATTTTACAAGTGTAGACATGAGAGTGCTGCAAGTATTTTAACTGAGATTTCTCTGCATAGTTGATTCCTCCACTATAAACATTCTGTACATTCACCCTATCTATTCCCATTTGATTTTATTACACCTCCACAAGATAAACCTTCTGCCTCCTTTCATCCAAGAAATAAAATCCAAGACTGGACTTTTGCATATACAATATTTTAGTTATTTATACTGCCCACATTTTATCTTCTGGCCTTGATTAACAACAGCAAAATGAAACAAACCATGTTCAAAATATCTATGGGTATTAGGAAGATTTAATGTCGAGTTTAAATAAATCATAGGCAGCGGATTGATAAAAAACTGGCCAACTAATTCAGGTAACTAATTGTTGCAGAATCTTAAATCTAACAGCAAATGCTCAATCAAAATAGCATGTAAAAATCCAATATTTTCAGTTGAAGTATACGACATGAAACTATGTGCCATAACATGTTGACAGTTTGGTGCACAACAGAGTGATAACAATTCTGCCTTATGAAATAAAAGGTGTCCAATTTCCTTGAAATATCCATTGATGTCTCAACTTAATTTCATCCACAGAACCAAGCACAACAACTGCCACTACATCGACTACTAGCAGCGAAACAACAGGTACTAGATAATGCAGCACCAGCATTCACTGATCAGACTTTAAAAACATACATTACTTATCACCAAAAGTGACAAACAGTAGATGTTTCTTGATCAAACAATGTTCCTCAAAGAGGCCAAACCATCGGTTCATTCAGTACTAAAACTGTTCATGATTCTTAAGATTCATTAGAACTCCCAAAATTACCCACCCAATTGTTTGTTGAATTCATTGTTCACACATTTCTTGTAGTCAGTTTAAATTTCACTACCCCACTTTACCTGCTTTAGGAATCAAAAATCGTCCAATTTTCTTTCAATATCCATTGATGTCACTTCTTCATTTCATTCTCAGAACCAAACACAACTGCCACTGCATCGACTACAGCTGCCACCAGCAGCGAAACAACAGGTACGAGGATAATGCAGCACCAACATTCACTGATCTGAACGGAATATGCGTGTACAAGTTGCATACTTTCAGTTGACGACTACTGCATTAAAAATTGATCAATACAATTGTGATAATTCCGTGCAAAACTGACAAAGGAATTTACATGCCAAAATGTTTCTTGATTCCAAACAACTCCAAATGTTATCCACACAATTATTAATGTAATCCTTGGCTCACATTTCTTCTCGTCAGTTTAATTTACACTGCTACACTTTCAATGCTTTATGACACAAAAAGTGTCCAATTTACCTTCCATTTCCATTGCAATATCTATTGATGTCACATCTTCATTTCATTCACAGAACCAAGCACAACTGCCACTGCATCGACTACGTCCGCCACTAGTAGCGAAAAAACAGGTACTAGGATAATGCAGCACCAGCATTCACTGGTTTGACTTTAAATGATACAATATTTACCAACACATGTGACAAACAACAGTTGATGCTTGATCAAGTCATTAGCCAATCTTTCTCAAAGAGACCAATCGATCAGTCACTTCGAATTTATTTGCTGGAATTGTTGAACAATTCTAGAGAAACACTGTTCATTATACTTAAGATGCATTAGAACTCCCAAAATTACCCACCCAATTATTTGTTGAATTCATTGTTCACATTTCTTGTCGTCAGTTTAATTATCACTACCCCACTTTACCTGCTTTATGAATCAAAAATAGTCCAATTTTCTTTTAATATCCATTGATGTCACATCTTCATTTCAATCTCAGAACCAAGCACAACAACTGCCACTGCATCGACTCCATCTGCCACCAGCAGCGAAACAACAGGTACGAGGATAATGCAGCACCAACATTCACTGATCTGAACGGAATATGCGTGTACAAGTTGAATACTTTCAGTTGACGACTACTACATTAAAAATTGATCAATACAATTATGATAATTCCGTGCAAAACTGACAAAGGAATTTACATGCCAAAATGTTTCTTGATTCCAAACAACTCCAAATGTTATCCACACAATTATTAATGTAATCCTTGGCGCACATTTCTTCTCGTCAGTTTAATTTACACTGCTACACTTTACATGCTTTATGACACAAAAAGTGTCCAATTTACCTTCCATTTCCATTGCAATATCTATTGATGTCACATCTTCATTTCATTCACAGAACCAAGCACAACTGCCACTGCATCGACTACGTCCGCCACTAGCAGCGAAACAACAGGTACTAGGATAATGCAGCACCAGCATTCACTGATCAGACATTAAAATGATACAATATTTACCAACACATGTGACAAACAACAGTTGATGCTTGATCAAGTCATTAGCCAATCTTTCTCAAAGAGACCAATCGATCAGTCACTTCGAAGTTATTTGCTGAGAATTGTTGAACAATTCTAGAGAAACACTGTTCATTATACTTAAGATGCATTAGAACTCCCAAAATTACCCACCCAATTATTTGTTGAATTCATTGTTCACATTTCTTGTCGTCAGTTTAATTATCACTACCCCACTTTAACTGCTTTATGAATCAAAAATAGTCCAATTTTCTTTCAATATCCATTGATGTCACATATTCATTTCATTCTCAGAACCAAGCACAACAACTACCACTGCATCGACTACATCTGCCACCAGCAGTGAAACAACAGGTACTAGGAGAATGCAGCACCAACATTCACTGATCTGAACGGAATATGCGTGTACAAGTTGAATACTTTCAGTTGACGACTACTACATTAAAAATAGTTCAATACAATTGTGATAATTCTGTGCAAAACTGACAAAGGAATTTAAATGCAAAAATATTTCATAATTCCAAACAACTCCAAATATTATCCACACAATTATTAATGTAATCCTTGGCTAACATTTCTTCTTGTCAGTTTAATTTACACTGTTACACTTTACATGCTTTATGACACGATAAGTGTTTAATTTACCTTCCATTTCCATTGCAATATCTATTGATGTCACATCTTCATTTCATTCTCAGAACCAAGCACAACCGCCACTGCATCGACTACATACGCCACTAGCAGCGAAACAACAGGTACTAGGATAATGCAGCACCAGCATTCACTGATCAGACATTAAAATGATACAATATTTACCAACACATGTGACAAACAACGGTTGATGCTTGATCAAGTCATTAGCCAATCTTTCTCAAAGAGACCAATCTATCAGTTACTTCGAAGTTATTTGCTGAGAATTGTTGAACAATTCTAGAGAAACAACAGAGTGTGGTCAGGAGAATATTGCAAGAGAAAAATAAGTCACTTGAAAAAGAAAAATATTTTGTCAGTTTACGTTCTTCTGTATGTATAATTTCTAATATTATACAGAGTTGCAACTGGGATATAATATTGTGGCCTAACGCTTTGATGTCATTTCTAAAAACATTCATTAGTATAATCACCTCGTTTAATTTAAATAGAAATGTCTTGCAAATAGTCAAATAAGCCAAAAATGAGTCAGGCAATTTATATTTTGTATTATCATTGATGCTTCTATGTTCGGAAAATAGTAGTATATATAATGCCCCAGTCATCAATTACATGACTGCAAGATGCTAACATGCAACAATAGATAAAAAGAAACAAATAATTAAAGTCAGTTTTGACTTCCATGGACATTTTACAAGTGTAGACATGAGAGTGCTGCATGTATTTTAACTGAGATTTCTCTGCATAGTTGATTCCTCCACTATAAACATTCTGTACATTCACACTATCTATTCCCATTTGATTTTATTACACCTCCACAAGATAAACCTTCTGCCTCATTTCATCCAAGAAATAAAATCTAAGACTGGACTTTTGCAAAAACAATATTTTAGTTATTTATACTGCCCACATTCTATCTTCTGGCCTTGATTAACAACAGCAAAATGAAACAAACCATGTTCAAAATATCTATGGGTATTAGGAAGATTTAAAGTCGAGTGTAAATAAATCATAGGCAGCAGATTGATAAAAAACTGGCCAACTAATTCAGGTAACTAATTGTTGCAGAATTTTAAATCTAACAACAAATGCTCAATCAAAATAGCATGTAAAAATCCAATATTTTCTGTCGAAGTATACGACATGAAACTGTGTGCCATAACATGATGACAGTTTGGTGCACAACACAGTGATAACAATTCTGCCTTATGAAATAAAAGGTGTCCAATTTCCTTGAAATATCCATTGATGTCTCATCTTAATTTCATCCACAGAACCAAGCACAACAACTGCCACTACATCGACTACTAGCAACGAAACAACAGGTACTAGATAATGCAGCATCAGCATTCACTGATCAGACTTTAAAAACATACATTACTTATCACCAAAAGTGACAAACAGTAGATGTTTCTTGATCAAACAATGTTCCTCAAAGAGGCCAAACCATCGGTTCATTGGGTACCAAAACTGTTCATGATTCTAAAGATTCATTAGAACTCCCAAAATTACCCACCCAATTTTTTGTTGAATTCATTGTTCACACATTTCTTGTAGTCAGTTTAAATTTCACCACCCCACTTTACCTGCTTTAGGAATCATAGTCCAATTTTCTTTCAATATCCATTGATGTCACTTCTTCATTTCATTCTCAGAACCAAGCACAACTGCCACTGCATCGACTACAGCTGCCACCAGCAGAGAAACAACAGGTACGAGGATAATGCAGCACCAACATTCACTGATCTGAACGGAATATGCGTGTACAAGTTGAATACTTTCAGTTGACGACTACTGCATTAAAAATTGATCAATACAATTGTGATAATTCCGTGCAAAACTGACAAAGGAATTTACATGCCAAAATGTTTCTTGATTCCAAACAACTCCAAATGTTATCCACACAATTATTAATGTAATCCTTGGCTCACATTTCTTCTCGTCAGTTTAATTTACACTGCTACACTTTACATGCTTTATGACACAAAAAGTGTCCAATTTACCTTCCATTTCCATTGCAATATCTATTGATGTCACATCTTCATTTCATTCACAGAACCAAGCACAACTGCCACTGCATCGACTACGTCCGCCACTAGTAGCGAAACAACAGGTACTAGGATAATGCAGCACCAGCATTCACTGGTTTGACTTTAAATGATACAATATTTACCAACACATGTGACAAACAACAGTTGATGCATGATGAAGTCATTAGCCAATCTTTCTCAAAGAGACCAATCTATCAGTCACTTCGAAGTTATTTGCTGAGAATTGTTGAACAATTCGAGAAAAACACTGTTCATTAGAACTCCCAAAATTACCCACCCAATTATTTGTTGAATTCATTGTTCACATTTCTTGTTGTCAGTTTAATTATCACTACCCCACTTTACCTGCTTTATGAATCAAAAATAGTCCAATTTTCTTTCTATATCCATTGATGTCACATCTTCATTTCATTCTCAGAACCAAGCACAACAACTGCCACTGCATCGACTACATCTGCCACCAGCAGCGAAACAACAGGTACTAGGAGAATGCAGCACCAACATTCACTGATCTGAACGGAATATGCGTGTACAAGTTGAATACTTTCAGTTGACGACTACTACATTAAAAATAGTTCAATACAATTGTGATAATTCCGTGCAAAGCTGACAAAGGAATTTAAATGCAAAAAAAATTCATAATTCCAAACAACTCCAAATATTATCCACACAATTATTAATGTAATCCTTGGCTAACATTTCTTCTTGTCTGTTTAATTTACACTGTTACACTTTACATGCTTTATGACACGATAAGTGTTTAATTTACCTTCCATTTCCATTGCAATATCTATTGATGTCACATCTTCATTTCATTCTCAGAACCAAGCACAACCGCCACTGCATCGACTACATCCGCCACTAGCAGCGAAACAACAGGTACTAGGATAATGCAGCACCAGCATTCACTGATCAGACATTAAAATGATACAATATTTACCAACACATGTGACAAACAACGGTTGATGCTTGATCAAGTCATTAGCCAATCTTTCTCAAAGAGACCAATCTATCAGTCACTTCGAAGTTATTTGCTGAGAATTGTTGAACAATTCTAGAGAAACAACAGAGTGTGGTCAGGAGAATATTGCAAGAGAAAAATAAGTCACTTGAAAAAGAAAAATATTTTGTCAGTTTACGTTCTTCTGTATGTATAATTTCTAATATTATACAGAGTTGCAACTGGGATATAATATTGTGGCCTAACGCTTTGATGTCATTTCTAAAAACATTCATTAGTATAATCACCTCGTTTAATTTAAATAGAAATGTCTTGCAAATAGTCAAATAAGCCAAAAATAAGTCAGGCAATTTATATTTTGTATTATCATTGATGCTTCTATGTTCGGAAAATAGTAGTATATATAATGCCCCAGTCATCAATTACATGACTGCAAGATGCTAACATGCATCAATAGATAAAAAGAAACAAATAATTAAAGTCAGTTTTGACTTCCATGGACATTTTACAAGTGTAGACATGAGAGTGCTGCAAGTATTTTAACTGAGATTTCTCTGCATAGTTGATTCCTCCACTATAAACATTCTGTACATTCACCCTATCTATTCCCATTTGATTTTATTACACCTCCACAAGATAAACCTTCTGCCTCCTTTCATCCAAGAAATAAAATCCAAGACTGGACTTTTGCATATACAATATTTTAGTTATTTATACTGCCCACATTTTATCTTCTGGCCTTGATTAACAACAGCAAAATGAAACAAACCATGTTCAAAATATCTATGGGTATTAGGAAGATTTAATGTCGAGTTTAAATAAATCATAGGCAGCGGATTGATAAAAAACTGGCCAACTAATTCAGGTAACTAATTGTTGCAGAATCTTAAATCTAACAGCAAATGCTCAATCAAAATAGCATGTAAAAATCCAATATTTTCAGTTGAAGTATACGACATGAAACTATGTGCCATAACATGTTGACAGTTTGGTGCACAACAGAGTGATAACAATTCTGCCTTATGAAATAAAAGGTGTCCAATTTCCTTGAAATATCCATTGATGTCTCAACTTAATTTCATCCACAGAACCAAGCACAACAACTGCCACTACATCGACTACTAGCAGCGAAACAACAGGTACTAGATAATGCAGCACCAGCATTCACTGATCAGACTTTAAAAACATACATTACTTATCACCAAAAGTGACAAACAGTAGATGTTTCTTGATCAAACAATGTTCCTCAAAGAGGCCAAACCATCGGTTCATTCAGTACTAAAACTGTTCATGATTCTTAAGATTCATTAGAACTCCCAAAATTACCCACCCAATTGTTTGTTGAATTCATTGTTCACACATTTCTTGTAGTCAGTTTAAATTTCACTACCCCACTTTACCTGCTTTAGGAATCAAAAATCGTCCAATTTTCTTTCAATATCCATTGATGTCACTTCTTCATTTCATTCTCAGAACCAAACACAACTGCCACTGCATCGACTACAGCTGCCACCAGCAGCGAAACAACAGGTACGAGGATAATGCAGCACCAACATTCACTGATCTGAACGGAATATGCGTGTACAAGTTGCATACTTTCAGTTGACGACTACTGCATTAAAAATTGATCAATACAATTGTGATAATTCCATGCAAAACTGACAAAGGAATTTACATGCCAAAATGTTTCTTGATTCCAAACAACTCCAAATGTTATCCACACAATTATTAATGTAATCCTTGGCTCACATTTCTTCTCGTCAGTTTAATTTACACTGCTACACTTTCAATGCTTTATGACACAAAAAGTGTCCAATTTACCTTCCATTTCCATTGCAATATCTATTGATGTCACATCTTCATTTCATTCACAGAACCAAGCACAACTGCCACTGCATCGACTACGTCCGCCACTAGTAGCGAAAAAACAGGTACTAGGATAATGCAGCACCAGCATTCACTGGTTTGACTTTAAATGATACAATATTTACCAACACATGTGACAAACAACAGTTGATGCTTGATCAAGTCATTAGCCAATCTTTCTCAAAGAGACCAATCGATCAGTCACTTCCAATTTATTTGCTGGAATTGTTGAACAATTCTAGAGAAACACTGTTCATTATACTTAAGATGCATTAGAACTCCCAAAATTACCCACCCAATTATTTGTTGAATTCATTGTTCACATTTCTTGTCGTCAGTTTAATTATCACTACCCCACTTTACCTGCTTTATGAATCAAAAATAGTCCAATTTTCTTTCAATATCCATTGATGTCACATCTTCATTTCAATCTCAGAACCAAGCACAACAACTGCCACTGCATCGACTCCATCTGCCACCAGCAGCGAAACAACAGGTACGAGGATAATGCAGCACCAACATTCACTGATCTGAACGGAATATGCGTGTACAAGTTGAATACTTTCAGTTGACGACTACTACATTAAAAATTGATCAATACAATTATAATAATTCCGTGCAAAACTGACAAAGGAATTTACATGCCAAAATGTTTCTTGATTCCAAACAACTCCAAATGTTATCCACACAATTATTAATGTAATCCTTGGCGCACATTTCTTCTCGTCAGTTTAATTTACACTGCTACACTTTACATGCTTTATGACACAAAAAGTGTCCAATTTACCTTCCATTTCCATTGCAATATCTATTGATGTCACATCTTCATTTCATTCACAGAACCAAGCACAACTGCCACTGCATCGACTACGTCCGCCACTAGCAGCGAAACAACAGGTACTAGGATAATGCAGCACCAGCATTCACTGATCAGACATTAAAATGATACAATATTTACCAACACATGTGACAAACAACAGTTGATGCTTGATCAAGTCATTAGCCAATCTTTCTCAAAGAGACCAATCGATCAGTCACTTCGAAGTTATTTGCTGAGAATTGTTGAACAATTCTAGAGAAACACTGTTCATTATACTTAAGATGCATTAGAACTCCCAAAATTACCCACCCAATTATTTGTTGAATTCATTGTTCACATTTCTTGTCGTCAGTTTAATTATCACTACCCCACTTTAACTGCTTTATGAATCAAAAATAGTCCAATTTTCTTTCAATATCCATTGATGTCACATATTCATTTCATTCTCAGAACCAAGCACAACAACTACCACTGCATCGACTACATCTGCCACCAGCAGTGAAACAACAGGTACTAGGAGAATGCAGCACCAACATTCACTGATCTGAACGGAATATGCGTGTACAAGTTGAATACTTTCAGTTGACGACTACTACATTAAAAATAGTTCAATACAATTGTGATAATTCTGTGCAAAACTGACAAAGGAATTTAAATGCAAAAATATTTCATAATTCCAAACAACTCCAAATATTATCCACACAATTATTAATGTAATCCTTGGCTAACATTTCTTCTTGTCAGTTTAATTTACACTGTTACACTTTACATGCTTTATGACACGATAAGTGTTTAATTTACCTTCCATTTCCATTGCAATATCTATTGATGTCACATCTTCATTTCATTCTCAGAACCAAGCACAACCGCCACTGCATCGACTACATACGCCACTAGCAGCGAAACAACAGGTACTAGGATAATGCAGCACCAGCATTCACTGATCAGACATTAAAATGATACAATATTTACCAACACATGTGACAAACAACGGTTGATGCTTGATCAAGTCATTAGCCAATCTTTCTCAAAGAGACCAATCTATCAGTTACTTCGAAGTTATTTGCTGAGAATTGTTGAACAATTCTAGAGAAACAACAGAGTGTGGTCAGGAGAATATTGCAAGAGAAAAATAAGTCACTTGAAAAAGAAAAATATTTTGTCAGTTTACGTTCTTCTGTATGTATAATTTCTAATATTATACAGAGTTGCAACTGGGATATAATATTGTGGCCTAACGCTTTGATGTCATTTCTAAAAACATTCATTAGTATAATCACCTCGTTTAATTTAAATAGAAATGTCTTGCAAATAGTCAAATAAGCCAAAAATGAGTCAGGCAATTTATATTTTGTATTATCATTGATGCTTCTATGTTCGGAAAATAGTAGTATATATAATGCCCCAGTCATCAATTACATGACTGCAAGATGCTAACATGCAACAATAGATAAAAAGAAACAAATAATTAAAGTCAGTTTTGACTTCCATGGACATTTTACAAGTGTAGACATGAGAGTGCTGCATGTATTTTAACTGAGATTTCTCTGCATAGTTGATTCCTCCACTATAAACATTCTGTACATTCACACTATCTATTCCCATTTGATTTTATTACACCTCCACAAGATAAACCTTCTGCCTCATTTCATCCAAGAAATAAAATCTAAGACTGGACTTTTGCAAAAACAATATTTTAGTTATTTATACTGCCCACATTCTATCTTCTGGCCTTGATTAACAACAGCAAAATGAAACAAACCATGTTCAAAATATCTATGGGTATTAGGAAGATTTAAAGTCGAGTGTAAATAAATCATAGGCAGCAGATTGATAAAAAACTGGCCAACTAATTCAGGTAACTAATTGTTGCAGAATTTTAAATCTAACAACAAATGCTCAATCAAAATAGCATGTAAAAATCCAATATTTTCTGTCGAAGTATACGACATGAAACTGTGTGCCATAACATGATGACAGTTTGGTGCACAACACAGTGATAACAATTCTGCCTTATGAAATAAAAGGTGTCCAATTTCCTTGAAATATCCATTGATGTCTCATCTTAATTTCATCCACAGAACCAAGCACAACAACTGCCACTACATCGACTACTAGCAACGAAACAACAGGTACTAGATAATGCAGCATCAGCATTCACTGATCAGACTTTAAAAACATACATTACTTATCACCAAAAGTGACAAACAGTAGATGTTTCTTGATCAAACAATGTTCCTCAAAGAGGCCAAACCATCGGTTCATTGGGTACCAAAACTGTTCATGATTCTAAAGATTCATTAGAACTCCCAAAATTACCCACCCAATTTTTTGTTGAATTCATTGTTCACACATTTCTTGTAGTCAGTTTAAATTTCACCACCCCACTTTACCTGCTTTAGGAATCATAGTCCAATTTTCTTTCAATATCCATTGATGTCACTTCTTCATTTCATTCTCAGAACCAAGCACAACTGCCACTGCATCGACTACAGCTGCCACCAGCAGAGAAACAACAGGTACGAGGATAATGCAGCACCAACATTCACTGATCTGAACGGAATATGCGTGTACAAGTTGAATACTTTCAGTTGACGACTACTGCATTAAAAATTGATCAATACAATTGTGATAATTCCGTGCAAAACTGACAAAGGAATTTACATGCCAAAATGTTTCTTGATTCCAAACAACTCCAAATGTTATCCACACAATTATTAATGTAATCCTTGGCTCACATTTCTTCTCGTCAGTTTAATTTGCACTGTTACACTTTACATGCTTTATGACACAAAAAGTGTCCAATTTACCTTCCATTTCCATTGCAATATCTATTGATGTCACATCTTCATTTCATTCACAGAACCAAGCACAACTGCCACTGCATCGACTACGTCCGCCACTAGTAGCGAAACAACAGGTACTAGGATAATGCAGCACCAGCATTCACTGGTTTGACTTTAAATGATACAATATTTACCAACACATGTGACAAACAACAGTTGATGCATGATGAAGTCATTAGCCAATCTTTCTCAAAGAGACCAATCTATCAGTCACTTCGAAGTTATTTGCTGAGAATTGTTGAACAATTCTAGAAAAACACTGTTCATTATACTTAAGATGCATTAGAACTCCCAAAATTACCCACCCAATTATTTGTTGAATTCATTGTTCACATTTCTTGTCGTCAGTTTAATTATCACTACCCCACTTTACCTGCTTTATGAATCAAAAATAGTCCAATTTTCTTTCAATATCCATTGATGTCACATCTTCATTTCATTCTCAGAACCAAGCACAACAACTGCCACTGCATCGACTACATCTGCCACCAGCAACGAAACAACAGGTACTAGGAGAATGCAGCACCAACATTCACTGATCTGAACGGAATATGCGTGTACAAGTTGAATACTTTCAATTGACGACTACTACATTAAAAATAGTTCAATACAATTGTGATAATTCCGTGCAAAGCTGACAAAGGAATTTAAATGCAAAAAAAATTCATAATTCCAAACAACTCCAAATATTATCCACACAATTATTAATGTAATCCTTGTCTAACATTTCTTCTTGTCTGTTTAATTTACACTGTTACACTTTACATGCTTTATGACACGATAAGTGTTTAATTTACCTTCCATTTCCATTGCAATATCTATTGATGTCACATCTTCATTTCATTCTCAGAACCAAGCACAATCGCCACTGCATCGACTACATCCGCCACTAGCAGTGAAACAACAGGTACTAGGATAATGCAGCACCAGCATTCACTGATCAGACATTAAAATGATACAATATTTACCAACACATGTGACAAACAACGGTTGATGTTTGATCAAGTCATTAGCCAATCTTTCTCAAAGAGACCAATCTATCAGTCACCGAAGTTATTTGCTGAGAATTGTTGAACAATTCTAGAGAAACAACAGAGTGTGGTCAGGAGAATATTGCAAGAGTAAAATAAGTCACTTGAAAAAGAAAAATATTTTGTCAGTTTACGTTCTTCTGTATGTATAATTTCTAATATTATACAGAGTTGCAACTGGGATATAATATTGTGGCCTAACGCTTTGATGTCATTTCTAAAAACATTCATTAGTATAATCACCTCGTTTAATTTAAATGGAAATGTCTTGCAAATAGTCAAATAAGCCAAAAATAAGTCAGGCAATTTATATTTTGTATTATCATTGATGCTTCTATGTTCGGAAAATAGTAGTATATATAATGCCCCAGTCATCAATTACATGACTGCAAGATGCTAACATGCATCAATAGATAAAAAGAAACAAATAATTAAAGTCAGTTTTGACATCCATGGACATTTTACAAGTGTAGACATGAGAGTGCTGCATGTATTTTAACTGAGATTTCTCTGCATAGTTGATTCCTCCACTATAAACATTCTGTACATTCACCCTATCTATTCCCATTTGATTTTATTACACCTCCACAAGATAAACCTTCTGCCTCCTTTCATCCAAGAAATAAAATCCAAGACTGGACTTTTGCAGATACAATATTTTAGTTATTTATACTGCCCACATTCTATCTTCTGGCCTTGATTAACAACAGCAAAATGAAACAAACCATGTTCAAAATATCTATGGGTATTAGGAAGATTTAATGTCGAGTGTAAATAAATCATAGGCAGCGGATTGATAAAAAACTGGCCAACTAATTCAGGTAACTAATTGTTGCAGAATTTTAAATCTAACAGCAAATGCTCAATCAAAATAGCATGTAAAAATCCAATATTTTCAGTTGAAGTATACGACATGAAACTATGTGCCATAACATGTTGACAGTTTGGTGCACAACAGAGTGATAACAATTCTGCCTTATGAAATAAAAGGTGTCCAATTTCCTTGAAATATCCATTGATGTCTCAACTTAATTTCATCCATAGAACCAAGCACAACAACTGCCACTACATCGACTACTAGCAGCGAAACAACAGGTACTAGATAATGCAGCACCAGCATTCACTGATCAGACTTTAAAAACATACATTACTTATCACCAAAAGTGACAAACAGTAGATGTTTCTTGATCAAACAATGTTCCTCAAAGAGGCCAAACCATCGGTTCATTCGGTACCAAAACTGTTCATGATTCTTAAGATTCATTAGAACTCCCAAAATTACCCACCCAATTTTTTGTTGAATTCATTGTTCACACATTTCTTGTAGTCAGTTTAAATTTCACTACCCCACTTCACCTGCTTTAGGAATCAAAAATAGTCCTATTTTCTTTCAATATCCATTGATGTCACTTCTTCATTTCATTCTCAGAACCAAGCACAACTGCCACTGCATCGAATACAGCTGCCACCAGCAGCGAAACAACAGGTACGAGGATAATGCAGCACCAACATTCACTGATCTGAACGGAATATGCGTGTACAAGTTGAATACTTTCAGTTGACGACTACTACATTAAAAATTGATCAATACAATTGTGATAATTCCGTGCAAAACAGACAAAGGAATTTACATGCCAAAATGTTTCTTGATTCCAAACAACTCCAAATGTTATCCACACAATTATTAATGTAATCCTTGGCTAACATTTCTTCTAGTCAGTTTAATTTACACTGTTACACTTTACATGCTTTATGACACGATAAGTGTTTAATTTACCTTCCATTTCCATTGCAATATCTATTGATGTCACATCTTCATTTCATTCTCAGAACCAAGCACAACCGCCACTGCATCGACTACATCCGCCACTAGCAGCGAAACAACAGGTACTAGGATAATGCAGCACCAGCATTCACTGATCAGACATTAAAATGATACAATATTTACCAACACATGTGACAAACAACGGTTGATGCTTGATCAAGTCATTAGCCAATCTTTCTCAAAGAGACCAATCTATCAGTCACTTTGAAGTTATTTGCTGAGAATTGTTGAACAATTCTAGAGAAACAACAGAGTGTGGTCAGGAGAATATTGCAAGAGAAAAATAAGTCACTTGAAAAAGAAAAATATTTTGTCAGTTTACGTTCTTCTGTATGTATAATTTCTAATATTATACAGAGTTGCAACTGGGATATAATATTGTGGCCTAACGCTTTGATGTCATTTCTAAAAACATTCATTAGTATAATCACCTCATTTAATTTAAATAGAAATGTCTTGCAAATAGTCAAATAAGCCAAAAATAAGTCAGGCAATTTATATTTTGTATTATCATTGATGCTTCTATGTTTGGAAAATAGTAGTATATATAATGCCCCAGTCATCAATTACATGACTGCAAGATGCTAACATGCATCAATAGATAAAAAGAAACAAATAATTAAAGTCAGTTTTGACTTCCATGGACATTTTACAAGTGTAGACATGAGAGTGCTGCATGTATTTTAACTGAGATTTCTCTGCATAGTTGATTCCTCCAATATAAACATTCTGTACATTCACCCTATCTATTCCCATTTGATTTTATTACATCTCCACAAGATAAACCTTCAGCCTCCTTTCATCCAAGAAATAAAATCCAAGACTGGACTTTTGCATATACAATATTTTAGTTATTTATACTGCCCACATTCTATCTTCTGACCTTGATTAACAACAGCAAAATGAAACAAACCATGTTCAAAATATCTATGGGTATTAGGAAGATTTAATGTCGAGTGTAAATAAATCATAGGCAGCAGATTGATAAAAAACTGGCCAACTAATTCAGGTAACTAATTGTTGCAGAATTTTAAATCTAACAGCAAATGCTCAATCAAAATAGCATGTAAAAATCCAATATTTTCAGTCGAAGTATACGACATGAAACTTTGTGCCATAACATGATGACAGTTTGGTGCACAACACAGTGATAACAATTCTGCCTTATGAAATAAAAGGTGTCCAATTTCCTTGAAATATCCATTGATGTCTCAACTTAATTTCATCCACAGAACCAAGCACAACAACTGCCACTACATCGACTACTAGCAGCGAAACAACAGGTACTAGATAATGCAGCACCAGCATTCACTGATCAGACTTTAAAAACATACATTACTTATCACCAAAAGTGACAAACAGTAGATGTTTCTTGATCAAACAATGTTCCTCAAAGAGGCCAAACCATCGGTTCATTCAGTACTAAAACTGTTCATGATTCTTAAGATTCATTAGAACTCCCAAAATTACCCACCCAATTTTTTGTTGAATTCATTGTTCACACATTTCTTGTAGTCAGTTTAAATTTCACTACCCCACTTTACCTGCTTTAGGAATCAAAAATAGTCCAATTTTCTTTCAATATCCATTGATGTCACTTCTTCATTTCATTCTCAGAACCAAGCACAACTGCCACTGCAACGACTACAGCTGCCACCAGCAGCGAAACAACAGGTACGAGGATAATGCAGCACCAACATTCACTGATCTGAACGGAATATGCGTGTACAAGTTGAATACTTTCAGTTGAAGACTACTACATTAAAAATTGATCAATACAATTATGATAATTCCGTGCAAAACTGACAAAGGAATTTACATGCCAAAATGTTTCTTGATTCCAAACTACTCCAAATGTTATCCACACAATTATTAATGTAATCCTTGGCGCACATTTCTTCTCGTCAGTTTAATTTACACTGCTACACTTTACATGCTTTATGACACAAAAAGTGTCCAATTTACCTTCCATTTCCATTGCAATATCTATTGATGTCACATCTTCATTTCATTCTCAGAACCAAGCACAACCGCCACTGCATCGACTACATCCGCCACAAGCAGCGAAACAACAGGTACTAGGATAATGCAGCACCAACATTCACTGATCTGAACGGAATATGCGTGTACAAGTTGAATACTTTCAGTTGACGACTACTACATTAAAAATAGTTCAATACAATTGTGATAATTCCGTGCAAAACTGACAAAGGAATTTAAATGCAAAAATATTTCATAATTCCAAACAACTCCAAATATTATCCACACAATTATTAATGTAATCCTTGGCTAACATTTCTTCTAGTCAGTTTAATTTACACTGTTACACTTTACATGCTTTATGACACGATAAGTGTTTAATTTACCTTCCATTTCCATTGCAATATCTATTGATGTCACATCTTCATTTCATTCTCAGAACCAAGCACAACCGCCACTGCATCGACTACATCCGCCACTAGCAGCGAAACAACAGGTACTAGGATAATGCAGCACCAGCATTCACTGATCAGACATTAAAATGATACAATATTTACCAACACATGTGACAAACAACGGTTGATGTTTGATCAAGTCATTAGCCAATCTTTCTCAAAGAGACCAATCTATCACTCACTTCGAAGTTATTTGCTGAGAATTGTTGAACAATTCTAGAGAAACACTGTTCATTATACTTAAGATGCATTAGAACTCCCAAAATTACCCACCCAATTATTTGTTGAATTCATTGTTCACATTTCTTGTCGTCAGTTTAATTATCACTATCCCACTTTACCTGCTTTATGAATCAAAAATAGTCCAATTTTCTTTCAATATCCATTGATGTCACATCTTCATTTCATTCTCAGAACAAAGCACAACAACTGCCACTGCATCGACTACATCTGCCACCAGCAGCGAAACAACAGGTACTAGGAGAATGCAGCACCAACATTCACTGATCTGAACGGAATATGCGTGTACAAGTTGAATACTTTCAGTTGACGACTACTACATTAAAAATAGTTCAATACAATTGTGATAATTCCGTGCAAAACTGACAAAGGAATTTAAATGCAAAAATATTTCATAATTCCAAACAACTCCAAATATTATCCACACAATTATTAATGTAATCCTTGGCTAACATTTCTTCTAGTCAGTTTAATTTACACTGTTACACTTTACATGCTTTATGACACGATAAGTGTTTAATTTACCTTCCATTTCCATTGCAATATCTATTGATGTCACATCTTCATTTCATTCTCAGAACCAAGCACAACCGCCACTGCATCGACTACATCCGCCACTAGCAGCGAAACAACAGGTACTAGGATAATGCAGCACCAGCATTCACTGATCAGACATTAAAATGATACAATATTTACCAACACATGTGACAAACAACGGTTGATGCTTGATCAAGTCATTAGCCAATCTTTCTCAAAGAGACCAATCTATCAGTCACTTTGAAGTTATTTGCTGAGAATTGTTGAACAATTCTAGAGAAACAACAGAGTGTGGTCAGGAGAATATTGCAAGAGAAAAATAAGTCACTTGAAAAAGAAAAATATTTTGTCAGTTTACGTTCTTCTGTATGTATAATTTCTAATATTATACAGAGTTGCAACTGGGATATAATATTGTGGCCTAACGCTTTGATGTCATTTCTAAAAACATTCATTAGTATAATCACCTCGTTTAATTTAAATAGAAATGTCTTGCAAATAGTCAAATAAGCCAAAAATAAGTCAGGCAATTTATATTTTGTATTATCATTGATGCTTCTATGTTCGGAAAATAGTAGTATATATAATGCCCCAGTCATCAATTACATGACTGCAAGATGCTAACATGCATCAATAGATAAAAAGAAACAAATAATTAAAGTCAGTTTTGACTTCCATGGACATTTTACAAGTGTAGACATGAGAGTGCTGCATGTATTTTAACTGAGATTTCTCTGCATAGTTGATTCCTCCACTATAAACATTCTGTACATTCACCCTATCTATTCCCATTTGATTTTATTACACCTCCACAAGATAAACCTTCAGCCTCCTTTCATCCAAGAAATAAAATCCAAGACTGGACTTTTGCATATACAATATTTTAGTTATTTATACTGCCCACATTCTATCTTCTGGCCTTCATTAACAACAGCAAAATGAAACAAACCATGTTCAAAATATCTATGGGTATTAGGAAGATTTAATGTCGAGTGTAAATAAATCATAGGCAGCGGATTGATAAAAAAACTGGCCAACTAATTCAGGTAACTAATTGTTGCAGAATTTTAAATCTAACAGCAAATGCTCAATCAAAATAGCATGTAAAAATCCAATATTTTCAGTTGAAGTATACGACATGAAACTTTGTGCCATAACATGATGACAGTTTGGTGCACAACACAGTGATAACAATTCTGCCTTATGAAATAAAAGGTGTCCAATTTCCTTGAAATATCCATTGATGTCTCAACTTAATTTCATCCACAGAACCAAGCACAACAACTGCCACTACATCGACTACTAGCAGCGAAACAACAGGTACTAGATAATGCAGCACCAGCATTCACTGATCAGACTTTAAAAACATACATTACTTATCACCAAAAGCGACAAACAGTAGATGTTTCTTGATCAAACAATGTTCCTCAAAGAGGCCAAACCATCGGTTCATTCGGTACCAAAACTGTTCATGATTCTTAAGATTCATTAGAACTCCCAAAATTACCCACCCAATTTTTTGTTGAATTCATTTTTCACACATTTCTTGTAGTCAGTTTATATTTCACTACCCCACTTTACCTGCTTTAGGAATCAAAAATAGTCCAATTTTCTTTCAATATCCATTGATGTCACTTTTTCATTTCATTCTCAGAACCAAGCACAACTGCCACTGCATCGACTACAGCTGCCACCAGCAGCGAAACAACAGGTACGAGGATAATGCAGCACCAACATTCACTGATCTGAACGGAATATGCGTGTACAAGTTGAATACTTTCAGTTGACGACTACTACATTAAAAATTGATCAATACAATTGTGATAATTCCGTGCAAAACTGACAAAGGAATTTATATGCCAAAATGTTTCTTGATTCCAAACAACTCCAAATGTTATCCACACAATTATTAATGTAATCCTTGGCTCACATTTCTTCTCGTCAGTTTAATTTACACTGTTACACTTTACATGCTTTATGACACGATAAGTGTTTAATTTACCTTCCATTTCCATTGCAATATCTATTGATGTCACATCTTCATTTCATTCTCAGAACCAAGCACAACCGCCACTGCATCGACTACATCCGCCACTAGCAGCGAAACAACAGGTACTAGGATAATGCAGCACCAGCATTCACTGATCAGACATTAAAATGATACAATATTTACCAACACATGTGACAAACAACGGTTGATGCTTGATCAAGTCATTAACCAATCTTTCTCAAAGAGACCAATCTATCAGTCACTTCGAAGTTATTTGCTGAGAATTGTTGAACAATTCTAGAGAAACAACAGAGTGTGTTCAGGAGAATATTGCAAGAGAAAAATAAGTCACTTGAAAAAGAAAAATATTTTGTCAGTTTACGTTCTTCTGTATGTATAATTTCTAATATTATACAGAGTTGCAACTGGGATATAAGATTGTGGCCTAACGCTTTGATGTCATTTCTAAAAACATTCATTAGTATAATCACCTCGTTTAATTTAAATAGAAATGTCTTGCAAATATTCAGATAAGCCAAAAATAAGTCAGGCAATTTATATTTTGTATTATCATTGATGCTTCTATGTTCGGAAAATAGTAGTATATATAATGCCCCAGTCATCAATTACATGACTGCAAGATGCTAACATGCATCAATAGATAAAAAGAAACAAATAATTAAAGTCAGTTTTGACTTCCATGGACATTTTACAAGTGTAGACATGAGAGTGCTGCATGTATTTTAACTGAGATTTCTCTGCATAGTTGATTCCTCCACTATAAACATTCTGTACATTCACCCTATCTATTCCCATTTGATTTTATTACACCTCCACAAGATAAACCTTCAGCCTCCTTTCATCCAAGAAATAAAATCCAAGACTGGACTTTTGCATATACATTATTTTAGTTATTTATACTGCCCACATTCGATCTTCTGGCCTTGATTAACAACAGCAAAATGAAACAAAACAAGGTTAAAAATATCTATGGGTATTAGGAAGATTTAATGTCGAGTGTAAATAAATCATAGGCAGCGGATTGATAAAAAACTGGCCAACTAATTCAGTTAACTAATTGTTGCAGAATTTTAAATCTAACAGCAAATGCTCAATCAAAATAGCATGTAAAAATCCAATATTTTCAGTTGAAGTATACGACATGAAACTTTGTGCCATAACATGATGACAGTTTGGTGCACAACACACTGATAACAATTCTGCCTTATGAAATAAAAGGTGTCCAATTTCCTTGAAATATCCATTGATGTCTCAACTTAATTTCATCCACAGAACCAAGCACAACAACTGCCACTACATCGACTACTAGCAGCGAAACAACAGGTACTAGATAAAGCAGCACCAGCATTCACTGATCAGACTTTAAAAACATACATTACTTATCACCAAATGTGACAAACAGTAGATGTTTCTTGATCAAACAATGTTCATCAAAGAGGCCAAACCATCGGTTCATTCGGTACCAAAACTGTTCATGATTCTTAAGATTCATTAGAACTCCCAAAATTACCCACCCAATTGTTTGTTGAATTCATTGTTCACACATTTCTTGTAGTCAGTTTAAATTTCACTACCCCACTTTACCTGCTTTAGGAATCAAAAATAGTCCAATTTTCTTTCAATATCCATTGATGTCACATCTTCATTTCATTCTCAGAACGAAGCACAACAACTGCCACTGCATCGACTACATCTGCCACCAGCAGCGAAACAACAGGTACTAGGAGAATGCAGAACCAACATTCACTGATCTGAACGGAATATGCGTGTACAAGTTGAATACTTTCAGTTGAAGACTACTACATTAAAAATAGTTCAATACAATTGTGATAATTCCGTGCAAAACTGACAAAGGAATTTAAATGCAAAAATATTTCATAATTCCAAACAACTCCAAATATTATCCACATAATTATTAATGTAATCCTTAGCTAACATTTCTTCTTGTCAGTTTAATTTACACTGTTACACTTTACATGCTTTATGACACGATAAGTGTTTAATTTACCTTCCATTTCCATTGCAATATCTATTGATGTCACATCTTCATTTCATTCTCAGAACCAAGCAAAACCGCCACTGCATCGACTACATCCGCCACTAGCAGCGAAACAACAGGTACTAGGATAATGCAGCACCAGCATTCACTGATCAGACATTAAAATGATACAATATTTACCAACACATGTGACAAACAACGGTTGATGCTTGATCAAGTCATTAGCCAATCTTTCTCAAAGAGACCAATCTATCAGTCACTTCGAAGTTATTTGCTGAGAATTGTTGAACAATTCTAGAGAAACAACAGAGTGTGGTCAGGAGAATATTGCAAGAGAAAAATAAGTCACTTGAAAAAGAAAAATATTTTGTCAGTTTACGTTCTTCTGTATGTATAATTTCTAATATTATACAGAGTTGCAACTGGGATATAATATTGTGGCCTAACGCTTTGATGTCATTTCTAAAAACATTCATTAGTATAATCACCTCGTTTAATTTAAATAGAAATGTCTTGCAAATAGTCAAATAAGCCAAAAATAAGTCAGGCAATTTATATTTTGTATTATCATTGATGCTTCTATGTTCGGAAAATAGTAGTATATATAATGCCCCAGTCATCAATTACATGACTGCAAGATGCTAACATGCATCAATAGATAAATAGAAACAAATAATTAAAGTCAGTTTTGACTTCCATGGACATTTTACAAGTGTAGACATGAGAGTGCTGCATGTATTTTAACTGAGATTTCTCTGCATAGTTGATTCCTCCACTATAAACATTCTGTACATTCACCCTATCTATTCCCATTTGATTTTATTATACCTCCACAAGATAAACCTTCTGCCTCCTTTCATCCAAGAAATAAAATCCAAGACTGGACTTTTGCAGATACAATATTTTAGTTATTTATACTGCCCACATTTTATCTTCTGGCCTTGATTAACAACAGCAAAATGAAACAAACCATGTTCAAAATATCTATGGGTATTAGGAAGATTTAATGTCGAGTTTAAATAAATCATAGGCAGCGGATTGATCAAAAACTGGCCAACTAATTCAGGTAACTAATTGTTGCAGAATTTTAAATCTAACAGCAAATGCTCAATCAAAATAGCATGTAAAAATCCAATATTTTCAGTTGAAGTATACGACATGAAACTATGTGCCATAACATGTTGACAGTTTGGTGCACAACAGAGTGATAACAATTCTGCCTTATGAAATAAAAGGTGTCCAATTTCCTTGAAATATCCATTGATGTCTCAACTTAATTTCATCCACAGAACCAAGCACAACAACTGCCACTACATCGACTACTAGCAGCGAAACAACAGGTACTAGATAATGCAGCACCAGCATTCACTGATCAGACTTTAAAAACATACATTACTTATCACCAAAAGTGACAAACAGTAGATGTTTCTTGATCAAACAATGTTCCTCAAAGAGGCCAAACCATCGGTTCATTCAGTACTAAAACTGTTCATGATTCTTAAGATTCATTAGAACTCCCAAAATTACCCACCCAATTTTTTGTTGAATTCATTGTTCACACATTTCTTGTAGTCAGTTTAAATTTCACTACCCCACTTTACCTGCTTTAGGAATCAAAAATAGTCCAATTTTCTTTCAATATCCATTGATGTCACTTCTTCATTTCATTCTCAGAACCAAGCACAACTGCCACTGCATCGACTACAGCTGCCACCAGCAGCGAAACAACAGGTACGAGGATAATGCAGCACCAACATTCACTGATCTGAACGGAATATGCGTGTACAAGTTGAATACTTTCAGTTGACGACTACTACATTAAAAATTGATCAATACAATTATGATAATTCCGTGCAAAACTGACAAAGGAATTTACATGCCAAAATGTTTCTTGATTCCAAACAACTCCAAATGTTATCCACACAATTATTAATGTAATCCTTGGCGCACATTTCTTCTCGTCAGTTTAATTTACACTGCTACACTTTACATGCTTTATTACACAAAAAGTGTCCAATTTACCTTCCATTTCCATTGCAATATCTATTGATGTCACATCTTCATTTCATTCACAGAACCAAGCACAACTGCCACTGCATCGACTACGTCCGCCACTAGTAGCGAAACAACAGGTACTAGAATAATGCAGCACCAGCATTCACTGGTTAGACTTTAAATGATACAATATTTACCAACACATGTGACAAGCAACAGTTGATGCTTGATCAAGTCATTAGCCAATCTTTCTCAAAGAGACCAATCGATCAGTCACTTCGATGTTATTTGCTGAGAATTGTTGAACAATTCTAGAGAAACACTGTTCATTACACTTAAGATGCATTAGAACTCCCAAAATTACCCACCCAATTATTTGTTGAATTCATTGTTCACATTTCTTGTCGTCAGTTTAATTATCACTACCCCACTTTACCTGCTTTATGAATCAAAAATAGTCCAATTTTCTTTCAATATCCATTGATGTCACATCTTCATTTCATTCTCAGAACGAAGCACAACAACTGCCACTGCATCGACTACATCTGCCACCAGCAGCGAAACAACAGGTACTAGGAGAATGCAGCACCAACATTCACTGATCTGAACGGAATATGCGTGTACAAGTTGAATACTTTCAGTTGACGTCTACTACATTAAAAATAGTTCAATACAATTGTGATAATTCCGTGCAAAACTAACAAAGGAATTTAAATGCAAAAATATTTCATACTTCCAAACAACTCCAAATATTATCCACACAATCATTAATGTAATCCTTGGCTAACATTACTTCTTGTCAGTTTAATTTACACTGTTACACTTTACATGCTTTATGACACGATAAGTGTTTAATTTACCTTCCATTTCCATTGCAATATCTATTGATGTCACATCTTCATTTCATTCTCAGAACCAAGCACAACCGCCACTGCATCGACTACATCCGCCACTAGCAGCGAAACAACAGGTACTAGGATAATGCAGCACCAGCATTCACTAATCAGACATTAAAATGATACAATATTTACCAACACATGTGACAAACAACGGTTGATGCTTGATCAAGTCATTAGCCAATCTTTCTCAAAGAGACCAATCTATCAGTCACTTCGAAGTTATTTGCTGAGAATTGTTGAACAATTCTAGAGAAACAACAGAGTGTGGTCAGGAGAATATTGCAAGAGAAAAATAAGTCACTTGAAAAAGAAAAATATTTTGTCAGTTTACGTTCTTCTGTATGTATAATTTCTAATATTACACAGAGTTGCAACTGGGATATAATATTGTGGCCTAACTCTTTGATGTCATTTCTAAAAACATTCATTAGTATAATCACCTCGTTTAATTTAAATAGAAATGTCTTGCAAATAGTCAAATAAGCCAAAAATAAGTCAGGCAATTTATATTTTGTATTATCATTGATGCTTCTATGTTCGGAAAATAGTAGTATATATAATGCCCCAGTCATCAATTACATGACTGCAAGATGCTAACATGCATCAATAAATAAAAACAAACAAATAATTAAAGTCAGTTTTGACTTCCATGGACATTTTACAAGTGTAGACATGAGAGTGCTGCATGTATTTTAACTGAGATTTCTCTGCATAGTTGATTCCTCCACTATAAACATTCTGTACATTCACACTATCTATTCCCATTTGATTTTATTACACCTCCACAAGATAAACCTTCTGCCTCATTTCATCCAAGAAATAAAATCCAAGACTGGACTTTTGCAAAAACAATATTTTAGTTATTTATACTGCCCACATTCTATCTTCTGGCCTTGATTAACAACAGCAAAATGAAACAAACCATGTTCAAAATATCTATGGGTATTAGGAAGGTTTAATGTCGAGTGTAAATAAATCATAGGCAGCAGATTGATAAAAAACTGGCCAACTAATTCAGGTAACTAATTGTTGCAGAATTTTAAATCTAACAACAAATGCTCAATCAAAATAGCATGTAAAAATCCAATATTTTCTGTCGAAGTATACGACATGAAACTTTGTGCCATAACATGATGACAGTTTGGTGCACAACACAGTGATAACAATTCTGCCTTATGAAATAAAAGGTGTCCAATTTCCTTGAAATATCCATTGATGTCTCATCTTAATTTCATCCACAGAACCAAGCACAACAACTGCCACTACATCGACTACTAGCAGCGAAACAACAGGTACTAGATAATGCAGCACCAGCATTCACTGATCAGACTTTAAAAACATACATTACTTATCACCAAATGTGACAAACAGTAGATGTTTCTTGATCAAACAATGTTCATCAAAGAGGCCAAACCATCGGTTCATTCGGTACCAAAACTGTTCATGATTCTTAAGATTCATTAGAACTCCCAAAATTACCCACCCAATCGTTTGTTGAATTCATTGTTCACACATTTCTTGTAGTCAGTTTAAATTTCACTACCCCACTTTACCTGCTTTAGGAATCAAAAATAGTCCAATTTTCTTTCAATATCCATTGATGTCACTTCTTCATTTCATTCTCAGAACCAAACACAACTGCCACTGCATCGACTACAGCTGCCACCAGCAGCGAAACAACAGGTACGAGGATAATGCAGCACCAACATTCACTGATCTGAACGGAATATGCGTGTACAAGTTGAATACTTTCAGTTGACGACTACTGCATTAAAAATTGATCAATACAATTGTGATAATTCCGTGCAAAACTGACAAAGGAATTTACATGCCAAAATGTTTCTTGATTCCAAACAACTCCAAATGTTATCCACACAATTATTAATGTAATCCTTGGCTCACATTTCTTCTCGTCAGTTTAATTTACACTGCTACACTTTCAATGCTTTATGACACAAAAAGTGTCCAATTTACCTTCCATTTCCATTGCAATATCTATTGATGTCACATCTTCATTTCATTCACAGAACCAAGCACAACTGACACTGCATCGACTTCGTCCGCCACTAGGAGCGAAAAAACAGGTACTAGGATAATGCAGCACCAGCATTCACTGGTTTGACTTTAAATGATACAATATTTACCAACACATGTGACAAACAACAGTTGATGCTTGATCAAGTCATTAGCCAATCTTTCTCAAAGAGACCAATCGATCAGTCACTTCGAATTTATTTGCTGGAATTGTTGAACAATTCTAGAGAAACACTGTTCATTATACTTAAGATGCATTAGAACTCCCAAAATTACCCACCCAATTATTTGTTGAATTCATTGTTCACATTTCTTGTCGTCAGTTTAATTATCACTACCCCACTTTACCTGCTTTATGAATCAAAAATAGTCCAATTTTCTTTCAATATCTATTGATGTCACATCTTCATTTCAATCTCAGAACCAAGCACAACAACTGCCACTGCATCGACTACATCTGCCACCAGCAGCGAAACAACAGGTACGAGGATAATGCAGCACCAACATTCACTGATCTGAACGGAATATGCGTGTACAAGTTGAATACTTTCAGTTGACGACTACTACATTAAAAATAGTTCAATACAATTGTGATAATTCCGTGCAAAACTGACAAAGGAATTTAAATGCAAAAATATTTCATAATTCCAAACAACTCCAAATATTATCCACATAATTATTAATGTAATCCTTGGCTAACATTTCTTCTTGTCAGTTTAATTTACACTGTTACACTTTACATGCTTTATGACACGATAAGTGTTTAATTTACCTTCCATTTCCATTGCAATATCTATTGATGTCACATCTTCATTTCATTCTCAGAACCAAGCAAAACCGCCACTGCATCGACTACATCCGCCACTAGCAGCGAAACAACAGGTACTAGGATAATGCAGCACCAGCATTCACTGATCAGACATTAAAATGATACAATATTTACCAACACATGTGACAAACAACGGTTGATGCTTGATCAAGTCATTAGCCAATCTTTCTCAAAGAGACCAATCTATCAGTCACTTCGAAGTTATTTGCTGAGAATTGTTGAACAATTCTAGAGAAACAACAGAGTGTGGTCAGGAGAATATTGCAAGAGAAAAATAAGTCACTTGAAAAAGAAAAATATTTTGTCAGTTTACGTTCTTCTGTATGTATAATTTCTAATATTATACAGAGTTGCAACTGGGATATAATATTGTGGCCTAACGCTTTGATGTCATTTCTAAAAACATTCATTAGTATAATCACCTCGTTTAATTTAAATAGAAATGTCTTGCAAATAGTCAAATAAGCCAAAAATAAGTCAGGCAATTTATATTTTGTATTATCATTGATGCTTCTATGTTCGGAAAATAGTAGTATATATAATGCCCCAGTCATCAATTACATGACTGCAAGATGCTAACATGCATCAATAGATAAAAAGAAACAAATAATTAAAATCAGTTTTGACTTCCATGGACATTTTACAAGTGCAGACATGAGAGTGCTGCATGTATTTTAACTGAGATTTCTCTGCATAGTTGATTCCTCCACTATAAACATTCTGTACATTCACCCTATCTATTCCCATTTGATTTTATTACACCTCCACAAGATAAACCTTCAGCCTCCTTTCATCCAAGAAATAAAATCCAAGACTGGAATTTTGCATATACATTATTTTAGTTATTTATACTGCCCACATTCTATCTTCTGGCCTTGATTAACAACAGCAAAATGAAACAAAACAAGGTTAAAAATATCTATGGGTATTAGGAACATTTAATGTCGAGTGTAAATAAATCATAGGCAGCGGATTGATAAAAAACTGGCCAACTAATTCAGGTAACTAATTGTTGCAGAATTTTAAATCTAACAGCAAATGCTCAATCAAAATAGCATGTAAAAATCCAATATTTTCAGTTGAAGTATACGACATGAAACTTTGTGCCATAACATGATGACAGTTTGGTGCACAACACAGTGATAACAATTCTGCCTTATGAAATAAAACGTGTCCAATTTCCTTGAAAAATCCATTGATGTTTCAACTTAATTTCATCCACAGAACCAAGCACAACTGCCACTACATCGACTACTCGCAGCGAAACAACAGGTACTAGATAATGCAGCACCAGCATTCACTGATCAGACTTTAAAAACATACATTACTTATCACCAAAAGTGACAAACAGTAGATGTTTCTTGATCAAACAATGTTCCACAAAGAGGCCAAACCATCGGTTCATTCGGTACCAAAACTGTTCATGATTCTTAAGATTCATTAGAACTCCCAAAATTACCCACCCAATTGTTTGTTGAATTCATTGTTCACACATTTCTTGTAGTCAGTTTAAATTTCACTACCCCACTTTACCTGCTTTAGGAATCAAAAATAGTCCAATTTTCTTTCAATATCCATTGATGTCACTTCTTCATTTCATTCTCAGAACCAAGCACAACTGCCACTGCATCGACTACAGCTGCCACCAGCAGCGAAACAACAGGTACGAGGATAATGCAGCACCAACATTCACTGATCTGAACGGAATATGCGTGTACAAGTTGAATACTTTCAGTTGACGACTACTGCATTAAAAATTGATCAATACAATTGTGATAATTCCGTGCAAAACTGACAAAGGAATTTACATGCCAAAATGTTTCTTGATTCCAAACAACTCCAAATGTTATCCACACAATTATTAATGTAATCCTTGGCTCACATTTCTTCTCGTCAGTTTAATTTACACTGCTACACTTTCAATGCTTTATGACACAAAAAGTGTCCAATTTACCTTCCATTTCCATTGCAATATCTATTGATGTCACATCTTCATTTCATTCACAGAACCAAGCACAACTGCCACTGCATCGACTACGTCCGCCACTAGTAGCGAAAAAACAGGTACTAGGATAATGCAGCACCAGCATTCACTGGTTTGACTTTAAATGATACAATATTTACCAACACATGTGACAAACAACAGTTGATGCTTGATCAAGTCATTAGCCAATCTTTCTCAAAGAGACCAATCGATCAGTCACTTCGAATTTATTTGCTGGAATTGTTGAACAATTCTAGAGAAACACTGTTCATTATACTTAAGATGCATTAGAACTCCCAAAATTACCCACCCAATTATTTGTTGAATTCATTGTTCACATTTCTTGTCGTCAGTTTAATTATCACTACCCCACTTTACCTGCTTTATGAATCAAAAATAGTCCAATTTTCTTTCAATATCCATTGATGTCACATCTTCATTTCAATCTCAGAACCAAGCAGAACAACTGCCACTGCATCGTCTACATCTGCCACCAGCAGCGAAACAACAGGTACTAGGAGAATGCAGCACCAACATTCACTGATCTGAACGGAATATGCGTGTACAAGTTGAATACTTTCAGTTGAAGACTACTACATTAAAAATAGTTCAATACAATTGTGATAATTCCGTGCAAAACTGACAAAGGAATTTAAATGCAAAAATATTTCATAATTCCAAACAACTCCAAATATTATCCACATAATTATTAATGTAATCCTTGGCTAACATTTCTTCTTGTCAGTTTAATTTACACTGTTACACTTTACATGCTTTATGACACGATAAGTGTTTAATTTACCTTCCATTTCCATTGCAATATCTATTGATGTCACATCTTCATTTCATTCTCAGAACCAAGCACAACCGCCACTGCATCGACTACATCCGCCACTAGCAGCGAAACAACAGGTACTAGGATAATGCTGCACCAGCATTCACTGATCAGACATTAAAATGATACAATATTTACCAACACATGTGACAAACAACGGTTGATGCTTGATCAAGTCATTAGCCAATCTTTCTCAAAGAGACCAATCTATCAGTCATTTCGAAGTTATTTGCTGAGAATTGTTGAACAAATCTAGAGAAACAACAGAGTGTGGTCAGGAGAATATTGCAAGAGAAAAATAAGTCACTTGAAAAAGAAATATATTTTGTCAGTTTACGTTCTTCTGTATGTATAATTTCTAATATTATACAGAGTTGCAACTGGGATATAATATTGTGGCCTAACGCTTTGATGTCATTTCTAAAAACATTCATTAGTATAATCACCTCGTTTAATTTAAATAGAAATGTCTTGCAAATAGTCAAATAAGCCAAAAATAAGTCAGGCAATTTATATTTTGTATTATCATTGATGCTTCTATGTTCGGAAAATAGTAGTATATATAATGCCCCAGTCATCAATTACATGACTGCAAGATGCTAACATGCATCAATAGATAAAAAGAAACAAATAATTAAAGTCAGTTTTGACTTCCATGGACATTTTACAAGTGTAGACATGAGAGTGCTGCATGTATTTTAACTGAGATTTCCCTGCATAGTTGATTCCTCCACTATAAACATTCTGTACATTCACCCTATCTATTCCCATTTGATTTTATTACACCTCCACAAGATAAACCTTCAGCCTCCTTTCATCCAAGAAATAAAATACAAGACTGGACTTTTGCATATACATTATTTTAGTTATTTATACTGCCCACATTCTATCTTCTGGCCTTGATTAACAACAGCAAAATGAAACAAAACAAGGTTAAAAATATCTATGGGTATTAGGAAGATTTAATGTCGAGTGTAAATAAATCATAGGCAGCGGATTGATAAAAAACTGGCCAACTAATTCAGGTAACTAATTGTTGCAGAATTTTAAATCTAACAGCAAATGCTCAATCAAAATAGCATGTAAAAATCCAATATTTTCAGTTGAAGTATACGACATGAAACTTTGTGCCATAACATGATGACAGTTTGGTGCACAACACACTTATAACAATTCTGCCTTATGAAATAAAAGGTGTCCAATTTCCTTGAAATATCCATTGATGTCTCAACTTAATTTCATCCACAGAACCAAGCACAACAACTGCCACTACATCGACTACTAGCAGCGAAACAACAGGTACTAAATAATGCAGCACCATCATTCACTGATCAGACTTTAAAAACATACATAACTTATCACCAAAAGTGACAAACAGTAGATGTTTCTTGATCAAACAATGTTCCTCAAAGAGGCCAAACCATCGATTCATTCGGTACCAAAACTGTTCATGATTCATAAGATTCATTAGAACTCCCAAAATTACCCACCCAATTTTTTGTTGAATTCATTGTTCACACATTTCTTGTAGTCAGTTTAAATTTCACTACCCCACTTTACCTGCTTTAGGAATCAAAAATAGTCCAATTTTCTTTCAATATCCATTGATGTCACTTCTTCATTTCATTCTCAGAACCACGCACAACTGCCACTGCATCGACTACAGCTGCCACCAGCAGCGAAACAACAGGTACGAGGATAATGCAGCACCAACATTCACTGATCTGAACGGAATATGCGTGTGGAAGTTGAATACTTTCAGTTGACGACTACTGCATTAAAAATTGATCAATAGAATTGTGATAATTCCGTGCAAAACTGACAAAGGAATTTACATGCCAAAATGTTTCTTGATTCCAAACAACTCCAAATGTTATCCACACAATTATTAATGTAATCCTTGGCTCACATTTCTTCTCGTCAGTTTAATTTACACTGCAACACTTTACATGCTTTATAACACAAAAAGTGTCCAATTTACCTTCCATTTCCATTGCAATATCTATTGATGTCACATCTTCATTTCATTCACAGAACCAAGCACAACTGCCACTGCATCGACTAGGTCCGCCACTAGCAGCGAAATAACAGGTACTAGGATAATGCAGCACCAGCATTCACTGGTTTGACTTTAAATGATACAATATTTACCAACACATGTGACAAACAACAGTTGATGCTTGATCAAGTCATTAGCCAATCTTTCTCAAAGAGACCAATCGATCAGTCACTTCGAATTTATTTGCTGGAATTGTTGAACAATTCTAGAGAAACACTGTTCATTATACTTAAGATGCATTAGAACTCCCAAAATTACCCACCCAATTATTTGTTGAATTCATTGTTCACATTTCTTGTCGTCAGTTTAATTATCACTACCCCACTTTACCTGCTTTATGAATCAAAAATAGTCCAATTTTCTTTCAATATCCATTGATGTCACATCTTCATTTCAATCTCAGAACCAAGCAGAACAACTGCTTGGATTTTTACATGCTATTTTGATTGAGCATTTGCTGTTAGATTTAAAATTCTGCAACAATTAGTTACCTGAATCGACTACATCGACTACATCTGCCACCAGCAGCGAAACAACAGGTACTAGGAGAATGCAGCACCAACATTCACTGATCTGAACGGAATATGCGTGTACAAGTTGAATACTTTCAGTTGAAGACTACTACATTAAAAATAGTTCAATACAATTGTGATAATTCCGTGCAAAACTGACAAAGAAATTTAAATGCAAAAATATTTCATAATTCCAAACAACTCCAAATATTATCCACATAATTATTAATGTAATCCTTGGCTAACATTTCTTCTTGTCAGTTTAATTTACACTGTTACACTTTACATGCTTTATGACACGATAAGTGTTTAATTTACCTTCCATTTCCATTGCAATATCTATTGATGTCACATCTTCATTTCATTCTCAGAACCAAGCACAACCGCCACTGCATCGACTACATCCGCCACTAGCAGCGAAACAACAGGTACTAGGATAATGCAGCACCAGCATTCAATGATCAGACATTAAAATGATACAATATTTACCAACACATGTGACAAACAACGGTTGATGCTTGATCAAGTCATTAGCCAATCTTTCTCAAAGAGACCAATCGATCAGTCACTTCGAATTTATTTGCTGGAATTGTTGAACAATTCTAGAGAAACACTGTTCATTATACTTAAGATGCATTAGAACTCCCAAAATTACCCACCCAATTATTTGTTGAATTCATTGTTCACATTTCTTGTCGTCAGTTTAATTATCACTACCCCACTTTACCTGCTTTATGAATCAAAAATAGTCCAATTTTCTTTCAATATCCATTGATGTCACATCTTCATTTCAATCTCAGAACCAAGCAGAACAACTGCCACTGCATCGACTACATCTGCCACCAGCAGCGAAACAACAGGTACTAGGAGAATGCAGCACCAACATTCACTGATCTGAACGGAATATGCGTGTACAAGTTGAATACTTTCAGTTGAAGACTACTACATTAAAAATAGTTCAATACAATTGTGATAATTCCGTGCAAAACTGACAAAGGAATTTAAATGCAAAAATATTTCATAATTCCAAACAACTCCAAATATTATCCACATAATTATTAATGTAATCCTTGGCTAACATTTCTTCTTGTCAGTTTAATTTACACTGTTACACTTTACATGCTTTATGACACGATAAGTGTTTAATTTACCTTCCATTTCCATTGCAATATCTATTGATGTCACATCTTCATTTCATTCTCAGAACCAAGCACAACCGCCACTGCATCGACTACATCCGCCACTAGCAGCGAAACAACAGGTACTAGGATAATGCTGCACCAGCATTCACTGATCAGACATTAAAATGATACAATATTTACCAACACATGTGACAAACAACGGTTGATGCTTGATCAAGTCATTAGCCAATCTTTCTCAAAGAGACCAATCTATCAGTCATTTCGAAGTTATTTGCTGAGAATTGTTGAACAAATCTAGAGAAACAACAGAGTGTGGTCAGGAGAATATTGCAAGAGAAAAATAAGTCACTTGAAAAAGAAATATATTTTGTCAGTTTACGTTCTTCTGTATGTATAATTTCTAATATTATACAGAGTTGCAACTGGGATATAATATTGTGGCCTAACGCTTTGATGTCATTTCTAAAAACATTCATTAGTATAATCACCTCGTTTAATTTAAATAGAAATGTCTTGCAAATAGTCAAATAAGCCAAAAATAAGTCAGGCAATTTATATTTTGTATTATCATTGATGCTTCTATGTTCGGAAAATAGTAGTATATATAATGCCCCAGTCATCAATTACATGACTGCAAGATGCTAACATGCATCAATAGATAAAAAGAAACAAATAATTAAAGTCAGTTTTGACTTCCATGGACATTTTACAAGTGTAGACATGAGAGTGCTGCATGTATTTTAATTGAGATTTCCCTGCATAGTTGATTCCTCCACTATAAACATTCTGTACATTCACCCTATCTATTCCCATTTGATTTTATTACACCTCCACAAGATAAACCTTCAGCCTCCTTTCATCCAAGAAATAAAATACAAGACTGGACTTTTGCATATACATTATTTTAGTTATTTATACTGCCCACATTCTATCTTCTGGCCTTGATTAACAACAGCAAAATGAAACAAAACAAGGTTAAAAATATCTATGGGTATTAGGAAGATTTAATGTCGAGTGTAAATAAATCATAGGCAGCGGATTGATAAAAAACTGGCCAACTAATTCAGGTAACTAATTGTTGCAGAATTTTAAATCTAACAGCAAATGCTCAATCAAAATAGCATGTAAAAATCCAATATTTTCAGTTGAAGTATACGACATGAAACTTTGTGCCATAACATGATGACAGTTTGGTGCACAACACACTTATAACAATTCTGCCTTATGAAATAAAAGGTGTCCAATTTCCTTGAAATATCCATTGATGTCTCAACTTAATTTCATCCACAGAACCAAGCACAACAACTGCCACTACATCGACTACTAGCAGCGAAACAACAGGTACTAGATAATGCAGCACCATCATTCACTGATCAGACTTTAAAAACATACATAACTTATCACCAAAAGTGACAAACAGTAGATGTTTCTTGATCAAACAATGTTCCTCAAAGAGGCCAAACCATCGATTCATTCGGTACCAAAACTGTTCATGATTCATAAGATTCATTAGAACTCCCAAAATTACCCACCCAATTTTTTGTTGAATTCATTGTTCACACATTTCTTGTAGTCAGTTTAAATTTCACTACCCCACTTTACCTGCTTTAGGAATCAAAAATAGTCCAATTTTCTTTCAATATCCATTGATGTCACTTCTTCATTTCATTCTCAGAACCACGCACAACTGCCACTGCATCGACTACAGCTGCCACCAGCAGCGAAACAACAGGTACGAGGATAATGCAGCACCAACATTCACTGATCTGAACGGAATATGCGTGTACAAGTTGAATACTTTCAGTTGAAGACTACTACATTAAAAATAGTTCAATACAATTGTGATAATTCCGTGCAAAACTGACAAAGAAATTTAAATGCAAAAATATTTCATAATTCCAAACAACTCCAAATATTATCCACATAATTATTAATGTAATCCTTGGCTAACATTTCTTCTTGTCAGTTTAATTTACACTGTTACACTTTACATGCTTTATGACACGATAAGTGTTTAATTTACCTTCCATTTCCATTGCAATATCTATTGATGTCACATCTTCATTTCATTCTCAGAACCAAGCACAACCGCCACTGCATCGACTACATCCGCCACTAGCAGCGAAACAACAGGTACTAGGATAATGCAGCACCAGCATTCACTGATCAGACATTAAAATGATACAATATTTACCAACACATGTGACAAACAACGGTTGATGCTTGATCAAGTCATTAGCCAATCTTTCTCAAAGAGACCAATCTATCAGTCACTTCGAAGTTATTTGCTGAGAATTGTTGAACAATTCCAGAGAAACAACAGAGTGTGGTCAGGAGAATATTGCAAGAGAAAAATAAGTCACTTGAAAAAGAAAAATATTTTGTCAGTTTACGTTCTTCTGTATGTATAATTTCTAATATTATACAGAGTTGCAACTGGGATATAATATTGTGGCCTAACGCTTTGATGTCATTTCTAAAAACATTCATTAGTATAATCACCTCATTTAATTTAAATAGAAATGTCTTGCAAATAGTCAAATAAGCCAAAAATAAGTCAGGCAATTTATATTTTGTATTATCATTGATGCTTCTATGTTCGGAAAATAGTAGTATATATAATGCCCCAGTCATCAATTACATGACTGCAAGATGCTAACATGCATCAATAGATAAAAAGAAACAAATAATTAAAGTCAGTTTTGACTTCCATGGACATTTTACAAGTGTAGACATGAGAGTGCTGCATGTATTTTAACTGAGATTTCTCTGCATATTTGATTCCTCCACTATAAACATTCTGTACATTCACCCTATCTATTCCCATTTGATTTTATTACACCTCCACAAGATAAAACTTCAGCCTCCTTTCATCCAAGAAATAAAATCCAAGACTGGACTCTTGCATATACAATATTTTAGTTATTTATACTGCCCACATTCTATCTTCTGGCCTTGATTAACAACAGCAAAATGAAACAAACCATGTTCAAAATATCTATGGGTATTAGGAAGATTTAATGTCGAGTGTAAATAAATCATAGGCAGCGGATTGATAAAAAACTGGCCAACTAATTCAGGTAACTAATTGTTGCAGAATTTAAAATCTGACAGCAAATGCTCAATCAAAATAGCATGTAAAAATCCAATATTTTCAGTTGAAGTATACGACATGAAACTTTGTGCCATAACATGATGACAGTTTGGTGCACAACACAGTGATAACAATTCTGCCTTATGAAATGAAAGGTGTCCAATTTCCTTGAAATATCCATTGATGTCTCAACTTAATTTCATCCACAGAACCAAGCACAACAACTGCCACTACATCGACTACGAGCAGCGAAACAACAGGTACTAGATAATGCAGTACCAGCATTCACTGATCAGACTTTAAAAACATACATTACTTATCACCAAAAGTGACAAACAGTAGATGTTTCTTGATCAAACAATGTTCCTCAAAGAGGCCAAACCATCGGTTCATTCAGTACTAAAACTGTTCATGATTCTTAAGATTCATTAGAACTCCCAAAATTACCCACCCAATTTTTTGTTGAATTCATTGTTCACACATTTCTTGTAGTCAGTTTAAATTTCACTACCACACTTTACCTACTTTAGGAATCATAGTCCAATTTTCTTTCAATATCCATTGATGTCACTTCTTCATTTCATTCTCAGAACCAAGCACAACTGCCACTGCATCGACTACAGCTGCCACCAGCAGCGAAACAACAGGTACGAGGATAATGCAGCACCAACATTCACTGATCTGAACGGAATATGCGTGTACAAGTTGAATACATTCAGTTGACGACTACTACATTAAAAATTGATCAATACAATTGTGATAATTCCGTGCAAAACTGACAAAGGAATTTACATGCCAAAATGTTTCTTGATTCCAAACAACTCCAAATGTTATCCACGCAATTATTAATGTAATCCTTGGCTCACATTTCTTCTCATCAGTTTAATTTACACTGCTACACTTTACATGCTTTATGACACAATAAGTGTCCAATTTACCTTCCATTTCCATTGCAATATCTATTGATGTCACATCTTCATTTCATTCACAGAACTAAGCACAACTGCCACTGCATCGACTACGTCCGCCACTAGTAGCGAAACAACAGGTACTAGGATAATGCAGCACCAGCATTCACTGGTTTGACTTTAAATGATACAATATTTACCAACACATGTGACAAACAACAGTTGATGCTTGATCAAGTCATTAGCCAATCTTTCTCAAAGAGACCAATCGATCAATCACTTCGAAGTTATTTGCAGAGAATTGTTGAACAATTCTAGAGAAACACTGTTCATTATACTTAAGATGCATTAGAACTCCCAAAATTACCCACCCAATTATTTGTTGAATTCATTGTTCACATTTCTTGTCGTCAGTTTAATTATCACTACCCCACTTTACCTGCTTTATGAATCAAAAATAGTCCAATTTTCTTTCAATATCCATTGATGTCACATCTTCATTTCATTCTCAGAACCAAGCACAACAACTGCCACTGCATCGACTACATCTGCCACCAGCAGCGAAACAACAGGTACTAGGGGAATGCAGCACCAACATTCACTGATCTGAACGGAATATGCGTGTACAAGTTGAATACTTTCAGTTGACGACTACTACATTAAAAATAGTTCAATACAATTGTGATAATTCCGTGCAAAACTGACAAAGGAATTTAAATGCAAAAATATTTCATAATTCCAAACAACTCCAAATATTATCCACATAATTATTAATGTAATCCTTGGCTAACATTTCTTCTTGTCAGTTTAATTTACACTGTTACACTTTACATGCTTTATGACACGATAAGTGTTTAATTTACCATCCATTTCCATTGCAATATCTATTGATGTCACATCTTCATTTCATTCTCAGAACCAAGCACAACCGCCACTGCATCGACTACATCCGCCACTAGCAGCGAAACAACAGGTACTAGGATAATGCAGCACCAGCATTCACTGATCAGACATTAAAATGATACAATATTTACCTACACATGTGACAAACAACGGTTGATGCTTGATCAAGTCATTAGCCAATCTTTCTCAAAGAGACCAATCTATCAGTCACTTCGAAGTTATTTGCTGAGAATTGTTGAACAATTCTAGAGAAACAACAGAATGTGGTCAGGAGAATATTGCAAGAGAAAAATAAGTCACTTGAAAAAGAAAAATATTTTGTCAGTTTACGTTCTTCTGTATGTATAATTTCTAATATTATACAGAGTTGCAACTGGGATATAATATTGTGGCCTAACGCTTTGATGTCATTTCTGAAAACATTCATTAGTATAATCACCTCGTTTAATTTAAATAGAAATGTCTTGCAAATAGTCAAATAAGCCAAAAATAAGTCAGGCAATTTATATTTTGTATTATCATTGATGCTTCTATGTTCGGAAAATAGTAGTATATATAATGCCCCAGTCATCAATTACATGACTGCAAGATGCTAACATGCATCAATAGATAAAAAGAAACAAATAATTAAAGTCAGTTTTGACTTCCATGGACATTTTACAAGTGTAGACATGAGAGTGCTGCATGTATTTTAACTGAGATTTCTCTGCATATTTGATTCCTCCACTATAAACATTCTGTACATTTACCCTATCTATTCCCATTTGATTTTATTACACCTCCACAAGATAAAACTTCAGCCTCCTTTCATCCAAGAAATAAAATCCAAGACTGGACTTTGGCATATACAATATTTTAGTTATTTATACTGCCCACATTCTATCTTCTGGCCTTGATTAACAACAGCAAAATGAAACAAACCATGTTCAAAATATCTATGGGTATTAGGAAGATTTAATGTCGAGTGTAAATAAATCATAGGCAGCGGATTGATAAAAAACTGGCCAACTAATTCAGGTAACTAATTGTTGCAGAATTTAAAATCTGACAGCAAATGCTCAATCAAAATAGCATGTAAAAATCCAATATTTTCAGTTGAAGTATACGACATGAAACTTTGTGCCATAACATGATGACAGTTTGGTGCACAACACAGTGATAACAATTCTGCCTTATGAAATAAAAGGTGTCCAATTTCCTTGAAATATCCATTGATGTCTCAACTTAATTTCATCCACAGAACCAAGCACAACAACTGCCACTACATCGACTACTAGCAGCGAAACAACAGGTACTAGATAATGCAGTACCAGCATTCACTGATCAGACTTTAAAAACATACATTACTTATCACCAAAAGTGACAAACAGTAGATGTTTCTTGATCAAACAATGTTCCTCAAAGAGGCCAAACCATCGGTTCATTCAGTACTAAAACTGTTCATGATTCTTAAGATTCATTAGAACTCCCAAAATTACCCACCCAATTTTTTGTTGAATTCATTGTTCACACATTTCTTGTAGTCAGTTTAAATTTCACTACCACACTTTACCTACTTTAGGAATCATAGTCCAATTTTCTTTCAATATCCATTGATGTCACTTCTTCATTTCATTCTCAGAACCAAGCACATCTGCCACTGCATCGACTGCAGCTGCCACCAGCAGCGAAACAACAGGTACGAGGATAATGCAGCACCAACATTCACTGATCTGAACGGAATATGCGTGTACAAGTTGAATACATTCAGTTGACGACTACTACATTAAAAATTGATCAATACAATTGTGATAATTCCGTGCAAAACAGACAAAGGAATTTACATGCCAAAATGTTTCTTGATTCCAAACAACTCCAAATGTTATCCACACAATTATTAATGTAATCCTTGGCTCACATTTCTTCTCGTCAGTTTAATTTACACTGCTACACTTTACACGCTTTGTGACACAAAAAGTGTCCAATTTACCTTCCATTTCCATTGCAATATCTATTGATGTCACATCTTCATTTCATTCACAGAACTAAGCACAACTGCCACTGCATCGACTACGTCCGCTACTAGTAGCGAAACAACAGGTACTAGGATAATGCAGCACCAGCATTCACTGGTTTGACTTTAAATGATACAATATTTACCAACACATGTGACAAACAACAGTTGATGCTTGATCAAGTCATTAGCCAATCTTTCTCAGAGACCAATCGATCAATCACTTCGAAGTTATTTGCAGAGAATTGTTGAACAATTCTAGAGAAACACTGTTCATTATACTTAAGATGCATTAGAACTCCCAAAATTACCCACCCAATTATTTGTTGAATTCATTGTTCACATTTCTTGTCGTCGGTTTAATTATCACTACCCCACTTTACCTGCTTTATGAATCAAAAATAGTCCAATTTTCTTTCAATATCCATTGATGTCACATCTTCATTTCATTCTCAGAACCAAGCACAACAACTGCCACTGCATCGACTACATCTGCCACCAGCAGCGAAACAACAGGTACTAGGAGAATGCAGCACCAACATTCACTGATCTGAACGGAATATGCGTGTACAAGTTGAATAATTTCAGTTGACGACTACTACATTAAAAATAGTTCAATACAATTGTGATAATTCCGTGCAAAACTGACAAAGGAATTTAAATGCAAAAATATTTCATAATTCCAAACAACTCCAAATATTATCCACATAATTATTAATGTAATCCTTGGCTAACATTTCTTCTTGTCAGTTTAATTTACACTGTTACACTTTACATGCTTTATGACACGATAAGTGTTTAATTTACCATCCATTTCCATTGCAATATCTATTGATGTCACATCTTCATTTCATTCTCAGAACCAAGCACAACCGCCACTGCATCGACTACATCCGCCACTAGCAGCGAAACAACAGGTACTAGGATAATGCAGCACCAGCATTCACTGATCAGACATTAAAATGATACAATATTTACCAACACATGTGACAAACAACGGTTGATGCTTGATCAAGTTATTAGCCAATCTTTCTCAAAGAGACCAATCTATCAGTCACTTCGAAGTTATTTGCTGAGAATTGTTGAACAATTCTAGAGAAACAACAGAGTGTGGTCAGGAGAATATTGCAAGAGAAAAATAAGTCACTTGAAAAAGAAAAATATTTTGTCAGTTTACGTTCTTCTGTATGTATAATTTCTAATATTATACAGAGTTGCAACTGGGATATAATATTGTGGCCTAACGCTTTGATGTCATTTCTAAAAACATTCATTAGTATAATCACCTCGTTTAATTTAAATAGAAATGTCTTGCAAATAGTCAAATAAGCCAAAAATAAGTCAGGCAATTTATATTTTGTATTATCATTGATGCTTCTATGTTCGGAAAATAGTAGTATATATAATGCCCCAGTCATCAATTACATGACTGCAAGATGCTAACATGCATCAATAGATAAAAAGAAACAAATAATTAAAGTCAGTTTTGACTTCCATGGACATTTTACAAGTGTAGACATGAGAGTGCTGCATGTATTTTAACTGAGATTTCTCTGCATAGTTGATTCCTCCACTATAAACATTCTGTACATTCACCCTATCTATTCCCATTTGATTTTATTACACCTCCACAAGATAAACCTTCAGCCTCCTTTCTTCAAAGAAATAAAATCCAAGACTGGACTTTTGCATATACATTATTTTAGTTATTTATACTGCCCACATTCTATCTTCTGGCCTTGATTAACAACAGCAAAATGAAACAAAACAAGGTTAAAAATATCTATGGATATTAGGAAGATTTAATGTCGAGTGTAAATAAATCATAGGCAGCGGATTGATAAAAAACTGGCCAACTAATTCAGGTAACTAATTGTTGCAGAATTTTAAATCTAACAGCAAATGCTCAATCAAAATAGCATGTAAAAATCCAATATTTTCAGTTGAAGTATACGACATGAAACTTTGTGCCATAACATGATGACAGTTTGGTGCACAACACACTGATAACAATTCTGCCTTATGAAATAAAAGGTGTCCAATTTCCTTGAAATATCCATTGATGTCTCAACTTAATTTCATCCACAGAACCAAGCACAACAACTGCCACTACATCGACTACTAGCAGCGAAACAACAGGTACTAGATAATGCAGCACCATCATTCACTGATCAGACTTTAAAAACATACATAACTTATCACCAAAAGTGACAAACAGTAGATGTTTCTTGATCAAACAATGTTCCTCAAAGTGGCCAAACCATCGATTCATTTGGTACCAAAACTGTTCATGATTCTAAAGATTCATTAGAACTCCCAAAATTACTCACCCAATTTTTTGTTGAATTCATTGTTCACACATTTCTTGTAGTCAGTTTAAATTTCACTACCCCACCTTACCTGCTTTAGGAATCAAAAATAGTCCAATTTTCTTTCAATATCCATTGATGTCACTTCTTCATTTCATTCTCAGAACCAAGCACAACTGCCACTGCATCGAGTACAGCTGCCACCAGCAGCGAAACAACAGGTACGAGGATAATGCAGCACCAACATTCACTGATCTGAACGGAATATGCGTGTACAAGTTGAATACTTTCAGTTGACGACTACTACATTAAAAATTGATCAATACAATTGTGATAATTCCGTGCAAAACTGACAAAGGAATTTACATGCCAAAATGTTTCTTGATTCCAAACAACTCCAAATGTTATCCACACAATTATTAATGTAATCCTTGGCTCACATTTCTTCTCATCAGTTTAATTTACACTGCTACACTTTACATGCTTTATGACACAATAAGTGTCCAATTTACCTTCCATTTCCATTGCAATATCTATTGATGTCACATCTTCATTTCATTCACAGAACCAAGCACAACTGCCACTGCATCGACTACATCCGCCACTAGTAGCGAAACAACAGGTACTAGGATAATGCAGCACCAGCATTCACTGGTTTGACTTTAAATGATACAATATTTACCATCACATGTGACAAACAACAGTTGATGCTTGATCAAGTCATTAGCCAATCTTTTGAAAGAGACCAATCGATCAATCACTTCGAAGTTATTTGCAGAGAATTGTTGAACAATTCTAGAGAAACACTGTTCATTATACTTAAGATGCATTAGAACTCCCAAAATTACCCACCCAATTATTTGTTGAATTCATTGTTCACATTTCTTGTCGTCGGTTTAATTATCACTACCCCACTTTACCTGCTTTATGAATCAAAAATAGTCCAATTTTCTTTCAATATCCATTGATGTCACATCTTCATTTCATTCTCAGAACCAAGCACAACAACTGCCACTGCATCGACTACATCTGCCACCAGCAGCGAAACAACAGGTACTAGGAGAATGCAGCACCAACATTCACTGATCTGAACGGAATATGCGTGTACAAGTTGAATAATTTCAGTTGACGACTACTACATTAAAAATAGTTCAATACAATTGTGATAATTCCGTGCAAAACTGACAAAGGAATTTAAATGCAAAAATATTTCATAATTCCAAACAACTCCAAATATTATCCACATAATTATTAATGTAATCCTTGGCTAACATTTCTTCTTGTCAGTTTAATTTACACTGTTACACTTTACATGCTTTATGACACGATAAGTGTTTAATTTACCATCCATTTCCATTGCAATATCTATTGATGTCACATCTTCATTTCATTCTCAGAACCAAGCACAACCGCCACTGCATCGACTACATCCGCCACTAGCAGCGAAACAACAGGTACTAGGATAATGCAGCACCAGCATTCACTGATCAGACATTAAAATGATACAATATTTACCAACACATGTGACAAACAACGGTTGATGCTTGATCAAGTTATTAGCCAATCTTTCTCAAAGAGACCAATCTATCAGTCACTTCGAAGTTATTTGCTGAGAATTGTTGAACAATTCTAGAGAAACAACAGAGTGTGGTCAGGAGAATATTGCAAGAGAAAAATAAGTCACTTGAAAAAGAAAAATATTTTGTCAGTTTACGTTCTTCTGTATGTATAATTTCTAATATTATACAGAGTTGCAACTGGGATATAATATTGTGGCCTAACGCTTTGATGTCATTTCTAAAAACATTCATTAGTATAATCACCTCGTTTAATTTAAATAGAAATGTCTTGCAAATAGTCAAATAAGCCAAAAATAAGTCAGGCAATTTATATTTTGTATTATCATTGATGCTTCTATGTTCGGAAAATAGTAGTATATATAATGCCCCAGTCATCAATTACATGACTGCAAGATGCTAACATGCATCAATAGATAAAAAGAAACAAATAATTAAAGTCAGTTTTGACTTCCATGGACATTTTACAAGTGTAGACATGAGAGTGCTGCATGTATTTTAACTGAGATTTCTCTGCATAGTTGATTCCTCCACTATAAACATTCTGTACATTCACCCTATCTATTCCCATTTGATTTTATTACACCTCCACAAGATAAACCTTCAGCCTCCTTTCTTCAAAGAAATAAAATCCAAGACTGGACTTTTGCATATACATTATTTTAGTTATTTATACTGCCCACATTCTATCTTCTGGCCTTGATTAACAACAGCAAAATGAAACAAAACAAGGTTAAAAATATCTATGGATATTAGGAAGATTTAATGTCGAGTGTAAATAAATCATAGGCAGCGGATTGATAAAAAACTGGCCAACTAATTCAGGTAACTAATTGTTGCAGAATTTTAAATCTAACAGCAAATGCTCAATCAAAATAGCATGTAAAAATCCAATATTTTCAGTTGAAGTATACGACATGAAACTTTGTGCCATAACATGATGACAGTTTGGTGCACAACACACTGATAACAATTCTGCCTTATGAAATAAAAGGTGTCCAATTTCCTTGAAATATCCATTGATGTCTCAACTTAATTTCATCCACAGAACCAAGCACAACAACTGCCACTACATCGACTACTAGCAGCGAAACAACAGGTACTAGATAATGCAGCACCATCATTCACTGATCAGACTTTAAAAACATACATAACTTATCACCAAAAGTGACAAACAGTAGATGTTTCTTGATCAAACAATGTTCCTCAAAGTGGCCAAACCATCGATTCATTTGGTACCAAAACTGTTCATGATTCTAAAGATTCATTAGAACTCCCAAAATTACTCACCCAATTTTTTGTTGAATTCATTGTTCACACATTTCTTGTAGTCAGTTTAAATTTCACTACCCCACCTTACCTGCTTTAGGAATCAAAAATAGTCCAATTTTCTTTCAATATCCATTGATGTCACTTCTTCATTTCATTCTCAGAACCAAGCACAACTGCCACTGCATCGAGTACAGCTGCCACCAGCAGCGAAACAACAGGTACGAGGATAATGCAGCACCAACATTCACTGATCTGAACGGAATATGCGTGTACAAGTTGAATACTTTCAGTTGACGACTACTACATTAAAAATTGATCAATACAATTGTGATAATTCCGTGCAAAACTGACAAAGGAATTTACATGCCAAAATGTTTCTTGATTCCAAACAACTCCAAATGTTATCCACACAATTATTAATGTAATCCTTGGCTCACATTTCTTCTCATCAGTTTAATTTACACTGCTACACTTTACATGCTTTATGACACAATAAGTGTCCAATTTACCTTCCATTTCCATTGCAATATCTATTGATGTCACATCTTCATTTCATTCACAGAACCAAGCACAACTGCCACTGCATCGACTACATCCGCCACTAGTAGCGAAACAACAGGTACTAGGATAATGCAGCACCAGCATTCACTGGTTTGACTTTAAATGATACAATATTTACCATCACATGTGACAAACAACAGTTGATGCTTGATCAAGTCATTAGCCAATCTTTTGAAAGAGACCAATCGATCAGTCACTTCGAAGTTATTTGCTGAGAATTGTTGAACAATTCTAGAGAAACACTGTTCATTATACTTAAGATGCATTAGAACTCCCAAAATTACCCACCCAATTATTTGTTGAATTCATTGTTCACATTTCTTGTCGTCAGTTTAATTATCACTACCCCACTTAACCTGCTTTATGAATCAAAAATAGTCCAATTTTCTTTCAATATCCATTGATGTCACATCTTCATTTCATTCTCAGAACCAAGCACAACAACTGCCACTGCATCGACTACATCTGCCACCATCAGTGAAACAACAGGTACTAGGAGAATGCAGCACCAACATTCACTGATCTGAACGGAATATGCGTGTACAAGTTGAATACTTTCAGTTGACGACTACTACATTAAAAATAGTTCAATACAATTGTGATAATTCCGTGCAAAACTGACAAAGGAATTTAAATGCAAAAATATTTCATAATTCCAAACAACTCCAAATATTATCCACACAATTATTAATGTAATCCTTGGCTAACATTTCTTCTTGTCAGTTTAATTTACACTGTTACACTTTACATGCTTTATGACACGATAAGTGTTTAATTTACCTTCCATTTCCATTGCAATATCTATTGATGTCACATCTTCATTTCATTCTCAGAACCAAGCACAACCGCCACTGCATCGACTACATCCGCCACTAGCAGCGAAACAACAGGTACTAGGATAATGCAGCACCAGCATTCACTGATCAGACATTAAAATGATACAATATTTACCAACACATGTGACAAACAACGGTTGATGCTTGATCAAGTCATTAGCCAATCTTTCTCAAAGAGACCAATCTATCAGTCACTTCGAAGTTATTTGCTGAGAATTGTTGAACAATTCTAGAGAAACAACAGAGTGTGGTCAGGAGAATATTGCAAGAGAAAAATAAGTCACTTGAAAAAGAAAAATATTTTGTCAGTTTACGTTCTTCTGTATGTATAATTTCTAATATTATACAGAGTTGCAACTGGGATATAATATTGTGGCCTAACGCTTTGATGTCATTTCTAAAAACATTCATTAGTATAATCACCTCGTTTAATTTAAATAGAAATGTCTTGCAAATAGTCAAATAAGCCAAAAATAAGTCAGGCAATTTATATTTTGTATTATCATTGATGCTTCTATGTTCGGAAAATAGTAGTATATATAATGCCCCAGTCATCAATTACATGACTGCAAGATGCTAACATGCATCAATAGATAAAAAGAAACAAATAATTAAAGTCAGTTTTGACTTCCATGGACATTTTACAAGTGTAGACATGAGAGTGCTGCATGTATTTTAACTGAGATTTCTCTGCATAGTTGATTCCTCCACTATAAACATTCTGTACATTCACCCTATCTATTCCCATTTGATTTTATTACACCTCCACAAGATAAACCTTCAGCCTCCTTTCATCCAAGAAATAAAATCCAAGACTGGACTTTGGCATATACAATATTTTAGTTATTTATACTGCCCACATTCTATCTTCTGGCCTTGATTAACAACAGCAAAATGAAACAAACCATGTTCAAAATATCTATGGGTATTAGGAAGATTTAATGTCGAGTGTAAATAAATCATAGGCAGCGGATTGATTAAAAACTGGCCAACTAATTCAGGTAACTAATTGTTGCAGAATTTAAAATCTGACAGCAAATGCTCAATCAAAATAGCATGTAAAAATCCAATATTTTCAGTTGAAGTATACGACATGAAACTTTGTGCCATAACATGATGACAGTTTGGTGCACAACACAGTGATAACAATTCTGCCTTATGAAATGAAAGGTGTCCAATTTCCTTGAAATATCCATTGATGTCTCAACTTAATTTCATCCACAGAACCAAGCACAACAACTGCCACTACATCGACTACTAGCAGCGAAACAACAGGTACTAGATAATGCAGTACCAGCATTCACTGATCAGACTTTAAAAACATACATTACTTATCACCAAAAGTGACAAACAGTAGATGTTTCTTGATCAAACAATGTTCCTCAAAGAGGCCAAACCATCGGTTCATTCAGTACTAAAACTGTTCATGATTCTTAAGATTCATTAGAACTCTCAAAATTACCCACCCAATTTTTTGTTGAATTCATTGTTCACACATTTCTTGTAGTCAGTTTAAATTTCACTACCACACTTTACCTACTTTAGGAATCATAGTCCAATTTTCTTTCAATATCCATTGATGTCACTTCTTCATTTCATTCTCAGAACCAAGCACATCTGCCACTGCATCGACTGCAGCTGCCACCAGCAGCGAAACAACAGGTACGAGGATAATGCAGCACCAACATTCACTGATCTGAACGGAATATGCGTGGACAAGTTGAATACATTCAGTTGACGACTACTACATTAAAAATTGATCAATACAATTGTGATAATTCCGTGCAAAACAGACAAAGGAATTTACATGCCAAAATGTTTCTTGATTCCAAACAACTCCAAATGTTATCCACACAATTAGTAATGTAATCCTTGGCTCACATTTCTTCTCGTCAGTTTAATTTACACTGCTACACTTTACACGCTTTATGACACAAAAAGTGTCCAATTTACCTTCCATTTCCATTGCAATATCTATTGATGTCACATCTTCATTTCATTCACAGAACTAAGCACAACTGCCACTGCATCGACCAGGTCCGCTACTAGTAGCGAAACAACAGGTACTAGGATAATGCAGCACCAGCATTCACTGGTTTGACTTTAAATGATACAATATTTACCAACACATGTGACAAACAACAGTTGATGCTTGATCAAGTCATTAGCCAATCTTTCTCAAAGAGACCAATCGATCAATCACTTCGAAGTTATTTGCAGAGAATTGTTGAACAATTCTAGAGAAACACTGTTCATTATACTTAAGATGCATTAGAACTCCCAAAATTACCCACCCAATTATTTGTTGAATTCATTGTTCACATTTCTTGTCGTCAGTTTAATTATCACTACCCCACTTTACCTGCTTTATGAATCAAAAATAGTCCAATTTTCTTTCAATATCCATTGATGTCACATCTTCATTTCATTCTCAGAACCAAGCACAACAACTGCCACTGCATCGACTACATCTGCCACCAGCAGCGAAACAACAGGTACTAGGAGAATGCAGCACCAACATTCACTGATCTGAACGGAATATGCGTGTACAAGTTGAATACTTTCAGTTGACGACTACTACATTAAAAATAGTTCAATACAATTGTGATAATTCCGTGCAAAACTGACAAAGGAATTTAAATGCAAAAATATTTCATAATTCCAAACAACTCCAAATATTATCCACATAATTATTAATGTAATCCTTGGCTAACATTTCTTCTTGTCAGTTTAATTTACACTGTTACACTTTACATGCTTTATGACACGATAAGTGTTTAATTTACCATCCATTTCCATTGCAATATCTATTGATGTCACATCTTCATTTCATTCTCAGAACCAAGCACAACCGCCATTGCATCGACTACATCCGCCACTAGCAGCGAAACAACAGGTACTAGGATAATGCAGCACCAGCATTCACTGATCAGACATTAAAATGATACAATATTTACCAACACATGTGACAAACAACGGTTGATGCTTGATCAAGTCATTAGCCAATCTTTCTCAAAGAGACCAATCTATCTGTCACTTCGAAGTTATTTGCTGAGAATTGTTGAACAATTCTAGAGAAACAACAGAGTGTGGTCAGGAGAATATTGCAAGAGAAAAATAAGTCACTTGAAAAAGAAAAATATTTTGTCAGTTTACGTTCTTCTGTATGTATAATTTCTAATATTATACAGAGTTGCAACTGGGATATAATATTGTGGCCTAACGCTTTGATGTCATTTCTAAAAACATTCATTAGTATAATCACCTCGTTTAATTTAAATAGAAATGTCTTGCAAATAGTCAAATAAGCCAAAAATAAGTCAGGCAATTTATATTTTGTATTATCATTGATGCTTCTATGTTCGGAAAATAGTAGTATATATAATGCCCCAGTCATCAATTACATGACTGCAAGATGCTAACATGCATCAATAGATAAAAAGAAACAAATAATTAAAGTCAGTTTTGACTTCCATGGACATTTTACAAGTGTAGACATGAGAGTGCTGCATGTATTTTAACTGAGATTTCTCTGCATAGTTGATTCCTCCACTATAAACATTCTGTACATTCACCCTATCTATTCCCATTTGATTTTATTACACCTCCACAAGATAAACCTTCAGCCTCCTTTCATCCAAGAAATAAAATCCAAGACTGGACTTTTGCATATACATTATTTTAGTTATTTATACTGCCCACATTCTATCTTCTGGCCTTGATTAACAACAGCAAAATGAAACAAAACAAGGTTAAAAATATCTATGGGTATTAGGAAGATTTAATGTCGAGTGTAAATAAATCATAGGCAGCGGATTGATAAAAAAACTGGCCAACTAATTCAGGTAACTAATTGTTGCAGAATTTTAAATCTAACAGCAAATGCTCAATCAAAATAGCATGTAAAAATCCAATATTTTCAGTTGAAGTATACGACATGAAACTTTGTGCCATAACATGATGACAGTTTGGTGCACAACACACTGATAACAATTCTGCCTTATGAAATAAAAGGTGTCCAATTTCCTTGAAATATCCATTGATGTCTCAACTTAATTTCATCCACAGAACCAAGCACAACAACTGCCACTACATCGACTACTAGCAGCGAAACAACAGGTACTAGATAATGCAGCACCAGCATTCACTGATCAGACTTTAAAAACATACATAACTTATCACCAAAAGTGACAAACAGTAGATGTTTCTTGATCAAACAATGTTCCTCAAAGAGGCCAAACCATCGATTCATTCGGTACCAAAACTGTTCATGATTCTTAAGATTCATTAGAACTCCCAAAATTACCCACCCAATTTTTTGTTGAATTCATTGTTCACACATTTCTTGTAGTCAGTTTAAATTTCACTACCCCACTTTACCTGCTTTTGGAATCAAAAATAGTCCAATTTTCTTTCAATATCCATTGATGTCACTTCTTCATTTCATTCTCAGAACCACGCACAACTGCCACTGCATCGACTACAGCTGCCACCAGCAGCGAAACAACAGGTACGAGGATAATGCAGCACCAACATTCACTGATCTGAACGGAATATGCGTGTGCAAGTTGAATACTTTCAGTTGACGACTACTGCATTAAAAATTGATCAATACAATTGTGATAATTCCGTGCAAAACTGACAAAGGAATTTACATGCCAAAATGTTTCTTGATTCCAAACAACTCCAAATGTTATCCACACAATTATTAATGTAATCCTTGGCTCACATTTCTTCTCGTCAGTTTAATTTACACTGCAACACTTTACATGCTTTATGACACAAAAAGTGTCCAATTTACCTTCCATTTCCATTGCAATATCTATTGATGTCACATCTTCATTTCATTCACAGAACCAAGCACAACTGCCACTGCATCGACTACGTCCGCCACTCGCAGTGACACAACAGGTACTAGGATAATGCAGCACCAGCATTCACTGATCAGACATTAAAATGATACAATATTTACCAACACATGTGACAAACAACAGTTGATGCTTGATCAAGTCATTAGCCAATCTTTCTCAAAGAGACCAATCGATCAGTCACTTCGAAGTTATTTGCTGAGAATTGTTGAACAATTCTAGAGAAACACTGTTCATTATACTTAAGATGCATTAGAACTCCCAAAATTACCCACCCAATTATTTGTTGAATTCATTGTTCACATTTCTTGTCGTCAGTTTAATTATCACTACCCCACTTTACCTGCTTTATGAATCAAAAATAGTCCAATTTTCTTTCAATATCCATTGATGTCACATCTTCATTTCATTCTCAGAACCAAGCACAACAACTGCCACTGCATCGACTACATCTGCCACCAGCAGCGAAACAACAGGTACTAGGAGAATGCAGCACCAACATTCACTGATCTGAACGGAATATGCGTGTACAAGTTGAATACTTTCAGTTGACGACTACTACATTAAAAATAGTTCAATACAATTGTGATAATTCCGTGCAAAACTGACAAAGGAATTTAAATGCAAAAATATTTCATAATTCCAAACAACTCCAAATATTATCCACATAATTATTAATGTAATCCTTGGCTAACATTTCTTCTTGTCAGTTTAATTTACACTGTTACACTTTACATGCTTTATGACACGATAAGTGTTTAATTTACCATCCATTTCCATTGCAATATCTATTGATGTCACATCTTCATTTCATTCTCAGAACCAAGCACAACCGCCACTGCATCGACTACATCCGCCACTAGCAGCGAAACAACAGGTACTAGGATAATGCAGCACCAGCATTCACTGATCAGACATTAAAATGATACAATATTTACCAACACATGTGACAAACAACGGTTGATGCTTGATCAAGTCATTAGCCAATCTTTCTCAAAGAGACCAATCTATCAGTCACTTCGAAGTTATTTGCTGAGAATTGTTGAACAATTCTAGAGAAACAACAGAGTGTGGTCAGGAGAATATTGCAAGAGAAAAATAAGTCACTTGAAAAAGAAAAATATTTTGTCAGTTTACATTCTTCTGTATGTATAATTTCTAATATTATACAGAGTTGCAACTGGGATATAATATTGTGGCCTAACGCTTTGATGTCATTTCTAAAAACATTCATTAGTATAATCACCTCGTTTAATTTAAATAGAAATGTCTTGCAAATAGTCAAATAAGCCAAAAATAAGTCAGGCAATTTATATTTTGTATTATCATTGATGCTTCTATGTTCGGAAAATAGTAGTATATATAATGCCCCAGTCATCAATTACATGACTGCAAGATGCTAACATGCATCAATAGATAAAAAGAAACAAATAATTAAAGTCAGTTTTGACTTCCATGGACATTTTACAAGTGTAGACATGAGAGTGCTGCATGTATTTTAACTGAGATTTCTCTGCATAGTTGATTCCTCCACTATAAACATTCTGTACATTCACCCTATCTATTCCCATTTGATTTTATTACACCTCCACAAGATAAACCTTCAGCCTCCTTTCTTCAAAGAAATAAAATCCAAGACTGGACTTTTGCATATACATTATTTTAGTTATTTATACTGCCCACATTCTATCTTCTGGCCTTGATTAACAACAGCAAAATGAAACAAAACAAGGTTAAAAATATCTATGGGTATTAGGAAGATTTAATGTCGAGTGTAAATAAATCATAGGCAGCGGATTGATAAAAAACTGGCCAACTAATTCAGGTAACTAATTGTTGCAGAATTTTAAATCTAACAGCAAATGCTCAATCAAAATAGCATGTAAAAATCCAATATTTTCAGTTGAAGTATACGACATGAAACTTTGTGCCATAACATGATGACAGTTTGGTGCACAACACACTGATAACAATTCTGCCTTATGAAATAAAAGGTGCCCAATTTCCTTGAAATATCCATTGATGTCTCAACTTAATTTCATCCACAGAACCAAGCACTACAACTGCCACTACATCGACTACTAGCAGCGAAACAACAGGTACTAGATAATGCAGCACCATCATTCACTGATCAGACTTTAAAAACATACATAACTTATCACCAAAAGTGACAAACAGTAGATGTTTCTTGATCAAACAATGTTCCTCAAAGTGGCCAAACCATCGGTTCATTTGGTACCAAAACTGTTCATGATTCTAAAGATTCATTAGAACTCCCAAAATTACTCACCCAATTTTTTGTTGAATTCATTGTTCACACATATCTTGTAGTCAGTTTAAATTTCACTACCCCACCTTACCTGCTTTAGGAATCAAAAATAGTCCAATTTTCTTTCAATATCCATTGATGTCACTTCTTCATTTCATTCTCAGAACCAAGCACAACTGCCACTGCATCGACTACAGCTGCCACCAGCAGCGAAACAACAGGTACGAGGATAATGCAGCACCAACATTCACTGATCTGAACGGAATATGCGTGTACAAGTTGAATACTTTCAGTTGACGACTACTACATTAAAAATTGATCAATACAATTGTGATAATTCCGTGCAAAACTGACAAAGGAATTTACATGCCAAAATGTTTCTTGATTCCAAACAACTCCAAATGTTATCCACACAATTATTAATGTAATCCTTGGCTCACATTTATTCTCATCAGTTTAATTTACACTGCTACACTTTACATGCTTTATGACACAATAAGTGTCCAATTTACCTTCCATTTCCATTGCAATATCTATTGATGTCACATCTTCATTTCATTCACAGAACCAAGCACAACTGCCACTGCATCGACTACATCCGCCACTAGTAGCGAAACAACAGGTACTAGGATAATGCAGCACCAGCATTCACTGGTTTGACTTTAAATGATACAATATTTACCATCACATGTGACAAACAACAGTTGATGCTTGATCAAGTCATTAGCCAATCTTTCTCAAAGAGACCAATCGATCAGTCACTTCGATGTTATTTGCTGAGAATTGTTGAACAATTCTAGAGAAACACTGTTCATTATACTTAAGATGCATTAGAACTCCCAAAATTACCCACCCAATTATTTGTTGAATTCATTGTTCACATTTCTTGTCGTCAGTTTAATTATCATTACCCCACTTTACCTGCTTTATGAATCAAAAATAGTCAATTTTTCTTTCAATATCCATTGATGTCACATCTTCATTTCATTCTCAGAACGAAGCACAACAACTGCCACTGCATCGACTACATCTGCCACCAGCAGCGAAACAACAGGTACTAGGATAATGCAGCACCAACATTCACTGATCCGACATTAAAATGATACAATATTTACCAACACATGTGACAAAAAACGGTTGATGCTTGATCAAGTCATTAGCCAATCTTTCTCAAAGAGACCAATCTATCAGTCACTTCGAAGTTATTTGCTGAGAATTGTTGAACAATTCTAGAGAAACAACAGAGTGTGGTCAGGAGAATATTGCAAGAGAAAAATAAGTCACTTGAAAAAGAAAAATATTTTGTCAGTTTACGTTCTTCTGTATGTATAATTTCTAATATTATACAGAGTTGCAACTGGGATATAATATTGTGGCCTAACGCTTTGATGTCATTTCTAAAAACATTCATTAGTATAATCACCTCGTTTAATTTAAATAGAAATGTCTTGCAAATAGTCAAATAAGCCAAAAATAAGTCAGGCAATTTATATTTTGTATTATCATTGATGCTTCTATGTTCGGAAAATAGTAGTATATATAATGCCCCAGTCATCAATTACATGACTGCAAGATGCTAACATGCATCAATAGATAAAAAGAAACAAATAATTAAAGTCAGTTTTGACTTCAATGGACATTTTACAAGTGTAGACATGAGAGTGCTGCATGTATTTTAACTGAGATTTCTCTGCATAGTTGATTCCTCCACTATAAACATTCTGTACATTCACCCTATCTATTCCCATTTGATTTTATTACACCTCCACAAGATAAACCTTCAGCCTCCTTTCATCCAAGAAATAAAATCCAAGACTGGACTTTTGCATATACAATATTTTAGTTATTTATACTGCCCACATTCTATCTTCTGGCCTTGATTAACAACAGCAAAATGAAACAAACCATGTTCAAAATATCTATGGGTATTAGGAAGATTTAATGTCGAGTGTAAATAAATCATAGGCAGCGGATTGATAAAAAAACTGGCCAACTAATTCAGGTAACTAATTGTTGCAGAATTTTAAATCTAACAGCAAATGCTCAATCAAAATAGTATGTAAAAATCCAATATTTTCAGTTGAAGTATACGACATGAAACGTTGAGCCATAACATGATGACAGTTTGGTGCACAACACAGTGATAACAATTCTGCCTTATGAAATAAAAGGTGTCCAATTTCCTTGAAATATCCATTGATGTCTCAACTTAATTTCATCCACAGAACCAAGCACAACAACTGCCACTACATCGACTGCTAGCAGCGAAACAACAGGTACTAGATAATGCAGCACCAGCATTCACTGATCAGACTTTAAAAACATACATTACTTATCACCAAAAGTGACAAACAGTAGATGTTTCTTGATCAAACAATGTTCCTCAAAGAGGCCAAACCATCGGTTCATTCGGTACCAAAACTGTTCATGATTCTTAAGATTCATTAGAACTCCCAAAATTACCCACCCAATTTTTTGTTGAATTCATTTTTCACACATTTCTTGTAGTCAGTTTAAATTTCACTACCCCACTTTACCTGCTTTAGGAATCAAAAATAGTCCAATTTTCTTTCAATATCCATTGATGTCACTTCTTCATTTCATTCTCAGAACCAAGCACAACTGCCACTGCATCGACTACAGCTGCCACCAGCAGCGAAACAACAGGTACGAGGATAATGCAGCACCAACATTCACTGATATGAACGGAATATGCGTGTACAAGTTGAATACTTTCAGTTGACGACTACTACATTAAAAATTGATCAATACAATTGTGATAATTCCGTGCAAAACTGACAAAGGAATTTACATGCCAAAATGTTTCTTGATTCCAAACAACTCCAAATGTTATCCACACAATTATTAATGTAATCCTTGGCTCACATTTCTTCTCGTCAGTTTAATTTACACTGCTACACTTTACATGCTTTATGACACGATAAGTGTTTAATTTACCTTCCATTTCCATTGCAATATCTATTGATGTCACATCTTCATTTCATTCTCAGAACCAAGCACAACCGCCATTGCATCGACTACATCCGCCACTAGCAGCGAAACAACAGGTACTAGGATAATGCAGCACCAGCATTCACTGATCAGACATTAAAATGATACAATATTTACCAACACATGTGATAAACAACGGTTGATGCTTGATCAAGTCATGAGCCAATCTTTCTCAAAGAGACCAATCTATCAGTCACTTCGAAGTTATTTGCTGAGAATTGTTGAACAATTCTAGAGAAACAACAGAGTGTGGTCAGGAGAATATTGCAAGAGAAAAATAAGTCACTTGAAAAAGAAAAATATTTTGTCAGTTTACATTCTTCTGTATGTATAATTTCTAATATTATACAGAGTTGCAACTGGGATATAATATTGTGGCCTAACGCTTTGATGTCATTTCTAAAAACATTCATTAGTATAATCACCTCGTTTAATTTAAATAGAAATGTCTTGCAAATAGTCAAATAAGCCAAAAATAAGTCAGGCAATTTATATTTTGTATTATCATTGATGCTTCTATGTTCGGAAAATAGTAGTATATATAATGCCCCAGTCATCAATTACATGACTGCAAGATGCTAACATGCATCAATAGATAAAAAGAAACAAATAATTAAAGCCAGTTTTGACTTCCATGGACATTTTACAAGTGTAGACATGAGAGTGCTGCATGTATTTTAACTGAGATTTCTCTGCATATTTGATTCCTCCACTATAAATATTCTGTACATTCACCCTATCTATTCCCATTTGATTGTATTGCACCTCCACAAGATAAACCTTCAGCCTCCTTTCATCCAAGAAATAAAATCCAAGACTGGACTTTTGCATATACAATATTTTAGTTATTTATACTGCCCACATTCTATCTTCTGGCCTTGATTAACAACAGCAAAATGAAACAAACCATGTTCAAATTATCTATGGGTATTAGGAAGATTTAATGTCGAGTGTAAATAAATCATAGGCAGCGGATTGATAAAAAACTGGCCAACTAATTCAGGTAACTAATTGTTGCAGAATTTAAAATCTGACAGCAAATGCTCAATCAAAATAGCATGTAAAATCCAATATTTTCAGTTGAAGTATACGACATGAAACTTTGTGCCATAACATGATGACAGTTTGGTGCACAACACAGTGATAACAATTCTGCCTTATGAAATAAAAGGTGTCCAATTTCCTTGAAATATCCATTGATGTCTCAACTTAATTTCATCCACAGAACCAAGCACAACAACTGCCACTACATCGACTACTAGCAGCGAAACAACAGGTACTAGATAATGCAGTACCAGCATTCACTGATCAGACTTTAAAAACATACATTACTTATCACCAAAAGTGACAAACAGTAGATGTTTCTTGATCAAACAATGTTCCTCAAAGAGGCCAAACCATCGGTTCATTCAGTACTAAAACTGTTCATGATTCTTAAGATTCATTAGAATTCCCAAAATTACCCACCCAATTTTTTGTTGAATTCATTGTTCACATTTCTTGTCGTCAGTTTAAATTTCACTACCCCACTTTACCTGCTTTATGAATCAAAAATAGTCCAATTTTCTTTCAATATCCATTGATGTCACATCTTCATTTCATTCTCAGAACCAAGCACAACAACTGCCACTGCATCGACTACATCTGCCACCAGCAGCGAAACAACAGGTACTAGGAGAATGCAGCACCAACAATCACTGATCTGAACGGAATATGCGTGTACAAGTTGAATACTTTCAGTTGACGACTACTACATTAAAAATAGTTCAATACAATTGTGATAATTCCGTGCAAAACTGACAAAGGAATTTAAATGCAAAAATATTTCATAATTCCAAACAACTCCAAATATTATCCACATAATTATTAATGTAATCCTTGGCTAACATTTCTTCTTGTCAGTTTAATTTACACTGTTACACTTTACATGCTTTATGACACGATAAGTGTTTAATTTACCATCCATTTCCATTGCAATATCTATTGATGTCACATCTTCATTTCATTCTCAGAACCAAGCACAACCGCCACTGCATCGACTACATCCGCCACTAGCAGCGAAACAACAGGTACTAGGATAATGCAGCACCAGCATTCACTGATCAGACATTAAAATGATACAATATTTACCAACACATGTGACAAACAACGGTTGATGCTTGATCAAGTCATTAGCCAATCTTTCTCAAAGAGACCAATCTATCAGTCACTTCGAAGTTATTTGCTGAGAATTGTTGAACAATTCTAGAGAAACAACAGAGTGTGGTCAGGAGAATATTGCAAGAGAAAAATAAGTCACTTGAAAAATAAAAATATTTTGTCAGTTTACGTTCTTCTGTATGTATAATTTCTAATATTATACAGAGTTGCAACTGGGATATAATATTGTGGCCTAACGCTTTGATGTCATTTCTAAAAACATTCATTAGTATAATCACCTCGTTTAATTTAAATAGAAATGTCTTGCAAATAGTCAAATAAGCCAAAAATAAGTCAGGCAATTTATATTTTGTATTATCATTGATGCTTCTATGTTCGGAAAATAGTAGTATATATAATGCCCCAGTCATCAATTACATGACTGCAAGATGCTAACATGCATCAATAGATAAAAAGAAACAAATAATTAAAGTCAGTTTTGACTTCCATGGACATTTTACAAGTGTAGACATGAGAGTGCTGCATGTATTTTAACTGAGATTTCTCTGCATAGTTGATTCCTCCACTATAAACATTCTGTACATTCACCCTATCTATTCCCATTTGATTTTATTACACCTCCACAAGATAAACCTTCAGCCTCCTTTCTTCAAAGAAATAAAATCCAAGACTGGACTTTTGCATATACATTATTTTAGTTATTTATACTGCCCACATTCTATCTTCTGGCCTTGATTAACAACAGCAAAATGAAACAAAACAAGGTTAAAAATATCTATGGGTATTAGGAAGATTTAATGTCGAGTGTAAATAAATCATAGGCAGCGGATTGATAAAAAACTGGCCAACTAATTCAGGTAACTAATTGTTGCAGAATTTTAAATCTAACAGCAAATGCTCAATCAAAATAGCATGTAAAAATCCAATATTTTCAGTTGAAGTATACGACATGAAACTTTGTGCCATAACATGATGACAGTTTGGTGCACAACACACTGATAACAATTCTGCCTTATGAAATAAAAGGTGTCCAATTTCCTTGAAATATCCATTGATGTCTCAACTTAATTTCATCCACAGAACCAAGCACTACAACTGCCACTACATCGACTACTAGCAGCGAAACAACAGGTACTAGATAATGCAGCACCATCATTCACTGATCAGACTTTAAAAACATACATAACTTATCACCAAAAGTGACAAACAGTAGATGTTTCTTGATCAAACAATGTTCCTCAAAGTGGCCAAACCATCGGTTCATTTGGTACCAAAACTGTTCATGATTCTAAAGATTCATTAGAACTCCCAAAATTACTCACCCAATTTTTTGTTGAATTCATTGTTCACACATTTCTTGTAGTCAGTTTAAATTTCACTACCCCACCTTACCTGCTTTAGGAATCAAAAATAGTCCAATTTTCTTTCAATATCCATTGATGTCACTTCTTCATTTCATTCTCAGAACCAAGCACAACTGCCACTGCATCGACTACAGCTGCCACCAGCAGCGAAACAACAGGTACGAGGATAATGCAGCACCAACATTCACTGATCTGAACGGAATATGCGTGTACAAGTTGAATACTTTCAGTTGACGACTACTACATTAAAAATTGATCAATACAATTGTGATAATTCCGTGCAAAACTGACAAAGGAATTTACATGCCAAAATGTTTCTTGATTCCAAACAACTCCAAATGTTATCCACACAATTATTAATGTAATCCTTGGCTCACATTTATTCTCATCAGTTTAATTTACACTGCTACACTTTACATGCTTTATGACACAATAAGTGTCCAATTTACCTTCCATTTCCATTGCAATATCTATTGATGTCACATCTTCATTTCATTCACAGAACCAAGCACAACTGCCACTGCATCGACTACATCCGCCACTAGTAGCGAAACAACAGGTACTAGGATAATGCAGCACCAGCATTCACTGGTTTGACTTTAAATGATACAATATTTACCATCACATGTGACAAACAACAGTTGATGCTTGATCAAGTCATTAGCCAATCTTTCTCAAAGAGACCAATCGATCAGTCACTTCGATGTTATTTGCTGAGAATTGTTGAACAATTCTAGAGAAACACTGTTCATTATACTTAAGATGCATTAGAACTCCCAAAATTACCCACCCAATTATTTGTTGAATTCATTGTTCACATTTCTTGTCGTCAGTTTAATTATCATTACCCCACTTTACCTGCTTTATGAATCAAAAATAGTCAATTTTTCTTTCAATATCCATTGATGTCACATCTTCATTTCATTCTCAGAACGAAGCACAACAACTGCCACTGCATCGACTACATCTGCCACCAGCAGCGAAACAACAGGTACTAGGATAATGCAGCACCAACATTCACTGATCCGACATTAAAATGATACAATATTTACCAACACATGTGACAAAAAACGGTTGATGCTTGATCAAGTCATTAGCCAATCTTTCTCAAAGAGACCAATCTATCAGTCACTTCGAAGTTATTTGCTGAGAATTGTTGAACAATTCTAGAGAAACAACAGAGTGTGGTCAGGAGAATATTGCAAGAGAAAAATAAGTCACTTGAAAAAGAAAAATATTTTGTCAGTTTACGTTCTTCTGTATGTATAATTTCTAATATTATACAGAGTTGCAACTGGGATATAATATTGTGGCCTAACGCTTTGATGTCATTTCTAAAAACATTCATTAGTATAATCACCTCGTTTAATTTAAATAGAAATGTCTTGCAAATAGTCAAATAAGCCAAAAATAAGTCAGGCAATTTATATTTTGTATTATCATTGATGCTTCTATGTTCGGAAAATAGTAGTATATATAATGCCCCAGTCATCAATTACATGACTGCAAGATGCTAACATGCATCAATAGATAAAAAGAAACAAATAATTAAAGTCAGTTTTGACTTCAATGGACATTTTACAAGTGTAGACATGAGAGTGCTGCATGTATTTTAACTGAGATTTCTCTGCATAGTTGATTCCTCCACTATAAACATTCTGTACATTCACCCTATCTATTCCCATTTGATTTTATTACACCTCCACAAGATAAACCTTCAGCCTCCTTTCATCCAAGAAATAAAATCCAAGACTGGACTTTTGCATATACAATATTTTAGTTATTTATACTGCCCACATTCTATCTTCTGGCCTTGATTAACAACAGCAAAATGAAACAAACCATGTTCAAAATATCTATGGGTATTAGGAAGATTTAATGTCGAGTGTAAATAAATCATAGGCAGCGGATTGATAAAAAAACTGGCCAACTAATTCAGGTAACTAATTGTTGCAGAATTTTAAATCTAACAGCAAATGCTCAATCAAAATAGCATGTAAAAATCCAATATTTTCAGTTGAAGTATACGACATGAAACTTTGTGCCATAACATGATGACAGTTTGGTGCACAACACAATGATAACAATTCTGCCTTATGAAATAAAAGGTGTCCAATTTCCTTGAAATATCCATTGATGTCTCAACTTAATTTCATCCACAGATCCAAGCACATCAATTGCCACTACATCGACTACTAGCAGCGAAACAACAGGTACTAGATAATGCAGCACCAGCATTCACTGATCAGACTTTAAAAACATACATTACTTATCACCAAAAGTGACAAACAGTAGATGTTTCTTGATCAAACAATGTTCCTCAAAGAGGCCAAACCATCGGTTCATTCGGTACCAAAACTGTTCATGATTCTTAAGGTTTATTAGAACTCCCAAAATTACCCACCCAATTTTTTGTTGAATTCATTGTTCACACATTTCTTGTAGTCAGTTTAAATTTCACTACCCCACTTTACCTGCTTTTGGAATCAAAAATAGTCCAATTTTCTTTCAATATCCATTGATGTCACTTCTTCATTTCATTCTCAGAACCAAGCACAACTGCCACTGCATCGACTACAGCTGCCACCAGCAGCGAAACAACAGGTACGAGGATAATGCAGCTCCAACATTCACTGATCTGAACGGAATATGCGTGTACAAGTTGAATACTTTCAGTTGACGACTACTACATTAAAAATAGTTCAATACAATTGTGATAATTCCGTGCAAAACTGACAAAGGAATTTAAATGCAAAAATATTTCATAATTCCAAACAACTCCAAATATTATCCACACAATTATTAATGTAATCCTTGGCTAACATTTCTTCTTGTCAGTTTGGAATTATGAAATATTTACATGCTTTATGACACGATAAGTGTTTAATTTACCTTCCATTTCCATTGCAATATCTATTGATGTCACATCTTCATTTCATTCTCAGAACCAAGCACAACCGCCATTGCATCGACTACATTCGCCACTAGCAGCGAAACAACAGGTACTAGGATAATGCAGCACCAGCATTCACTGATCAGACATTAAAATGATACAATATTTACCAACACATGTGACAAAAAACGGTTGATGCTTGATCAAGATATTAGCTAATCTTTCTCAAAGGGACCAATCTATCAGTCACTTCGAAGTTATTTGCTGAGAATTGTTGACCAATTCAAGAGAAACAACAGAGTGTGTTCTGGAGAATATTGCAAGAGAAAAATAAGTAACTTGAAAAATAAAAATATTTTGTCAGTTTACGTTTTTCTGTATGTATAATTTCAACCTAGTGAACCTACGCTGCACGCCCTCAATAGCAAGAATATCCTTCCTCAAATTTGGAGACCAAAACTGCACACAGTACTCCAGGTGCGGTCTCACCAGGGCCCGGTACAACTGTAGAAGGACCTCTTTGCTCCTATACTGAACTCCTCTTGTTGCGAAGGCCAACATTCCATTGGCTTTCTTCACTGCCTGCTGTACCTGCATGCTTCCTTTCAGTGACTGATGCACTAGGACACCCAGATCTCGTTGAACATCCCCTCTTCCTAACTTGACACTATTCAGATAATAATCTGCTTTTCTATTCTTACTTCCAAAGTGAATAACCTCACACTTATCTACATTAAACTGCATCTGCCATGTATCCGCCCACTCACACAACCTGTCCAAGTCACCCTGCAGCTTATTGCATCTTCCTCACAATTCACACTACCCCCCAGCTTAGTATCATCTGCAAATTTGCTAATGGTACTTTTAATCCCTTCATCTAAGTCATTAATGTATATCGTAAATAGCTGGGGTCCCAGCACCGAACCTTGCGGTACCCCACTGGTCACTGCCTGCCATTCCGAAAGGGACCCATTTATCCCCACTCTTTGCTTTCTGTCTGTCAACCAATTTTCTATCCATGTCAGTACCCTACCCCCAATACCATGTGCTCTAATTTTGCCCACTAATCTCCGATGTGGGACCTTGTAAAAGGCTTTCTGAAAGTCGAGGTACACCACATCCACTGACTCTCCCCTGTCAATTTTCCTAGTTACATCCTCAAAAAATTCCAGTAGATTTGTCAAGCATGATTTCCCCTTCGTAAATCCATGCTGATTCAGAATGATCCTGTTACCGCTATCCAAATGCTCAGCAATTTCGTCTTTTATAATTGACTCCAGCATCTGCCCCACCACTGATGTCAGACTAACTGGTCTATATTTAGCCGTTTTCTCTTTCCCTCCTTTCTTAAAAAATGGGATAACTTTTGCTATCCTCCAATCCACAGGAACTGATCCTGAATCTATAGAACATTGAAAAATGATCTCCAATGCTTCCACTATTTCTAGAGCCACCTCCTTAACTGTGGCCTGGGATGCAGAACATCAGGCCTTGGGGATTTATCAGCCTTCAGTCCCATCAGTCTACCCAAAACCATTTCCTGCCTAATGTGGATTTCCTTCAGTTCCTCCATCATCCTAGGTTCTCCGGCCCCTAGAACATTTGGGAGATTGTGTGTATCCTCCTCAGTAAACACAGATCCAAAGTAACGGTTTAACTCGTCTGCCATTTATTTGTTCCCCATAATAAATTCCCCTGCTTCTGTCTTCAAGGGACCCACATTTGCCTTGACTATTTTTTTCCTCTTCATGTACCTAAAAAAACTTTTGCTATCCTCCTTTATATTATTGGCTAGTTTACCCTCGTACCTCATCTTTTCTCCCCGTATTGCCTTTTTAGTTAACTTTTGTTGCTCTTTAAAATAGTCCCAATCCTCTGCCTCACCAACACGAACCACCTTCGACGTCCTACTTTTCAGTCTTTTTCCTAACTCTCTAAACTCCCGCTGTAGCACCTCCTTCCTCTTCTGCCCGACGTCATTCGTGCCCACGAGCACAACGACTTCAGGTTGATCGCCTACCCTCACTAGGATTTTCTGAAGCCGGTCCGTGATGTGCTGAACCCTGGCACCAGGGAGGCAACAGACCATCCTCAAGTCCCACCTGCTGCCACAGAATCTTCTGTCCATCCCTCGGACGATGGAGTCACCCACCACTAAGGCTCTTCCTGACTTCAGTCTCCCCTGTCGAGTATCCTTGACAACAGGTCCGCCACTCGAACTGGAAACGTCTTCAGCCCCGACAGTTCCCAAGAGGGTATACCTGTTTGCAATAGGCACAGCCACTGGGGTCTCCTGTAGTCCACGTCCACTCCCTCCTGAAACAGTATCATTGATGCTTCTATGTTCGGAAAATAGTAGTATATATAATGCCCCAGTCATCAATTACATGACTGCAAGATGTTAACATGCATCAATAGATAAAAAGAAACAAATAATTAAAGTCAGTTTTGACTTCCATGGACATTTTACAAGTGTAGACATGAGAGTGCTGCATGTATTTTAACTGAGATTTCTCTGCATAGTTGATTCCTCCACTATAAACATTCTGTACATTCACCCTATCTATTCCCATTTAATTTTATTACACCTCCACAAAATAAACCTTCAGCCTCCTTTCGTCCAAGAAATAAAATCCAAGACTGGACTTTTGCATATACAATATTTTAGTTATTTATACTGCCCACATTCTACCTTCTGGCCTTGAATAACAACATTAAAATGAAACAAACCAAGTTCAAAATATCTATGGGTATTAGAAAGATTTAATGTCCAGTACAAAAAAATAATAGGCAGCAGACTGATAAAAAAATGGCCAATTAATTTAGGTAACTAATTGTTGTGGAAATTTAAAATCTAACAGCAAATGCTCAATCAAAATTGCATTTAAAAATCCAATATTTTCAGTTGATGTATACGACAAAGAGGTCCTTCTACAGTTGTACCGGGCCCTGGTGACACCGCACCTGGAGTACTGTGTGCAGTTTTGGTCTCCAAATTTGAGGAAGGATATTCTTGCTATTGAGGGCGTGCAGCGTAGGTTCACTAGGTTAATTCCCGGAATGGCGGGACTGTCGTATGTTGAAAGGCTGGAGCAATTAGGCTTGTATACACTGGAATTTAGAAGGATGAGGGGGGATCTTATTGAAACATATAAGATAATTAGGGGATTGGACACATTTGAGGCAGGAAACATGTTCCCAATGTTGGGGGAGTACAGAACAAGGGGCCACAGTTTAAGAATAAGGGGTAGGCCATTTAGAACTGAGATGAGGAAGAACTTTTTTAGTCAGAGAGTGGTGAAGGTGTGGAATTCTCTGCCTCAGAAGGCAGTGGAGGCCAGTTCGTTGGATGCTTTCAAGAGAGAGCTGGATAGAGCTCTTAAGGATAGCGGAGTGAGGGGCTTTGGGGAGAAGGCAGGAACGGGGTACTGATTGAGAGTGATCAGCCATGATCGCATTGAATGGCGGTGCTGGCTCGAAGGGCTGAATGGCCTACTCCTGCACCTATAGTCTATTGTCTATTGTCTATTGACATGAAACTTTGTGCAATAACATGATGACAGTTTGGTGCACAACACAGTGATAACAATTCTGCCTTATGAAATAAAAGGTGTCCAATTTCCTTGAAATATCCATTGATGTCTCATCTTTATTTCATCCACAGAACCAAGCACAACAACTGCCACTACATCGAATACTAGCAGCGAAACAACAGGTACCATATAAAGCAGCACCGGCATTCACTGATCAGACTTTAAAAACATACATTACTTATCACCAAAAGTGACAAACAGTAGATGATGCATGATCAAACAATGTTACTCAAAGAGTCCAAACCATCGGTTCATTCGGTACCAAAACTGTTCATTATTCTTAAGATTCATTAGAACTCCAAAAATTACCCACCCAATTATTTATTGAATTCATTGTTCACACATTTCTTGTCGTCAGTTTAATTTTCACTACCCCACTTTACCTGCTTTATGAATCAAAAATAGTCCAATTTTCTTACAATATCCATTGATGTCACATCTTCATTTCATTCTCAGAACTTAGCACAACAACTGCCACTGCATCGACTACATCTGCCACCAGCAGCGAAACAACAGGTATGAGGATAATGCAGCACCAACAATCACTGATCTGAACGGAATATGCGTGTACAATTTCAATATTTTCAGTTGACGACTACTACATTAAAAATTGTTCAATACAATTGTGATAATTCCGTGCAAAACTGACAAAGGAATTTACATGCCAAAATATTTCATGATTCCAAACAACTCCAAATGTTATCCACACAATTATTAATGTAATCCTCGGCTAACATTTCTTCTCGTCAGTTTAATTTAACCGCTACACTTTACATGCTTTATGACACAATAAGTGTCCAATTTACCTTCCATTTCCATTGCAATATCTATTGCTGTCACATCTTCATTTCATTCTCAAAACCAAGCACAACTGCCACTGCATCGACTACGTCCCCCACTAGCAGCGAAACAACAGGTACTAGGATAATGCAGCACCAGCATTCACTGATCAGAATTTAAATGATACAATATTTACCAACACATGTGACAAACAACAATTGATGCTTGATCAAGTCATTAGCCAATCTTTCTCAAAGAGACCAATCTATCAGTCAGTTCGAAGTTATTTGCTGAGAATTGTTGAACAATGCGAGAGAAACAACAGAATGTGGTCAGGAGAATATTGCAAGAGAAAAATAAGTCACTTGAAAAAGAAAAATATTTTGTCAGTTTACGTTCTTCTGTATGTATAATTTCTAGTATTATACAGAGTTGCAACTGGGATATAATATTGTGGCCTAACGCTTTGATGTCATTTCTAAAAACATTCATTAGTATAATCACCTCGTTTAATTTAAATAGAAATGTCGTGCAAATAGTCACATAAGCCAAAAATAAGTCAGGCAATTTTTAATTTATATTTTGTATTATCATTGATGCTTCTATGTTCGGAAAATAGTAGTATATATAATGCCCCAGTCATCAATTACATGACTGCAAGATGCTAACATGCATCAATAGATAAAAAGAAACAAATAATTAAAGTCAGTTTTGACTTCCATGGACATTTTACAAGTGTAGAGATGAGAGTGCTGCATGTATTTTCATATCATATCATATCATATATATACAGCCGTAAACAGGCCTTTTCGGCCCACCAAGTCCGTGCCGCCCAGCGATCCCCGTACATTAAAACTATCCTACACCCACTAGGGACAATTTTTTTTTACATTTACCCAGCCAATTAACCTACATACCTGTACGTCTTTTAACTGAGATTTCTCTGCATATTTGATTCCTCCACTATAAACATTCTGTACATTCACCCTATCTATTCCCATTTGATTTTATTACACCTCCACAAGATAAACCTTCAGCCTCCTTTCATCCAAGAAATAAAATCGAAGACTGGACTTTTGCATATACAATATTTTAGTTATTTATACTGCCTACATTCTACCTTCTGGCCTTGAATAACAACAGCAAAATGAAACAAACCAAGTTCAAAATATCTATGGGTATTAGAAAGATTTATTGTCCAGTGTAAATAAATTATAGGCAGCGGATTGATTAAAAAAATGGCCAATTAATTCTGGTAACTAATTGTTGCAGAATTTAAAATCTAACAGCAAATGCTCAATCAAAATAGCATGTAAAAATCCAATATTTTCAGTTGAAGTATACGACATGAAACTTTGTGCAATAACATGTTGACAGTTGCACAACACAGTGATAACAATTCTGCCTTATGAAATAAAAGGTGTCCAATTTCCTTGAAATATCCATTGATGTCTCATCTTAATTTCATCCACAGAACCAAGCACAACAACTGCCGCTACATCGACTACTAGCAGCGAAACAACAGGTACCAGATAATGCAGCACCAGCATTCACTGATCAGACTTTAAAAACATACATTACTTATCACCAAATGTGACAAACAGTATATGATTCTTGATCAAACAATGTTCCTCAAAGAGGCCAAACCATCGGTTCATTCGGTACCGAAACTGTTCATGATTCTTAAGATTCATTAGACCTCCAAAAATTACCCAACCTATTTTTTGTTGAAATCATTGTTCACACATTTCTTGTCGTCAGTTTATTTTTCACTACCCCACTTTACCTGCTTTATGAATCAAGAATAGTCCAATTTTCTTTCAATATCCATTGATGTCACATCTTCATTTCATTCTCAGAACCAAGCACAACAACTGCCACTGCATCGACTACATCTCCCACCAGCAGCGAAACAACAGGTACGAGGATAATGCTGCACCATCATTCACTGATCAAAACGGAATCTGCGTGTACAAATTCAATATTTTCAGTTGACGACTACTACTTTCAAAATTGTTCAATACAATTGTGATTATTTCGTGCAAAACTGACAAAGGAATTTACATGCAAATATATTTCATGATTCCAAACAAACCCAAATGTTATCCACACAATTATTAATGTAATCCTTGGCTAACATTTCTTCACGTCAGTTTAATTTACACTGCTACACTTTACATGCTTTATGACACAATAAGTGTCCAATTTACCTTCCATTTCCATTGCAATATCCATTGCTGTCACATCTTCATTTCATTCACAGAACCAAGCACAACTGCCACTGCATCGACTACGTCCGCCACTAGCAGCGAAACAACAGGTACTAGGATAATGCAGCACCAGCATTCACTGATCAGACTTTAAATGACAATATACAATAGACAATAGACAATAGGTGCAGGAGGAAGCCATTCGGCCATTCGAGCCAGCACCGCCATTCAATGTGATCATGGCTGATCATTCTCAATCAGTACCCCGTTCCTGCCTTCTCCCCATACCCCCTGACTCCACTATCCTTAAGAGCTCTATCCAGCTCTCTCTTGAATGCATTCAGAGAATTGGCCTCCACTGCCTTCTGAGGCAGAGAATTTCACAGATTCACAACTCTTTGACTGAAAAAGTTTTTCCTCATCTTAGTATTTCCCAACACATGTGACAAACAACAGTTGATGCTTGATGAAGTCATTAGCCAATCTTTCTCAAAGAGACCAATCGATCAGTCACTTCGAAGTTATTTGCTGAGAATTGTTGAACAATTCTAGAGAAACACTGTTCATTATTCTTAAGATGCATTAGAACTCCCAAAATTCCACACCCAATTATTTGTTGAATTCATTGTTCACACATTTCTTGTCTTCAGTTTAATTTTCATTACCCCACTATACCTGCTTTATGAATAAAAAATAGTCCAATTTTCTTTCAATATCCATTGATGTCACATCTTCATTTCATTCTCAGAACCTAGCACAACTGCCACTGCATCGACTACATCTGCCACCAGCAGCGAAACAACAGGTACGAGGATAATGCAGCACAAACATTCACTGATCTGAACGGAATATGCGTGTACAATTTCAATATTTTCAGTTGACGACTACTACATTCAATATTGTTCAATACAATTGTGATAATTCCGTGCAAAACTGACATAGGAATTTACATGCAAAAATATTTCATGATTCCAAACAACTCCAAATGTTATCCACACAATTATTAATGTAATTCTCAGAACCAAGCACAACTGCCACTGCATTGACTACGTCCGCCACTAGCAGCGAAACAACAGGTACTTGGATAAGGCAGCACCAGCATTCACTGATCAGACTTTAAAAAGATACAATATTTACCAACACATGTGACAAACAACAGTTGATGCTTGATCAAGATATTAGCTAATCGTTCTCAAAGGGACCAATCTATCGGTCAGTTCGAAGTTATTTGCTGAGAAATGTTGACCAATTCAAGAGAAACAACAGAGAGTGTTCTGGAGAATATTGCAAGAGAAAAATAAGAAACTTGAAAAATAAAAATATTTTGTCAGTTTACTTTCTTATGTATGTATGATTTCTAATATTATACAGAGTTGCAACTGGGATATAATATTGTGGCCTAACACTTTGATGTCATTTCTAAAAACATTCACTTATATATGCACTTCGTTAATTTAAATAGAATCATCGTGCAAATAGTCAAATAAGGCAAAAATAAGTCTGGCAATTTTACATTTATACTTTGTATTATCATTGATGCTTCTATGTTTGGAAAATCGTAGTATATAAACTGCCCCAGTGTTCAATTACATGACTGCAAGATGCTAACATGCATCAATAGATAAAAATAAACAAATAATTAAAGTCAGTTTTGTCTTCCATGGACATTTTACAAGTGGAGACATGAGAGTGCTGCATGTATTTTAACTGAGATTTCTCTGCATATTTGATTCCCCCACTATAAACTTTCTGTACATTCACCCTATCTATTCCAATTTGATTTTATTACACCTCCACAAGATAAACCTTCAGCCTCCTTTCGTCCAAGACATAAAATCCAAGACTGGACTTTTGCATATACAATATTTTAGTTATTTATACTGCCCACATTCTACCTTGTGGCCTTGAATAACAACGGCAAAATGAAACAAACCAAGTTCAAAATATCTATGGGTATTAGAAAGATTTAATGTCCAGTACAAATAAATTATAGGCAGCGGATTGATTAAAAAAATGGCCAATTAATTCTGGTAACTAATGGTTTGCAGAATTTTAAATCTAACAGCAAATGCTCAAATAAAATAGCATGTAATAATCCCATATTTTCAGATGAAGTATACGACATGAAGCTTTGTGCAATAACATGATGACAGTTTGGTGTACAACACAGTGATAACAATTCTGCCTTATGAAATAAAAGGTGTCCAATTTCCTTGAAATTTCCACTGAGGTATCATCTTCATTTCATCCACAGAACCAAGCACAACAACTGCCACTACATCGACTACTAGCAGCGAAACAACAGGTACCAGAAAATGCAGCACCAGCATTCACTGATCTGACTTTAAAAACATACATTACTTATCACCAAAAGTGACAAACAGTAGATGATGCTTGATCAAACAATGTTCCTCCAAGAGGCCAAACCATCGGTTCATTCAGTAACAAATCTGTTCATGATTCTTAAGATTTATTGGAACTCCAAAAATTACCCACCTTTTTTTTGTTGAATTCATTGTTCACACATTTCTTGTCGTCAGTTTAATTTTCACTACCCCACTTTACCTTCTTTATGAATCAAAAATAGTCCAATTTTCTTTCAATATCCATTCATGTCACATCTTCATTTCATTCTCAGAACCAAGCACAACAACTGCCACTGCATCGACTACATCTGCCACCAGCAGCGAAACAACAGGTACGAGGATAATGCAGCACCAACATTCAATGATCTGAACGGAATCTGCGTGTACAAATTTAACATTTTCCGTTGACGACTACTACATTAAAAATTGATCAATACAATTGTGATAATTCCATGTAAAACTGACAAAGGAATTTACATGCCAAAATGTTTCATGATTCCAAACGACTCCAAATGTTATCCACACAATTATTAATGTAATCCTTGGCTAACATTTCTTCTAGTCAGTTTAATTTACACTGCTACACTTTACATGCTTCAATGACACAATAAGTGTTTAATTTACCTTCCATTTCCATTGCAATATCTATTGATGTCACATCTTCATTTCATTCTCAGAACCAAGCACAACTGCCACTGCATCGACTACGTCTGCCACTAGCAGCGAAACAACAGGTACTAGGATAATGTAGCACCAGCATTCACTGATCAGACATTAAAATGATACAATATTTACCAACACATGTGACAAACAGTTGATGCTTGATCAAGTCATTAGCCAATCTTTCTCAAAGAGACCAATCTATCATTCACTTCGAAAGTATTTGCTGAGAATTGTTGAACAATTCGAGAGAAACAACAGAGTGTGGTCAGGAGAATATTGCAAGAGAAAAATAAGTAACTTGAAAAAGAAAAATATTTTGACAGTTTACGTTCTTCTGTATGTATAATTTCTAGTATTATACAGAGTTGCAACTGGGATATAATATTGTGGCCTAACGCTTTGATGTCATTTCTAAAAACATTCATTAGTATAATCGCCTCGTTTAATTTAAATAGAAATGTCGTGCAAATAGTCAAATAAGCCAAAAATAAGTAAGGAAATTTTTCAATTTATATTTTGTATTATCATTGATGCTTCTATGTTCGGAAAATCGTAGTATATAAACTGCCTCAGTCATCAATTACATGACTGCAAGATGCTAACATGCATCAATAGATAAAAATAAACAAATAATTAAAGTCAGTTTTGTCTTCCATGGACATTTTACAAGTGGAGACATGAGAGTGCTGCATGCATTTTAACTGAGATTTCTCTGCATATTTGATATCCCCACTATAAACTTTCTGTACATTCACCCTATCTATTCCCATTTGATTTTATTACACCTCCACAAGATAAACCTTCAGCCTCCTTTCGTCCAAGACATAAAATCCAAGACTGGACTTTTGCATATACAATATTTTAGTTATTTATACTGCCCACATTCTACCTTCTGGCCTTGAATAACAACAGCAAAATGAAACAAACCAAGTTCAAAATATCTATGGGTATTAGAAAGATTTAATGTCCAGTACAAATAAATTATAGGCAGCAGATTGATTAAAAAAATGGCCAATTAATTCTGGTAACTAATGGTTTGCAGAATTTTAAATCTAACAGCAAATGCTCAAATAAAATAGCATGTAATAATCCCATATTTTCAGATGAAGTATACGACATGAAGCTTTGTGCAATAACATGATGACAGTTTGGTGTACAACACAGTGATAACAATTCTGCCTTATGAAATAAAAGGTGTCCAATTTCCTTGAAATTTCCACTGAGGTATCATCTTCATTTCATCCACAGAACCAAGCACAACAACTGCCACTACATCGACTACTAGCAGCGAAACAACAGGTACCAGAAAATGCAGCACCAGCATTCACTGATCAGACTTTAAAAACAAACATTACTTATCACCAAAAGTGACAAACAGTAGATGATGCTTGATCAAACAATGTTCCTCCAAGAGACCAAACCATCAGTTCATTCGGTAACAATTCTGTTCATGATTCTTAAGATTTATTGGAACTCCAAAAATTACCCACTTTTTTTTGTTGAATTCATTGTTCACACATTTCTTGTCGTCAGTTTAATTTTCAATACCCCACTTTACCTTCTTTATGAATCAAAAATAGTCC